>NC_045432.1:41743275-42049071 GCF_902635505.1 Sarcophilus harrisii
AAATTAAGACAACTCTGAGGTACCATTTCACATGTCTCGGAAGGGCTAAGATGAAAGGAAGGGATGTGGGAAAACTAAACATTAATGCATTGTTGGTAGAATTATAAATTGATCCAACCATTTTGGAGAGCTATTTGGAACTATGCTGAAAGAGCTACCAAATTGTGCATATTCTTTGATCCAACAGTGACTCTATTGGGCCTGTCTCCCAAAGACATAATAAAGGAGGGAAAAGGACCCACAAGTGCAAAAATGTTTGTAGCAGCCCTTTTAGTAGTGGCTAGAAACTGGTAACTGAGTGGATGCCCATCAGATGGGGAATGGTTGAATAAGTTATGTTATATGAATGTTTTGGAGT
The DNA here is from genome assembly GCF_902635505.1 of Sarcophilus harrisii. NCBI lineage: Eukaryota > Metazoa > Chordata > Mammalia > Dasyuromorphia > Dasyuridae > Sarcophilus > Sarcophilus harrisii. The sequence goes on from NC_045432.1 coordinate 41,743,634, forward strand.
ATTACTGATCTATAGGAAATGATGAGCAGGCTGATTTCAAAAAGATCTGAAAGGTTTACATGAATTGATGCTGAGAAAAGTGAGCAGAACAAAGAGAACATTATATACAGTAAGAACAGGATTATGTAAAGCTCAATTGTGAAGGACTTGGCTCTTTTCTACAATGAAGTGATTCAGGGCAATTCCAATAGACTTCTGATGAAGAGAATCATCTGCATCCAGAGAATTATGGAGACTAAATATGGATCAAAGCATAACAATTTCACCTTTTTGTTGTTTGTTTCTTTTTCCCCTGTTTTTTTCCTTTCCCCTTTTGATCTGATTTTTCTTGTGCAGTATGACAAATATGGAAATGTACTTAGAAGAATTACAAATGTTTAACCTATATTGTATCACTTGCTGTCTATGAGAAGGTAACGGGGAGGGAGAGAAATTTGGAACACAAAGTCTTGCCAAGATCAATCTTTTGAACCATCTTTGTATGTATTGGGGAAATTAAAGTTATATAAAAAAGAAGTCTTTCTGATCCCTCTTAATGCTAATGCCTTGATTTTGTGATTATTTCCAATTCATCATGTACATATCTTGTTGACATGTAGTTGTTTACATGTTTCCTTCCTCAATAAAGCATGAAGTACTCAAGGGAAAAGAAAGTTTCTGCTTCTGTCTTCCTCCCTTAGCACAGTACTTGATATACAGGAAGCACTTAAGGCATGCTTGTTAACTAGAATGGAGGGCTCTTTGAGAGAGGGGTTTATTATTTTTAATATTAATAGGTAGACGAATATAATAAAGATGACAATACTCCCTAAACTAATCTATTTATTTAGTGCTATACCAATCAGACTCCCAAGAAACTATTTTAATGACCTAGAAAAAATAATAACAAAATTCATATGGAAGAACAAAAGGTCGAGAATTTCAAGGGAATTAATGAAAAAAAAAAATCAAATGAAGGTAGCCTAGCTGTACCTGATCTAAAACTATATTATAAAGCAGCAGTCACCAAAACCATTACGGATTGGCTAAGAAATAGATTAGTTGATCAATGGAATAGGTTAGGTTCATAATACAAAATAGTCACCTATAACAATCTAGTGTTTGACAAACCCAAAGATCCTAACTTTTGGGATAAGAATTCGTTTGACAAAAACTGCTGGGAAAAGTGGAAATTAGTATGGCAGAAATTAGGCATGGACCCACACTTAACACCATATACCAAGATAAGATCAAAATGGGTCCATGATTTAGGAATAAAGAATGAGATTATAAATCAATTAGAGGAACACAGGATAGTTTCTCTCTCAGACCTGTGGAGGAGGAAGAAATTTGTGACCAAAGAAGAACTAGAGATCATTATTGATCACAAAATAGAAAATATTGATTATATCAAATTAAAAAGCCTTTGTACAAACAAAACTAATGCAAACAAAATTAGAAGGGAAGCAACAAACTGGGAAAAACATTTTTGCACTTAAAGGTTCTGATAAAGGCCTCATTTCCAAAATATATAGAGAATTGACTCTAATTTATAAGAAATCAAGCCATTCTCCAATTGATAAATGGTCAAAGGATATGAACAGACAATTTTCAGATGATGAAATTGAAACTATTTCCACTCATATGAAAGTGTTCCAAATCACTATTGATCAGATAAATGCAAATTAAGACAACTCTGAGATACCACTACACACTTGTCAAATTGGCTAAGATGACAGGAAAAAATAATGACGAATGTTGGAGGGGATGCGGGAAAACTGGGACACTGATGCATTGTAGATGGAATTGTGAACGAATCCAACCATTCTGGAGAGCAATCTGGAATTATGTCCAAAAAGTTATCAAACTGTACATACCCTTTGATGCAGCAGTGCTACTACTGGGCTTATACCCCAAAGAGATACTAAAGAAGGGAAAGGGACCTGTATGTGCAAGAATGTTTGTGGCAGCCCTCTTTGTAGTGGCTAGAAGCTGAAAAATGAATGGATGTCCATCAATTAAAGAACGGTTGGGTAAATTGTGGTATATGAATGTTATGGAATATTATTGTTCTGTAAGAAATGACCAGCAGGATGAATACAGAGAGGCTTGGAAAGACTTACATGAACTGATGCTGAGTGAAATGAGCAGAACCAGGAGATCATTATATACTTCAACAACGATACTATATGAGGATGTATTTTTTTTTTGAGGATGTATTCTGATGGAAGTGGATTTCTGAAACAGAGAAAATCTAATTCAATTCCAGTTGATCAATGATGGACAGAAGCAGCTACACCCAGAGAAGGAACACTGGGAAATGAGTGTAAACTGTTTGCATTTTTGTATTTCTTCCCGGGTTATTTTTACCTTTTGAATCCAATTCTCCCTGTGCAACAAGAGAACTGTTCAGTTCTGCACACATATATTGTATCTAAGATATACTGTGACATATTTAATATGTATAAGACTGCTTGCCATCTAGGGGAGGGGGTGGAGGAAGTGGAGGGAAAAGTCAGAACAGAAGTGAGTGCAAAGGATAATGTCATAAAAAAATTACCCAGGCATATGTTCTGTCAATAAAAAGTTACAATTAAAAAAAATATCAATAGCTAGAATTTAGATACCACTTGAAAAGTTTGCAAACTGCTCTTCAGTTATCTTATTTGAGCCTCACAACCACCCCAAGAAGATGGTGCTAGTGTTATTTCCATTTTACAGATGAGGAAACTGAGATACAGCGTGGTTAAGTGACTTGTCCAGGGTGACATGGCCAGTATCTGAAGCAGGATTTGAACTGTGGTCCTCCAGACACAAAATCTGGTGCTCTGTTCACTGGATCATGTAGTTGCCTCATTTCATTTAGATCTTCATGTCTCCAGGAACTAGCACAGTACCTGGCACACAGTAGGTGCTTAAAAATGCTTGTGACTGGTTAAATCTCAGGTTACATTTGTACTGATAGCTATATCATATACTGGCCCATACAGAGCTACTGACCAACTAACTTTTTTTTTCCACATGAGTTATCGTCAGGGTACATCTGCTGTCTTTGTACATTTGATCCTTTTAAAACAACAACTACAAGCCCAGAATGTTCCATCCAGTCCTATCACAGTTCGGTCTGATTTTACTGTTGCTAACTAAAAAAAAGTCCCTGATTTCTACCTGTCCTGTCACCCTACCGAATAGGAAAACTCCCTTCATTGATTTGATGCCTTGGTGCAACTTATGAGGATGGAGCCCCAGTTCAGTTTCAGCCACACAACCCCCAACCAAATGCCCTTCTATCATCATCATCATCATCTCTCCTGCACCCATTCCTTCTGTTAAATCTGCATCTAACTCTTTGCTGATGCCCTATCTGAAGATGTCACTATCCATTGCTACCCCACCCTATCCCTCAAGACAGACAGACAGACAAACACAGACACATCTGTTCATAAAGATACTATTAGGATAGCAACTCTTTTTTTTCCTTTTTGAATAAGCCTTTTAAGTGACCTGATATTTGTGCACAGAATAAACAGCTTCTTAATTATGCATTTGAGAAGTATTGTGTCCAGCTCTTTGAAAAGTGAGCCGAAGATAATAAATGCAATATAAATGTTCCCATCAATGTTAAGCAGCTCTTTTAAGCATACATAAAGGATGTAATTTAGTCATAAAATGTTCAGAAATGCAAATCTCTTTTCTCAAATGACAAAATGGGGGAAGAGGCCTTAGAAATGGCCCTTTGTTTAGTTGTTTTCTTCTCTCCTCAATCTCTTCACCAGGTCTTCATTTGAAGTTCACTACCTACGTACACACCTAAATATAACCCTCTTTCCGCCGCCCCCAACACAAAGCCCTCCCATTTCTTGACTGCTGGTCAAGGAGAAAAAAAAAACATCTTTGCAGATGTTCCATATCTAAGGTTCCCCAGTACCTGGAGATGTGATTGCTCTGAAAGTTTTTGTTTGTTTTTTAACTTAATACCATGTTATCAGCTGGGCAAGTTAGGGACATTTTTGTGAGGAAAAACAAGGGGATAGAAAAGAAATGAGAGATACAGTGTAGGGAGAGGTCATCTGGCCACCCACCTCCCCTGGGCCCAAATTTCTTCTCTAGCATCCTCAGCAAGAGAGTCATATGACTTCTTGTAATATTTCCAAGAACCTTCTCCTGCAAAACTGCTAGCTGCCCCCTTCAGCTGGGGTCCTGTAAATAGTTTGATTACTTTGGTAGGGAGTCTCCTAGCATCCATCCATCTATCTATCCATCCCTCCCCCCCTCCCTCTTCTCCTTTCCTCCTTCCTCCCCTTTTCTCCTCAATCTTCGTTAGCTTTCCATTTGATTCTGAATGTGTCATTGCACCCAAAGGACTCAAGTATCTTTCCATAGGCGACGAACTATAAATGTTGATGATCCCTTAAGCTCTTTACCAAGGGGCTTTAGAGGCCAGGGATTAAGATGACTCTACCCTCTTGCCTTGAAACCAAAATACATCTAATTTCCCCCCCAACAGTAAAGATTGATATTTCTTTGTTTCCATTTGTCACACTAAGCTGTGGCTGGGAGGTTTCAGACCCAGACTCTAAATGAGTCAGCTGTGCAGAGCCCAGACACAGAGAGAGGTTTCCGTAGCAACAGGAGATGTGTGGGAAAGCCTTATGTACACTATAGCTTAGGAAACAGGTTTCTTTTCAGCTTTACTAGCTGACAGGCAAAGCTTTCCCTAAGTCCTCGAGAGAGAGTTTCTCATTGCACATATACTTGGGTTAAGTTTGAGCAAGAATTTCAAAACAGTCAAACTTTGGTGTGTGTTTTTCCCTCTTTGCAGTCAACACCGAACTAGGTAATTGTACCATAAGGGCTGATCCTGAATCCCAGCACCATATCTTCCCTGTCGGTAGAAGTAGGTTCAGAATATCAATTCCCTTTATGGGTCTGTCCATCCATCTAAAATACATGCTGTGTTTGAAATATAACTCAAATCCCCCAACAAGCAAGAGCTTGCAAATATCTTCACTCAATCTTGGGAGTCATTAAGGGGTGGACAAGACGGAGCACATCCTAGATAGCGAGGGGACGTGAAATCAAGTCTAATGAAAAAAGGGCAAAGGGGATTGGCAGATTGAGCCAGAGCAAGATAGCCGATTTTAAGACTCACAAAGGCCATATTGGGGAAGAGGGAGCGATTTAAACAGTATGGTGTCTAATTTGGATGAAAGGATAAAAGGAGAAAATGAGGAGGTTGCCCTAGATCAGGGGTTCCTTCCCTTCCTTCTTCATTCCTCTCTTCCTGCTTTTTCTCCTTTCTTTCTTCCTTCTTTTTTCCCTTCTTCCTTCCTTTCCTTTTTCCTTCCTCCCTTTTCTTCTTTCCTTCCTTTTGTCCTTCTTTTTCTCCTTCTTCCTTCCTGCCTTTTTTTTACCTTTTCCCTCCTTCCAGGTTTCAATATGATTTTAAGAAAGCCAGGTTTACTCATCTGATCTCTGCTTCCTTACAAAAGCTCCCACATAGATGTCTCACAAATGCAACTACTCTTAAATCACAAGAGATCGAGACTATGGTTACATTGCTATAGACCCATCCCTAGTCTAGAAAGGAAAACATTGTTTTTCTGTAAGACAGTTGCCATATAACCCAGGACCTCTGAAAAATTCTGCAATAAGCAACTTAGCAAGCAAATATTCAAGCAAAGCACATGTACACCACCCATCAAGACACCCACCATCAAGTGTTATATACTGCTTTGTAAACTCTCATGTTGAAACAACCATACTGAATATGGAAATATATTTTTCTTGACCGCCCATACTGGTTACTAGAATTTGTTTTTGTTTTGTTTCATTTTCTTTTTCCTCTCATGGTGCCAGTGAAAGGAGGAAAGGATTAAGAATAAAATTTTGTTTGATGAAGGGGACAGTAGTAATTCCTTAAACCAGGATTCCCTTCACCTCAATTCAGACATTGTGGAGAGGGTCTGGCCTAATTCATGTCTGTTACAAACTCAACCATCCCTCCCTATCCTCCATCATACAGAGGTTGGTTCCAGTAGCCTTTGGGACAGAGAACACTCCTTGCTTAGTTGGATGATCATTTGGGGAAGGGTAGCTGGTAGACCAGTGTCTTAGAAAAACGCTTAAGGTATCTACTCCAGCTGAGCTTATACCATCTAGGCCCCTCCCCGGGGGCTAACAGCAAATTCGTTACCTGTCCCCTGAAAGTTCATGGTGTGATTCTCTATTTTGTGTAGGAAATTTTGAATCTTTCAAGGTGAGCACATCATTTTAAGCTAAACTACTTTGTAGAGGTAATCATAGTCTTCTGTTTTTAGAGGGCTCTGGATGTGAGATGTTATCAACCATTTTTTTAAACTGCAAGATAGGTACATCCTCTCTTAGGAGATGAAAGCAACTTTTGGATCTTGGAGTTTTCTCAAATCCCTAATTGTATATTTCAACCAAATAAAGTTCCAAGGATTCATAGGATCCAAAAATCTCAAGCTGAAAAGGATCTCAGAAGCCATCTAGCCCAACTCCCTCATTATACAGGAGAGGAAACTGAGGCCCAGGGCAGTATGGTGATGTGCTCAAGGTCACACAGTTAACAGCCATCCAAGCAGGATATGAATCTGGCCTTCTAAATCCAGAGTCAGTTTGCTTTATATGACACAAGGTCCAGCTTTAAGAAAGCTAATTTTCATTTTACAGAGGGGGAAAGCAGCAGACGGTAGATGAGAATTCAGGTCCTTTTTGCCTGAAGTTTCTCAACAACTCAGCACTCACATTTTCTTCTTGATTATATATACCTTTGACAGTCTGGCTTTCCTTAATCTTGGTTTAATACACACAAACACACACACATACATTTTTTTATGCAGCTTTTGTCTGCATGCAGCTCTTGAAAGGCATTTATTGCTCTAGTCTCTTCACTGTAAACCACCCTCTCCCTCCCAAATAACTGATCTTCATGAGCTACATCATATTTGTCACGTGGATGGCTTCACATCGGGCAGTCGGATAGCCTAGTACAGCAGACTGACCAGAGTTCTTCTCAGTCTGGAAAGCAGAGTTGCCTAATTCCAGACAGGATGAGGTTGTCTTTTGAAGTCAGTGTTTAATCATGAGCAAGGTTCCAGCCTCATCCAAGCTGATTTGGAAGGCATCTTCCTAAAGGGAGAAGTACAGGCCTGATGCCATTTGATAAAGGGGATGACACTTGCTGGCTTGGAGAGGCCATGGATTGGAGATTCATTTTTCAATTCCCTTTAATGAATACTTTTAAAGTCACATCCTAATTACTTAATATATGCATGTTTTTCTTCAAAAGATTTTCTCCATCTATAAGGTACTTCACCAAATGAAGCCCCTTGTTCTCCATCTCTATTTGGATGGTAATTGCCACGGGCCCTGATAAAAATTCCACGTAGCTTTCCGAACAATAATAGCAGTAATCTGGAGATGGTCTCATTTTCCCCCCTTGTTTATGACGAGAAGGCAAATGGTGCAAACACCAATCTTATTGCCGGGCTAATGTTGGAATGCTCATTAAAGCTCGGGCCATAATGTAAGAACAATAGTAAGTCTTGACATTCATGGGAGAGCAGCGACACTGGGAGCCCCAGGAAGAAAAAATGGGCAGGCTGTGGAGCTCAACCAAGGTTCTCCTAAAGCTTCGGAGAGCTCGTGGGGCAGTGTTTTTTTTCCCACTTTGGAAGAGAAAATAACAACTTGCTCACATTCCCATAGCTGCAACATTTCCCAACCATTCTATTTACTGCAGGCTGGGGATGAAGGTCATCCAAATATTGACCTCAATTTGAAGAAGGAACAAAATGAAAGCCAGAAGGGACCTTAGAAATCGTAAAGTCTGACTAACCTGGAAGCTTTTTACAGAGAAGAAATAGGCCAAGGGAACCTTATGATGCTGGCCTCTTCTTTCAAAGGGCCAGAATCTGAGAGCTCTAGCCCTCTCATTTGAAAGAAGGGGAAACTGAGGTTTATGGAGGTATAGTGACACACCACCACTACATGGTGGGAAAGATGTTCAAAGTACTGAGAGCCAGACTGAGAGAAGATGAAAGAACTGGGAGTGTTTGACCTGGGGAAAAGAGTTAGGAAGACATAAGAGCTATATCATTATTGCACCTGTATAACCTATATCTAATTGTTTACCATCTCAGAGAAGGGAGAGGGGAAGGAGGGATAGAATTTGGAACTCAAAATTTAAAAGGAAAAAAAATGTGAAAAATATTTGTTTTAACCTGTAATTGGGAAAAGATAAAATATATTTTTAAAAGGAAAATAAATCATGTTACTTCAAACTGAACACAAAATTTCAGATTATGAGGGCTGCTGAAGGCTGAGAACATTTGGATTAGCACCTGCCTGTCCCTAAAAGATCGACTTCTAATACAGCCCCCAAGATGACATTAGTTTTTTGGCTAACAGTTCCTTATCTTGAGTTTGAGGTTCAGTAAACCCCTCAGATCTTTTTTTAAGAACAAATGATGTCCATCTATGTTCTCCCCCATCTTTGACTTGTAGAGATGACTTTTTTGGTGCCCAAGTACAAGACTTGACATTGGTCCCAAATGAATTTCATCTAATTACATTCTGTCCAACACTCAGGCCTGTCAAGATCCTCTGGGATCCTGGATTTGCCATCCGGTGCGTAAACTGTCTCAACCGGATTTGTGTTATCCTCACATTTGACGTTCATGCCTTCTAATGCCTTTATCCAAGTCACAGTGCCTATTACAAACTCCTGCTTTTTGCTTGTTGCCTAAAATAGGGACATTTGGATAAAGCTATTTGAGGCTGTGAATTTTACTATTTTTTCCTTTCTTGGCTTTTGTCTTCTATGAATTTATGGAAGTGATGGGTGCTATTCTTCTTCTCTTATGCTGGTTGGTCTATCCCCCACAGTATCCAACTTTGGGACACAGATACAGGTAGTCTTCTCCCTTTCCCATCCTTCTTCATTGTCTAGATGTACAAGACAGATAACAAACACAATCTTACCAGCCTCTTTGAAATGTGCTCCATTTTGGGCCAGGAATCTGTTAACCCCTCTGCCGTGAGTAACGATCCAGAGATGCAGCCTTTTGTCTAGCCGGTGGGGGAGAAGTCCAATATGAGGGGTGGTAGCTTCAAAGAGAAAAAAATGTTTCTCAAATTTGATAAAAGGGAAATACTTCCTACCAGTGAGGACTGTCCCAAAGGAGAAGTAGGAGTTTCCCTATCACTTGGATGCCTTGTTGGATGACCACTTGTCAAGAATATTAGAGTGAGGATTCTAGTTGAAATATCCCTTGGATTAGATAGGAAGGGTTTGAAAAGAGAGAATAAGCACTTATATGGTACCTGCCACGTACCAGGCACTATGTTAAGTGCTTTTATTTTTTTCCTTTTTACAAATATTTAATCCTCATAGCAACTCTATAAGGTAAATGCTATTATTATGACTTCCATTTTACAGTTGAAAAAACTGAGACAAATAGAGGTTAAGGAACTTGCCCAGGATGACACAACTAGGATGTTTTGGAGGCTGCATTTGAACTCGGGTCTTCCCACCACTGGTCTATCCACTGTACCACCAGCTGCTGGTGAGAGTCCTAACTCCAAGATTCTCTGTGCTTGTCAAATGCTGTCCCAAGCTCACATGGTACAAGACTCAAGATTTTTTAAGCCCATTTTACAGAAAGTTTCACCAACTGTATTGCCTTATGGGTTTTATTTTCAGGAAGTGGTAAAACAGAATTCAAACCTAGTTACTAATCCTCTTCTCCAAATGGAGCATTAGCATATCAAGGGGCTTGCTTACACTGAACACTTTCATATGGAAAAAGAGATGGCAAATGACCTAAGGGAAGTGTGGACAGTAAGGTTCCCAAGAGAAGGATAATAGGACCCCTGGCTCTTAATAAGGTTAGGCCTTATTTCTGGATCAGTGATTTAGCATCACAAAAGACCTAAGGGGCCTCAGAGTCCAAGCCTTTCATTTTACCTAAGAGTAAAGTGAAACACAGAGATTGAGTGATTTGTCCAGCAACACACAGGTAATAATAGTATGACATGGGAAGCGAAGCCATCTTCCTCAATCCAAATTAGCTCCCACTCTACTATACAACATTGATTTGCTCCACACCATCCACTTTTCAGTCCCCTTTCCTAGCCTTTGCTTGACTAACTACTGCTGGAGGAGCGAGTGATTCTGCCTGGCAGACAGGATGAGGTGGTGCTCTCCAAGGGTACATTAGGTAGTGACTTCTAAGGTTCTGGCAGAAGCTGAGCCGGAGGGCTGCATTAAAGTAACATTGGAGGAGAACAGTACTAAGGAAAACCCTGGTTGGCTCAAGGCAAAGACTTTCCAACAAGGTATTAGCCATCACATACATTAGAGCAAAAGTTTTTGAAAATTTATCTTGAACTATCCAAAAGCTCTATGAATTATAGAATCACTTTTCATAACTATGATTCATCCCTCTCATTCTCTCACCGATTCCCTGGCCTTAGGCCACCCTTGTACCTTGGCTGGCTGGCTCGGCCGCCCAGATTCTGGCTGACCCTCTGTGGACTTGAAGAACGGAATCAGTAAATAGTTGGGGTTGTGCCAAAACTCTCCAGAAAGGAGGTTCCGTTGGTAATCAAAATATCGGTATCTAATGATCTGCAAAGGCAAGAAACTCTGCCTAAAGTGAAAAACGAACACCTCCTTTGACAAGTGAAACCCATTTTCTCCCATTATCAATTCAGTAGAGATGAGCAAATGTTGTCTATCATCAGCTCAATATTCCTATTCTTAGAGAGTTTTATTACAAGACCGTCTACTGAATAATAGCAAAGAACGGCCAGGAGACTTGGGAATGACGATAACACAAAACATAATTTATGTCCATTGTTTTAGACTTAGCCTGGTGTTTTTTATTTTGTCTCTTTTGTGTAATTATCTAGCATCAGCTATGCCAGCAATCAGGCCACTGGAAAATGAAAGGCTAGGGGAGAGTTGTAGACCTCATTTGATGGAGGGAGCTATCTAACCGGGAGCTTCTGACACTGATGAAATCACAAGTCCAGTACAAAAATAAAATGGAATCATTAGTAATGCTAGACGCAGTTCAGGATGCTGAGCTCAATCCAATTCCTCTATGGTAAAAGAAAAAAAATATTAGCTAGCTGCTCACATCAAGCTTATCATTGCAGGTCAGTGAAGGAAGCATAAGGAAGAGATGAAAGCCACACTTGGAAAAAGGAAGAAATTGAGCTTTCTTGTTTTGCTTCAGGGTTTTTTTTTTTTTAAAGTCTACTGGAAATTTTGGACTTCATTTATGTAATGGCTAGACACCTTAGAAAAATCTGACTTTGCTCTGAGCATATCTAACTAGGTTTCTTTTTCCCCCCTTTATTTTCTCTTAAAAGATCTTTCCTGTAGACATACTAAAATGGAAGGAGACCAGGTGAGGGTGGAAAATAGCCCCAAATTGCTGCTACAGGAGCTACAGCTCCTCACCTCATAACAATGCTCCAAACCATTTCATCAGTATCACTGATGTGGGAAAGATTCCAATCTTTGATTCGCAAACCCACCCTAGTTAATGTAAATTACCCTTTGATTCACAAATCCTGGTCCCTTTGAATTCCAATAGAAGATGAGGACCTGTCCCAGCCCCACCCAGATCTGAGACAACTTTGGGGCTACACCTAAAAGCCCCTCGAGCTAAGTCTCCTACTATAAAAGGGCCAGGCTGGGAACCCCTCTTGGCAGAGATTCCAAACATGTCAGCCATGGGAGGACCCTCTGTCCACTGGACCCTCTGTCCAGTGCCCTCCTTATTTCTACCTTCACCTATCTCCTACTTCTAAACTCAATAATAAGCCTCTTTTATCAATCTAGCTCTCGGACTAATAAATGCTTTTATTGGGGACTCGCGCCGCTACTAGACCTCATTATACCGCCGTATCCTTGCGCCGAATCCAAGGGGGTTGCAGGGGAGTTCTGTTTGACTCCCTGTACCCCAAACCTGTCACTAGACCTTAACTAAACCCTAATTTCATTTAGGTACCCCAAATCTAGACCTCAACATCACCATATATTCTCTTAAAGCTATAGGTTAGGGTCAGGAAACCCCACTGGACCACAAACCCAATCTTAACTCTGAACGGCAGAGATGAGAAACAGAGGCCAAACATGAACCTAATGCCCTCTCCAATGTTTTCTTTGGGGTTTTTAATGAGACTTTTGCTTTTGTAACACACACACATGGTTCTAGATATCACCAATCCTCCAAATTGAGACCTTCCTTTTGGCAATTAAAAAAAATTAACCCAAAACAACTGATCCGATGATCGTGTCTGACAAAATAGATGAAACTCTGCCCCTGTGACACATCCTAACCCTCAGCTTCTTAAGCTGTGGTTCACAACCCATATGAAGTCTCATAACTGGATCTAGGATTTGTGAAATGATGAATTACTATCAGCAAATATTTGATTTGTATACCTGTTTTATATCCCTATATATCAGGGGAGACAGACAAATTTCAAAGGTGAGAAGAGATCATGAGCAGAAAAAGTTCAAGAAGCCTAGCCTAAGCCACTTATATGTTGAGAACAAAGATATCTGTTCCATTGTCTGGCCTTCCTTCCCCTAAAAGATTTACTTTTCACATTCATTTCATTCACAGTTTTAGAGTCATTCTGTATATTGGTCTTCTAGTTCTGTTTATTTCACTGTACAATGATTTGGAGAAATTTTCCATTGTTTCTCTGAATTCCTCATTTCTTACCAAATGGTAACACTCAACACTATTCATATTCCCCAGTCTGTCCGATCATTCCTTATTCCCTATTCAATGGATGCATACTTGGTTTTGGGCTTTCTGCCACATAAAGTTTATGAATATGTTACAAAATATTGGACAGTTATCTCTGACCTCCAGTAGTGGGATTACTATGTATGAATTCTCTTAAGCACTGTTCTTGGAAAATCCCCAAACTAATGACATTTGGACCAATCTGTCCCTTTCCCAAGTGTCTACTTCCTGCTTAAGAAACTCAAGTCAAAGAGGCCTTTTGTCATCTTCACCAATATGCACAGTACAGATCAAACCCTAACAGTGGTCTGCATTTTCATTCACCTTCTTATAAATGAGTTGAAATATTTTTCACATGTTACTTGATAGCTTACAATTCTGCTTTTATGAAATATTTGCTCACTTTTTAAAGTACTTACCTATTTTCTTGAATGTTATTTTGTCCAGTCTGGTTTTATGGAATCGAGTAATGATGTTTGAAGGCAGGGGGCGGTATGCTTGGACAGGTTAGTAGCCGGCTTCATTGTCTATGCATGGAGACTACTTTCCCCTCATGTTTTAGATTAGATTTGACTCTGATGAGGCTAAAGTGGGAGAAAACATGTCTTTTTTATTCCAGAGTTAGGATTCTTAGTACAAATGTCCAATTTCTTGCCTCATTTTATGTTTAAGAAGTAATTTCACAGTGGATATTTAGATTAAAACTAAGGTTACAGTGTATCAATTAATGAGAAATTCTTTCTTAGGCAAAGTCTTTTAATAAGGACTTGAGGTCTAATTAGTTTCCGGGGGTGAAATGAGAGCGGAGGACTTCTCTTTATGAGAGTAAACTGAGAACATCAAAAAGTTCCGATTTTTAAAAAAGTCACTGTCATTCATATGCAGAGCAGTTATCTTTAGGTAGCACCATCCTCATTCTACAGCACCCCGTGTTTCAAGGGGGGGATACATTAGTTGGCAATAACCTATTTATATTTTCCTGAAATATCTGCTCTATTTAGTATGCTCTGGTATTTATTAAGTAATTCTAGTTAATTAACAAGTATTAGAGCGTGGAGTACTGCGGCTTCTGCTTCCTCATCAGCCAGCCCCACTTCGGAAACAAAAGCCTACCTTGTCAGGAAATAAGAAATGCAACATCCAATACACCCCCTCAAAAAAAAAAAAAAAAACCCTAACAACCCCTGTCTGAGGAATATGCTTACTTGCTCCACAAATCAATCCCAGAACTAATTATCTACCAGGAGCCATGTAGAGAGAGTGTGGTATAATGGCTAGAGCTAGCCTCAAAGCCAGGAAGGGGGGGGGGTTCCTTTGACAAATACTGCCGTGGGACCCAGATTGAGCAAGAGCCAGTCACTTTCCCTCTTGGTACCCTGGCTGGAGCAACTCTTGAAGGCTCTTACATTTCAAAAGAGCTTCTGAAATATAAGAGCTGCTCCCCATCCCAATGAAATCCTCCCAAGTTTTGGCCTGAAATTAAAAACAAAACTCACCTTCCTGTAGGCCTTTTTTCTGCCCCACTCGATCTACACCTGGGCTACTTTGTTAAGTTCCCAGCGGTTCCTTTTCAGGGGTCAACAAACCAGAACGCCATTGTGATGGGGGAGGTGGGGGAAGGGAACAATTATGGGACCATCTCCCCTAAATCATGAAATTGAGACCCGGAGGGAAGCTTGTCTCCTACACCCCCCCCCCGTTTTCCTTAAATAGATGGGGGGCTGTTCCCCCACTCCCAGCATGCCAAGAAATTGCCTCCTATATACTTTTTAGGTATGTCTTCCCAAAATTCTTAGTGAGGTTTTAAGCAATTAAGATTGAAAAGTGCACCAGGACTTTGGGGACAGCCCATAGAGCTAGTCCTTGGCGTTCTCTGGTGTCCACATCAGCTCCTCGGTGCCGGACGTCACACGCCTTGTCTCTGGATTCCCAGCTCCAAGCAGGGCGCCTGGCACTCAACAGTTTACTTACTCAAAACTTGTTGGCTTGTGTTCTCCAGCTCCAGCCCCTCCCCCCTTTTTTATTTTATTTTTTTTCCATTTTTTTAATTACAATTATTTTTTCTCTTTTTTTCTTCCCCCCCCCTTTTATTATTATTTTTTAAGAAGCTGGCACCAAGAAGAGAAATTGGCTGGCCAGCAGGGTGAGGATTCAAAAGCCTGGTTCCTTTGCCAGGAAGAGGGGGCCGAGGAGAATGGAGACCAGGGGAAACACTTGGAAACCCTGGGCGAGTTGCAGCTGGAGAAAAGGTTCCTGGAGGGGCTGTGGTTCAATGGACCTATTGAGACTCCCCCCAGAAACTAAGCTTGCTTCAAACAAGCCAACAAAAAAAACTTGAGAAAAGCGATTACTTGCTTGCTCTCTATGGTTCCAGAGCTTCTAGACAGTTGGCTTGATACCTGCTAATCTTATTTGAGGATCAAGGCCATTTGAAGCAAACAGGACTCTGGGTTGATTTACCCTTCCCTTCCTCCCCTCCCCCCCTTCCTCCCCTCCCCCCCAATCTACCATTTCCAAACAGAATTCCCACAGCGAAAACCTGGAAAATGGGAGTAGATAGAAATGTCATTTGGAGCAAGAAGGAAAAGGAAGCAGAACACGGCAGACTCACCGAAGGCCCGTTACACGGCTAAATAGGAACTGGAATCAGTTTGGGGGCTCCAGGACTCTCCCCCAAGGCTGTCCCGAGCTGCTCTGGCGCCCGCTCCCGCCGCCGCTGCCGCTACTGCTGCTGCCGCCGAAATTGAACTCAGCCGCCTCATGTCCCGGGCCTCCCTTTAGGCTAAACACCTGCGTACTGGGACCAGGCTTCCGAGAGAACAGCGCCTCCTCCTGGCCGGAGCCGGGCCTCCCCGGCATGTGTCTCCCCACGCCCCTCTCTCAGCAAAACTCCAAGGGGGAAGGAAGGGAGCCCAGGGCACCGCCCTGTTCTGGGCCACTTTCCCCCGCCAATCCGGGAAAACTCTTCTGGGAGAGATGTGGAGAGCTCCCTCCCTCTCTGCCACCCCCCCCTCCTCCCTTCTTCTGTCCGTCCTCCCTCCCTCCCTCCTTCTCTCTGTCCTCCCTCCCTCCCCCCCTCCTCCAATGTATTCATCGTGGGTCGACCTAACTTTCCCAGCTCCCCCATCACATGTTGGCGGCTCACCTCCTCTTGGGAGGGGAAGGGTGCTAATTTAATGGCAAAATGAGCTCCCGAGGAGGCAAGGATTGATTCATTATGGTCTACCGTAACCCCAGTGCCGGCACACAGTAGGTGTTTAATAAATCCACCTCGAAAGGTGGCTTGGCTACAACAGGAAGCTGCCTCTCAAAGCTGTCATCTTGCCGTCCCCCGGCCAGCCGAATTTATTGTTTAAAAGAGCGGAGCCTTTCTTCCCCTTAAGAAATGTTTTGTCCAAAACACGTAGAACATTTCCACTGATTCGGAAACTCTTAAACGGCACAATTTAATTTCTGGCCTCAGCAGGTAAGGAGGCCGTGGGTGGAGCAGTACCAAGTCCCTGTTACAAAGGAGTAAAAGCCCTCGCTGGGATTCAGGGAAATCGCATCCCCTCCGTCCTGAGGGATTTGCTCTGGCACAGACAAAGGACGCCGGGCTTTCTACATTCTTTTCAGAAGCTGACGGATGGGAACCAAAGCGTTTGCATCCCACCCTATGGACTCCCCTCCTGCATTTAGCTCAGAGTAGTGGCCTTCCAGCCTCTAGTGGGGAAAGTCATTAAGCTGACATTTTCTTCCTCTAGGCTATTTCCTGCAAAGTCTGCTCTGTCTTAGTCAACCAGTCTCTCAGATCTCTTCTGCCCGGTGAGCAGGCTTTCTTGAGACAAGCGGATGAATAGTACTTGAGGTCTGAACCTGAAAACGAGCCCCCCAAAATAGTGCTTTCTTTCCTGGGTTTTTTTTTTCCCCCAATTTACAGGGTGGAAACTTTTATCTTGATGAGTTTGCTTTTTATGCTGCTCAAACAGCGGCTGAACAACCCTTAAATCCTCACCCCAAGAGTGAAGATCCTGGCAAAGAGATCTGAGGGCAACATCAGAGACTGACAGCTGGAAGAAACCTCTGAGGTCATCTATTCCCCCAATTACAGATGAGGCAACCGAGGCCCAGAGGGGCCCAAGTCAGCCAACTAGCATTTATTCGGTGTCTACCATGTGCCGGGCATCGAGTGGGAATTTACCCAAGGGCATGGAAGTCGAACAAGAGGACGGGTGGGAGTCCAACTCTTGCCCTGGGACTCAAACTGCAGCGCTCCTCAATGTTCGTGCCACCTGCCTCCTTTCGGAGAATCCAAGGCTGAAAGAAACTATGGACGTCATCCGAGCCAAAGCAGAGAGGGGCACGGAGGGGAGAGAGAAATTGGAGCAATTTGTCATTGTTTCTCTGAATTTCCCATTTCTTACCAAATGGGAATGCTCAACACTATTTACTGCTTATTATTTTGTAATTATTTACTTAATCATTTATTAATTATTTCCTTAATATTCACTTCTTACATTACTTCTTAAACATAAAATGAGGCAAGAAATTGGACATCTGCACCAAGAATACTAACTATGGAATAAAAAAGACAGCTTGTTCTCCCACTTTAGCCTCATCATCAGGGTCAAATCGCATCTAAAACTCGTCCAAATTTAATGCATATTTCTACCATGTTTAACATATTTTGGACTACTTTTCATCTATGGGAGGGCATGGGGAAGGGGGGAAGATTGGAGCACAGGGTTTTGCAAGGGTTAATGTTGAAGAATTGTCCACACATATGTTTTGAAAAGTAAACAGCTTTAATTTAAAAAAAAAAAAAAAACAACCCAAACTTGTCCAAAGACATACTAAGAGCAGAGCCGGAAGTGGGACCCAGGGCTCTGTTGACTCCAAGACCAGCATCCTTTGTGTTGTACCACAAGATAGTAGCAGGAGTGCCTGCATGTGCCTTAAAGCACCCTCTATTTCAATCTTCCTTACCAAGAGGCAGTAGAACATATTGGGGCAGCTAGGTGGAGCTGCAGTGCACAGAGCACCAAGCCCGGACTTGGGGGAGACTCCTCTTCCTTAATTCAAATGACCAGCTAGGTGACTCTAGGCCAGTCACTTTACCCCATCTGCCTCAATTCCCTCATTTATAATATGAGGGAATATGAGCTGGAGAAGGGAATGGCAAACCTCTCCAGTATCTTTGCTAAGAAAATCCCAAATGGGGTCACAGAAGGTCCAACGTACCTGAAAAACAACTGAATCAAAAAAAAAAACAAAAACAAAAACAAAAAACCCACTGGATTTGAAGTCAGCGGAGACCCGGGTTCAAATCCTCCCTCAACAGCTTCCTGGCTATGTGGCTCCAGACAAGTTATCTAACCTAAGCTAAAGAGTGCTCTGCTGGATTTATAGCTAGAAGGGAACCTCAGGGTCATCTGGACCAGTGGTATCAAACTCAAATAGAAATAGGCCACTGATCCTAACATAAGGATCTCTGTGGACCAACCTGAGGTAATTTAAAATGAGATATCTTTATTTGATGATGTTTTTATTCCTTTTCCTCAGCATCTCCCAGGTACATTTTAATTTAATTCTGTCACACTCAGGAGTGGTACAGGCCACATCTGTAGGAGGCGGCATGTCTAATACCTCTGATCTTATCCAAATCCTCCCCGAGAGCTGCAGAGATAGGATTTGAATTCGAGTCCCTAATTACAGCCAGTGCTAGTGCCACTGGAACTCCTTTTTGAACATATAACAGGAGGCCCAGTTTCCTCATCTGCAAAATGGGAATCAGGGATGTCAAAGGCAATCCAGTTTTGGAAAGATTACAATCAGGTACCCTGAAAAAGACTCCTCTTAAGGACTATTAAATGCCTGCATTTGGACACCCTGTATGTTCTATCCCAGCATCCTTCAACTTGGAAAGAACCCCCTTCCTCTAGCAGTCCCTGTTGGCACCTTCCCAGAGTTCCCTTTGCCCCATCCATCTGCTAGGCGAGTATGTTTACACAGTCTTCCTGTACTCCAGTTCGCACTTCCTCTCTTCTTCACCTTCCCAAAAGGGGCCAGCGTGCTCTACGAGGCTGGGATGGATTTAACAATCTGTCTGGGCTCCCTTCTCCTTTCCTTCCTGAAACCGCTTTGTCTTCTTCCTCTCATCCCAGGCTACCCTGCCCCTGGATCCCTTCGCCAGACTGGCTCCGGGAAGAACCAGGATTGAGCCCAAGTCCTCCCACTGCAAACCCACTGCCCTTTCCATCATAACATTCTACCAGTCCATCATTTAGACAGGCCTGGTTTACTCTCTGCATGACAGAAGGGAGAGCTTTATGGAGAGGCTGGCAGCTCAGTGGGCACGGTGCAAGGCAGTGCCGAGAGTCTTAAATTTGGGGTCGGGAGAGCCTAGTTCAAATCCTTGCTCTGCTTTTTACTACCTGAATGACCCCGGACAAGTCAGCTCACCCCCCTGGGCCTTCGTTCCCTCATTTGTCAAATGCACCTGCACTCAAGGGCCTCAAAGGATCCTTTTCAGTTTGGATTTATGATCCTATGATCCTTTGCCACTTGATCTTTCTAGTTCTCAATTTCCTCATCCGTAAAAATGAGCTTGCATTAAATGACCTGTGAGATCCCAAGATTCCATTCTGTGCCCAAAAAAGAGTTCCAGTAACAAGAGCACTAGTTATAGTGAGGGGACTTGCATTCAAATCCCACCTCGCAGCACTCCTGGCCTCAATTTCAATTTCTCTTTATGTAAAAATGAGAGGGTTTAGACAAGATCAGAGGTATTAAACATGCCGCCTCCTACAGATGTGACCTATAACACTCCCGAGTATGGTAAAATCAAATTAAAATGTACCTAGGAGATACTGAAGAAAATGAATAAAAATATCATCAAATAAAAATCTCTCTCATTTTAAATGAAGTCAATATGCTGCCCCCAGGGATCCTTATGTAAGGACCAGACACTTGTTTTTATCTGACAACACTGCTTTGGATGGCCTTGTGGTTCCTGCTAGCTACAAACCCAGCAGAGTACTTTTTAGGAGCCAGATTGAAGAAGAAATCCAGTGACAGGATGGCCAGTGATGGAGGGAAGAGGAGTAACGATGAAAAATGGGTAAACTTCAGAGGCCAGGTGATCATGTATGCAGGCGACAAGCAAGGCTTGACTTTATCCATACCAACTGAACCCCCAAAGTGGAGATGTCACTTTACTTCCAGAGCCTCAGTTCTTTGATCTTTAAAATGGGGATGATGAGAACAGCTTAATCACTCCCCTCTCTGTTATTGTGAAGAAAAGTGAATTGTGAAGCACTGAAACTACTGCCCCAAGACTAGAGACGGGGAGCGGTTAGGGGAGATGGGGAATAGGACAGGGAGGCATCTGAGGTAGAGATCAGACTCAGTGCTGGGAATTGGGCTGACATTTCTACCGAGCCAAAATTTACCAATTATTATCCTGAAATTGTAAAGGGCTTTCTTCTTAGGAAGGCACATCTCATAAAGGTCAACTGCAAAGCCAAAGGCAAAAGAAAGGAGTGCTGATGATTTTCAGAAGGTAACAAAAACCCCTCGGGAGAAGCTTGCTGCAGAATTTGATTTGCTAATGAATTGTGCAGTTATATAACTAGATGTCATCAAGTCAATATGAGAGAGGCCAAAAAAACAAAAAACCAAAAAACAAAAAAAACAACCCCGGCACTGAATTTTGTCAAGAATTCAGTGTTCTCTAACACATCGGTGTTTACAGAATTATTCTCCTACAGTAACCCTGGGAGCTAGGTATTGGAAGCATTAGTATCCTCATTTTACAGGCAAGGAAACTGAGACTTGGAGCCCAAAGTGACCCAAGTTCTAAGTGGCAGAGCTGGGGGTTGGATTTGGGTCTTCTGACCTCCGGTCTAATTAATGGCCTTTCCACCACATCATACTGCCTCAGGGAAGCGCATGGCAAGGCCATGGCTAGGGTCAGGGATCACTCAGTCCCATGTTCCATATCATCTATAACTGCTTCTACGACTAAATTGGCCACATATCAGAACAATTGATGTTAATAAGATTGACCCCGCATCAGTAAGAAAAGGTTAAATTCAGAGTCTATAAATGGCTAATGAGGAGAGAATATTCCAGCTCAATTTATTCCCAAAGAAGGTGCACTCAGGGAAGAGGGGAGCATGGGAGCTTTGCCCTCGGTCACCCCTCTGCCTGCCTTGGCCAGAGGAGGACCTTGCAACCAGACTCACAGGTTCAGAGGTGCTAATCCTAAACTCCCTGCACCCTAGGGAGTCAGTCCCCCAGAACTCTAGAATCCAGCCCCTTATGGCTTTAGGGGTGATGCTGAGGGTTTGGGGCTAGTTTTTGAGCCTGAAGGCTATGTCTCTTCAGCTATCTAGGAAGGTCAACAAAAATAGTCAAAACAGCATTCTGGAGCTGAAGGTACCGTGTAACCCTCGGGGCATATATTGAAACGATCCAGAAAATGGGTTTCCTTCCCTCATGTCCCCTCACTGGTCTTTGTTTAGCCAGGCAGGTTCAAGTACTCAGGCAAGGGAGGTAAGCTTAATGGTCAGTCATGGTAAGGATGTGGATAATGGGCAGTGTGGGAGGTCTATACTTAGGGGGAGAATTTGGGAGCCTAAGGAGGGTGGTCCCAGGAAGCTGTCATATACCACAGCAGAAGGAGCTGTAGAAGTAGGATGGTGGGCCAGGATAAAGGCCAGGTGATCAGGAGAACTCTGTTTGGCAGGCACAGGGGCCAGCCCAAAGGAAGTGGTCATCTAAGGCACTTGGTGATCACATTTGATCCTTACAATAAGCCTAGAAGATAGGTGATATTATTTCCCCCATTTTACAGTTAAAGCAACTGAGGCAAACAGAGCTTAAACAGCTTGCTCGGGGTTACACAGTTAGAGATCATATGAGTCAGAATTGGAACTCAGCTCTTCTAAACCGCAAGGCTAATGCTCTATCCTCTGCATTCCCCCCCCCCACCGGCTATTTCAGTGGGTAGGTCAGCGAGGGGTGAAAGGCAACTAAGGCAGAGAAGGATGGCAAGGTAACAGAAACAAGGCTGAATCAGAGAATCGTGCCAGAGAAGAGGGAATAGTGGAGGCAGTACCATTTATCAGTGATTACCACACGCTAGGCCCCCAGTTATATTTCACCAATATGATCTGTGCAATCTGCACAACAAGTCTGGAAAGTAGGTACTGTGATTACCCCCACTTTATTAACTGGGAGAAAGAAAAGCAAAATGAGAAAACTTTGTGAATAGATAGTGAAGGACAGAAGCCGGGTACACTGTGCTCTGTCCTTTGGTACCTCCCCTGTCTGGCTCCCACCTCTATTTCAGGGTGTTTTAATATGACTCTCTTTATACTCTTCATTCCAATTAATTTGGCCTGTTTGCTGTTCCTTAACACGAACGACATTCTAGTGTCTGCTCATGTCTGACCTTTTGCCACAAGCTGTCTGCAATGTTCTTCTTCCTCCCCTTAGACTCCGACAGAATAAGTGTCAGAAAGGTTTTTGGACAACATCTGGTCCAACCTCCTCATTTTTCTTGTACTTGATTTATTTATTTAATATTGTTCCCCTGTTACATTCAAAAACAAAAAACAAAATTGACATTTGCTGTTTAACATTTCTGAGTCCTAGCTTCTCTCTCTTATCCCCACCCACGATTAAGAAACCACAAATAAAATTATACAAAACAAAACTTCATTTTTCAAAAGAGGATACTGAGGCACAAAGGGTTTCCTTATCCAAGCAGACCCCCCCCCCCACCAGCTTCTTTCAAGGTCCAGTTCAGGGGCCACCTACTATGTACTCTCTTCCTTCCAAGAAAACTTGTATATACTTGGAAGGAACTGACTTGGGAATATGTTGCATAACACAAAGACGCACCCTCTCCTCCCCCTTCCAAGAATGGAATTCACTTGAGGACAGGGACTGCTTGATTTTGGTACTTGGAGCATAGTAGGCAGATTAATAAATACCTGAAGTAGGAATGAATGAATGAATAGACGGCTGGCTGGCTACATAAATGAATGCAAGGCACAGTCCTGGGGGGATCCGAACAGCCCAATGGAACACAGCCTGCCCTCAGGGAGCTTATAATCACCCGGGGCTCTGTGGAGGTTTGCTGACTTGAATTTCCCTGCCTGCTGGGTCTGTGCAGCCCAAGCCCAAGGTCCTCCAGGAACAAGCTCAGCAGCAAGCCAAAGTTTGTTGACTGGGGGAATGGGAGGCAGCTCCCTGCAATCCAGTCATGTTATTTCCAACTCAGACAATGATAATGAGCTTCCCCACTTTCTAATTACTGATTTCTGCCTGGAGAAACATCTTGGCTTTTCCAATTAACAATAATTTAATATGTTATTGCTTATCCTTTTGTTCTTTTTTTTTTCTTTGAGCTCATCCAATTACTGCACACGGCTTTGTTTTCTTAGCCCTAAACACTAGTTTTAGTTTTTTCTGATGAGATTTTTCTTAGATCATGTCCTAATTATAAAGCATTTCCAGTTGTATTTAAAATCCTGGCTAAATGCTTCACGTTCGACATGTATTATAAGGGTAGAGAAAGTATCATCTGCCTGGATACCCTGAGAATATTGCAAGTTAACAAAAGGTTATTCTGGTTTTTCTAAATAAGCACTTTCCAAATGTCGAAACCATTATCTCCTACTGCCATATTTCAAATTATATGTAACTTAAACTAAATGGCTTTTTCTCGCTCTCCTTCCCAGGCCCCTGTGCGAGGAGGTAGCTGTTTATCAAATCATAGCTGGAAGCCACCTGGCCCATCCTCGTGCTACAATCCCACTCAATCCAACAAAGTTTGGAAAGTAGTTCACAGGAACCAGGCACCATCCTGGGGCTGGGGCTGGGCAGACTAAAACAAAACAATCCCTGTCCTCAAATTGTCTCTAATCTCCTAGACTCACAGCAGATCAGTTTCTAGAAAGACTGAGAGAAGCCTCTTCCCCTTCCTTTTGCCTTTCACTGGAAAATGCCCATTGCCTTTTACTTGTACATAAGGGTCTGGATGTAAACCTTGAAGGAACCTCTAAGGTCACCTAGTACAATTCCCTAGTTTTACAGATGAGGAAACTGAGGCCTACAAAGGTGAGAGGACTTGCCCAGAATCAAAAAAGTAAGCATTGGCAGAGGCAGGCTTTCAAGAAAGGCCCTAGTCTAACTATGTGTGCACGGTGCTTTCTACTATGTCTGTAGCTCTGAATATTTTCTACCTCTCCTCCTTGTCGCAATCCTCCTCTTGGGGCATATTATCTAGAATTTGTTTTTCTTATTTGATCGTCAACTTATGAGGGGCAAGGGTCCTTCTTGAGTAGTTTTCCCTTCGTAGTGCATGACATGATGCTGAACACACAGGGGCAAATGTATGCCATAACATCCCTATCTAAACAAAAGAAAAGTAGAAAAAAGGCAAGAAAAGGAAAGGGAGAAAGAAAGAGAAAGGAGAAAGAGAAGGGGGGAAAGGAAAAGGAAAAAAGAAAGAAAGGGGGAGGAGAAAGAGAAAAGAGAAAAAGAAGGAGAAATGGAAAGGGAAAGGGAAAAAGAAAGGAAAAAATAAAGGGAAAGGAAAAGGGTCAGGGAAAAGGAAAGGCAAAGGGAGAATGAAAGGAGAAAGGAAAATGGAAATGGAGAGGAAGAGGGAAGGGGAAAGGGAAAAGGAATGAGAAAGGGAAAGAGAAAGTGAAATGCAAAGGAAAAGATAAAGGAAAAGGGAAATGGGGAGGAAAAGAGAAAGGGAAAGGAAGAAGGAAAGGGAAGGAAAAAGTAAAGGGAAATGGAAAGGAGAAAGAGAAAGGGCAAGAAGAGGAGAAAGGGAGAAGGAAAGGAAAAAAGGGAAAGGAGAAGGAGAAAGAAAGGGAAGGAGAAAGGGAAATGGAAAAGGAAAGGAAGAGGAAAGGAAAAAGGGAAAGGAAATGGAAGGAAGAGGGAAAGGGCAAAGAAAAGGAAAAGGGACGGGAGAGGGAAAGGGAGAAAGAAAGGGAAAGAGAATAAGAAAGGGAAAGGAAAGAAAAGGAAAAAGAAAAAGAGGGATTTGCTTAAAACCAGAGTGCCCCCTTTTATAATGGAAATTATTGCCAGGGCTAGATGTTCTAATAATGTCTCTCCTCCAGCTTCCAGCCTGCTTTGTACAACCAGACTGTAATGACACTGTGTGAGACTCTATGAGTAGGAACAGAGGCTAAAAACTTATTATTATTATCATCAATAATAATAATGATGATGATGATAATAATAATAGTAATAACATCTAGATGAGTCTGTCAGTCCTTTCTTTGAGCCCTCAACATTTTGCTGATTGGGTCCATCTTTACCACCCTCTTCTCTCCCTAATCTTCATTTGAAGAGCATATACCCTAGAGGCTAAGGTACAATCAATCTATTAAGAGGGCTCATCAGCGTTATTGCACTGATTTCATTTATAGAATTTCCGATCTAAAGGAAGAAATGTACCCTTTCAACCATTTATTATAAGAGGACTCCACTTTTAATCAGGCTTTTGTACTTTTAAAAGGGTCATACATTTCTGATTATCTCCATTAGTTACCAACTCAGCCTTCTCAAGTGATTGGGCAGTTAGCCCTGGTCACACTAAATCAGTGTCATGTATAAATAAATTCTCGGCAGCATAACTATGTGCATTACATGCAAATGTTAGGTGACAATCACTTATGGGAAACATGCTGTCTGGGAGTCTGTGGGAGTAGCATCTGTACCAGTAATTTTCGCTATCTGTTCTATAATGTCTCAGTTAAAGACAGGGACTTGCCCAAAGGGGCTAATCCAGGGATTCTTATCTTTTTCTTTTTTTGGTTTCCATGTGTCCTGGGTAGGCAAGTGAAGCTTTCTCAGAATAATGCTTTTAAATGTATAAGGTAAAATACAGAGGGTTACAAAAGAAATCAATTATACTGAAAAAAGGTGTATTTTTCCCAGCCAAATTTGTGGATTCCCCTGAAATTTAGCCATGGAGTTCAGGATCTGCAACATATCACTCTGGACCAGGGGTAGAGGAAACCAAGCCTAACAACTAATTCATTATGGAAGGAAGGAAGGAAGGAAGGAAGGAAGGAAGGAAGGAAGGAAGGAAGGAAGGAAGGAAGGAAGGAAGGAAGGAAGAAAAGAAGGAAGGAAGGAAGGAAGGAAAAAAGGAAGGAAGGAAGGAAAGTAGGCAGGGAGGGAGGGAGGAAAGAAGGAAGGAAGGAATGAAGGGAGAAAGGAAGGAAGGAAGGAAGGAAGGAAGGAAGGAAGGAAGGAAGGAAGGAAGGAAGGAAGGAAGAAAATGAGAGGGGGGTTGGAAGGGAGGAAGGAAGAAAGGAAGGAAGGAAGGAAAGAAGGAAGGAAGGAAGGGAGGAAGGGAGGAAGGAAGATGAATGGGATTGTCAACAGAGGATTTGTAAACAATGGATTGTAAACAAGATGGATTTTGTAAACAAAAAGATGAATGGGAGGGAGGAAGGAAGGAAACATGCATTTATTAGGTGCTTACTATGTGTTAAACACTGTGGTAAAGTGTTGAGGATATAAATACTAGGACAAAAGATACTCCGGGACCTCAAGAATCTGGTACACTAATGGAAGAAGACAATACACAAAAGGGAGCCGAAAAATTGGGATGAGGTCAAGTGGTAGGGAGAGGTTAAGTCCAGAAACCAGGAAGAAGGTCAGGAGGGAAATGAAAGTATCTCTGGGCTTGTCCACAAAAAGCTCCAGGAGGAATTCACCAATGGGAGAAAGGGACAGGCCTTAAAGAGGAATGTTCCATATTGAAAAGGACATGGTGTAGTTCAATGTTCCAGTGTGAAAAGAGCCCCAAACACTGAGGGAAGTTCTGGAATAAGAATGATTTTGAAGTGGGGAAGCCAAAAACAAATCTAAGAAGAGAATGCCGGCCAGCCTGGGCTTCATTCTGTTAACATCAGCCTGACTTTAACATTACACTTTGTGACTTCATTCTTAACTTATATTCGCTTTGTGATCCACGAAAACCCCTAAAATTTCCCCCACAATCTGTTCCTATTGTTGCCTTTGCCATTACATACTTGTGGTTCGTTGACCCTTAAGTGTTGGCTTTTACAGCTCTATTATATTTCATCTTCTCAGGTTTAGTCCCTTTTTGAGTCTGTCAGAATTTTTGAAGACTTTTCCCCCTGTTGTGTTGGTATTCAGCCAGCTTTGTGTCATCTGCACTCCAATAAGCATACTATGTCTCTCTTCACCTAAGACATCAATCACAAATGTTACCTGGTACGTGGCCAAGGGCAAATTTCTGGAGCCCTCCATTTGAGTCGTCCTTCCAAGCTGATGGAGAGCCAATATCGACTGCTTTTTGGATCTGCTCATTCAACAGCTTCCACCTCTTTTCATCCGGTCTACAACAATAGATGATCAAAAGCTTTGCCAAAATCAAGGTAGACTACCTCTACAGCATCACCCACTAGTCTAAGGTTGGGTTATTTGGTAGGTGGTGGAGAATCAGAGGAAATGAGTTGGGGCAGACTTGTGATTTCACCAGTGAAGGAAACTAATGATGTGGACAGTCTTTCGACTCATGCAGATCGGAAAACAGCAGATAATGTGTAGATGTATAAAATTGTTTGGGGACACGAGAGGTGAAGTGACTTGACCAGTGTTACTCAGCTAGTATGTTAGATCGAGGATACCAGCCCAGGTTTTCCTGCCGCCAATTCCCCTATGCATTGTCTCTACTGGTCTAGTGACTGTGTTGACAAAGGATATAAAGTCAGTATGGCGGGACCTGCTCTTGATGAAGCTATGCTGGCTCTCTGTGATTACCATTTCCCTTCCTATGGTTCACAAATAACGGTCTGAATTTTGCCAGGAATCCGAATCAAACCCACTTGTCTAGAATTTGAAATATGGACCTTCTTGCTACAAATCCCTGCCCTCATCTCTTTACAGGACAATCCTGGCCTTCCTTAAGTCCTCAGTCACCTTTACCATCCCATGCTATTCTTTCCAAGATTACTGCCACTATCTTAACAATATCATAACCGATTCTGTCTGTACTTCAGGAAGCCAGTGTTCTGGGCCTAAATAACTGGGACTGGGTGAAGGTAGCCTGTACTTTCTTATTTATCTTTTCACTTACCTTAGTTCTCAGATCTCTATTAACCCCCTTTTTCTCTATCCTCAACAGTCCAAAGACTAACTCTGACAAAGCAAACAGAAGACAAATGAAATGTGGAGTCTTGCCTGTTGCCTGTGATTCATGATCATCCCCCCATTCTCCCCCAAGCTATTATCCCATCCCTTCTTTAATCTTTCTCTTTTTCCCCACCGTGTCAAAACAAAACAAAAATCTATTCAATTTTCTTGGATTCCAATCCTCCCGAGCTTTAGTGGTCCCAATACAATTCTTCTAGGAACACGCCAGGCTTTCATATTCATTCTCTGCTAGCTGCCCTTTCTCTCTCTTCTGTACATGGCTGCTTTAAAGGTAACTTGAATGACGCATTCCTTGTACATTGACATAGGTCCTTTTAAACACCTCCCTTTTCTCCCTCATCAAAAACGTTTCTCTTTGTGTCCTTATAATTGCATTTTTGAGAGCTTCCCATCCCTCCCTGGCTGGCTTTCCCTGGAGAATTTTCAGCCTTGGCCCCTCCCTAACCCCACTCTTCTATTTCAGTCACCAGTTAGTTCCCCTCTTCACTTCCTCCATCTCTTAAAGGATGAATATACGTAAAGCATTGTGTAAACCACAGAGGTCTCCACAAATGTCAGCTATTATTTATCATTTCAATCTCTTCCTAACATTTTTCTCTTTCTATGCAACGTGAACCAGGCTGGCTTCCTCATTGTCCCCTAAAGATGCTAAACCAATTCCTATCCACTCAACTTTTCTCATGTTACTCTTCCCAAGATACAGTGTCCCTTGTCCCTCACAGAATCTGTGATTTGTACCTGGAATTTAGCAGCTGTGTAGTTCAACCCATTCATGACCGGGATTATTGCTATAACTGACCTGGCAAGTGTTTCTCCAGCTTCTATTTGTAGACTCCTCTAAAGAAGGGGAACCTACTGCCTCTCAGGTTAAGCCCAATGGCTTGCCCCAAATCAGTGGAACTGCCTTGAGAGGAAGCAGATTCACTTCCATGTCCTCTTGGTTAGCTCTTATTATTTAAGAAGTTCTCCCTGATGACACATCTATCCTTCTGCTGCCCTTTAAGACTATGGTATCATTTTTCCTCTTCCGTGTATCATCCATCCTATGCAGCTCAGGATGATGCATTCAATGGAGGATGTGCTCTGCTACCAATATACAATCTGTCCTCATAGAATGTTAGTTAATCCTACTTTTCTGCATCCTTTTAAGTCAAGAATCTTTTGGATAATTTGCTCTACGGTCTAATTTTTTACTGATTAGAATAGGCTGATCAGTAGGAAACCTAATAGATATTTGTTGAATTTGATTCTGTTTCTTCACCTAAATCCCACTGTCTTTGTTGCCTGTAGTACCACTCATTCTCCACTCAATCTCTGGCTGTCTTGTTTGGTTTAAATGTTTCCTTGTAGTGTTGTGCTTTGGTGGCTCTTAAGAAAGCTAGCATGGTATTAGATACTCGATGCTGATTACAATCTGCTTCCTATAAACAGATAAAATCTAAATTTAGACCACAGAACTGCTAGAATTATAATATGGAATTGTCTATTGGTGAATGGGGGAGGGGGATGTCACTACTGGTCAATCACAGTCTCTGGGCATTTATCTATCACAAACTGAGTCCTGTGCTAGGTACTCTGGGCCCTGGAAATAAGTGATGAAGATGATGGTATGCAGTCCGAGGACCTGGGTTCAAGTCCTGGCCTTGCCACTTACTATCTGATGACCTTGGAAGAAAATTCCTCAATCTCTAAGGACTCACTGTCCTTGTTTGGAAAATAAGGGCACTGGACTAGAAGCCCTATAAGGTTATCCCAGCTTTAAATCCATGACATTATGTAGGGAGATCAAGTGGAATCTCAATATTTTCAAGAGCTGTTAAATGACTTGCTCCCAGGTAGTAAGTAGTATCGACAGAATTTGAACCTGGGTCATCTTGTTACCCTGAGGATACCAAATCTGCCTGTCAGGAGCTTCCAATTCAGATGAATTTTTCTGGCACAGATATCTTTGCCAAACTCCATCAATAAGACAGGCAGCAGACAACACAGTCGGTCTGAACAGTCTTGTCATTTTTTTCCCCTGAAGATGGTTATCCTTCTAACCACCACTACACGGCTCCTAGTTTGGGATGACAGGGCCCTACCAGTGTCAGCAAAAAATTACAATACTAGCAGCACACATTTCACTTTCTTCTCCATTAATAGGGTTTTCTAATAGAACTCGATTCATTATACCCCTTTGTGATTTTGTTGTTAAAAGTTGCTTTGTAACTCTGGGTAAGACCCTTATTCTCTCTTTTGAATGAAGTGCGTTAAACTAGTTGATGCCCAAGGATCCCATCTAGCTACCACATTCTATGATGCTACGAGTTATTAGTTTTGATCCACTTTATCATCTTGCCCCATTGATTTCCTATTATTCAGGACTACCTCATTCATTCAACAAATATTTATTGAGCATCTCTATGGAAGGTACTGAAGCAAGATCCATAGACACACACACACACACACACACACACACACACACACACACGACTCTGTCCTGTTGCATTACATCATATAAAGAGTGGTGGCAGGAAAGTGGAAGTCTGGGCGTCTGGATGCTTTCCTTAAGTCAACCAAAAGCAGCCAGACAATTTCCAGAGAGTCGACAATTTCCTTGCCCCCTCTGCCCTCTGCATTGATAGGAGAATGGAACAGACTCTCCTGTGCTCAAGTTCAATGAGCTAAGATAGGAGTTGGGAGCTGGACAATTTCTGTGCTCTTTAAGTGATTCTGTGGCAAGAGGAGCCCGACAATTTCCGTGATCTCTACATGATTCCATGGCAAAGGATTTGAAAAGTACTCTGACAGCCAGCACTCACAGCCAGGCCCCCTCCTTCTTTGTCTCTTTCCTCCACTCCTTTTTAGGACTTAAATTCACCCATCTGTGTTCTTGAATGATGTGCTAATCAAGACAGAACTAATGTGATCAATTTATTTGAGACAGAGAGAAGCCCAGTCGAATTTTTTAAAAAATGATTAAGCATTCCTTTTTAAATTGCATTATTAACTTATCAGGAGAGACAGATCACGTGGTGGGTGAAAAGGAGAATGAAAAATTCATCAGGGTGTTTGAAAAAAGGGGGAATGACAATTGGAAAGCACCACTCAAAGGAATCACTGGAGATGCAAATGAGATTAATTACATTTGAGTTGCTTATTTCTGTTACTCTAGGATTTGGTGGGGTTTTTGTAAGTGACTTATTTTTGTACCAGAAGATAAATTAATGATAATGTTTATTAACACACTGAATTGCATTAGAAATTGGGATGGGGATATTTTCCCCCTCTGTTCCACAGTGTGACAGGACGGAATGAATGCTGAGATCCACAATCAATACGTAATCTGCGCAGCCGCCCCTTGATGGGCGCTAATATTACTTATCGCCATCATTTAAGTCAAGAGTGTTTTCCATTAATTTGTTCTGCAGTCTAATTTTCTCCTGATTAGAATAGGGTGATCAGTCAGACATCCCCATTTGTATTCCTTGCTCTGCAACCAGCTCATTTGATAGCCATGATCCCGTCACTTAAATCATAATAGGACGGCCATATAATCATAAGACTATTTTCCATTTCTTTGGCACTTGGTTATTATTTTCAGAATACTTTCCCAGGGCCACAGAGTTTATGGGACCCTTACAAAAACCTGGTTCTGTGAGCACAACAGGCATGATCCCCATATTACAGATGAGAAAATCAAAGCCCAGAAAATTTATAACCCAAGGCAAATGGTTATAAGGAATGGAAGATGAGGGCAGGGAGAAGTGGATTTACGGTTGGAAGACTCTACCTCTGTGACTTTGGACAAGTGGCTATACCTTGCTATAATCCTATGATCCAGCAACTTCCCTTCTTCTTCTTCTTCTTCTGTCAAATTATGGAGTTAGACTAGATGACCTCTGGGGATACTTCTAGTTCTAGATTCAGGATCTTATAAATAGCTGAAATACCTCTGGGCCCCTCTAAAATTATCAACATATTTAGCCTCAAATTCTCTATATGGGAAAGAAACAAAGGAAACAACTGAGTGCTGTGCCTTAGTATAGCTACACTGCTTTTATCCTTGAGTGCTACATCCCGATATGGATACAAAGAAAAGCTTCATATATACGAAAATGTTTACAACAGTAGCTCTCACGGTAGCAAAGAAGCAGAAATGAAAGTAGATACCCATTGGGTGGGGAAATGGCTAAACAAAGTACAGCATGTGAATATAACAGAATATCACTGTGCTATAAGGAATGGCAGATGTGATGAATACAGAGAAGCATGGAAAGGCTTACATGTTAACTTAGGTTAACAGGGCCAGGAAAACAAGATACATAAACTGCAACAAAAGAATAAACAATATCCACAAAACAATCTTAAAACGAATGTTGCAAAATTATAAAATTAATGAATTTGGCCCAATGAAAAGATATGAGAAGACAGCGTGTCTCTACTCCTTCACCAAGTAGAACATTGCTTATGATCTCGATTTTTTCCATGTACTGATTTGCTTTGATGAATTTTTTTCTGTTTTTTCTCTTTTTCTTTATTTTCATTCTTGGCTGTTAGGGCTGGATTTTGGGAAAGGAAGAAGGTAAGGGGTTCAGGGGAAAAACTAGGCATTAATATCATTTTTTAAAAATCTATTTTTTTGCAAGGCACTTGGGGTTAAATGATTTGCCCTGGATAGCACAGTTAGTAAGTGTCAAGTGTTTGATGATAGATTTGAACTCAGATCCTCTCGACTCCAGGGCTAGTACTCTATCCACTGCATCACCTAGCTGTCTGAAAGTACATTTTTAAAAATAAGCCTCCTCATAGCTGTCAGTGTAGTCACATGTACAATGGACTGAATTCCAATTTACCTCTCAAATTTAAAATTGGCTGTTCTTAAGCATTAGTGAAAAGTGTTCACATGTGAAAAGGACACACAGTCTCTATTATTGTCCTCTGATATATTTCATCATGTGAAACCCAGTGCACCAGGTTTTCCTTCACAGTAAATGAGGACACCATTTTGGCCATCTGAGTGACTAATTGCCCCATCTACTGTCCAATATGCTCCTTGGGAGCCACTTTGATTTGAAATTTCTCTTTCAAAATGGCTCATTCATTTCCTTAAAGGTTATATTCCATTTTCAACTATGTAAAGGGATAAAAATTTGTGGCCATTTATCCTTAATATCCCATGAAAAGGCTAGAGGGTTTCCTTAAAACATTTATGTTAAATTAAGTGTACCATAGCTAATCAAGTTTAACTGACCCCAGTGGGCCCACCATCATGGAGTCTTCAGAAGTTGGAGCATCTTCAACCAGATGACAGATGAATTTCTGGCCATGATGTGATAGGCAGCCAGAATTCCTGAAGCCATTTTTTTTATCCTAATTCTAGCTTTTTCTACATTTCTCTTGATTAAAATGAGAATAAGAGTATATTTGATTTGAAAGACACCTAGAGGTTATTTATTGGGTTGTGGAAATGGAGGACAAGGATGGGAAATGAGTGAATGGCAATGAGTAAAGTGGAACCCAGATCTCATGACTAGGGTCCTGGCTCTAAAGTTGGAAGGAACTTGAGAGGCCATCTAGTCCAACCAGCTCATTTTGCCAATGAGGAAACTGAGGCTCAGGGAGGTAAAGTGACTTTCCCAGACCCCACAGGTAGTGAGTAGCAGAGCTGGGCTTTGTACCCAGTGGTCTTTACATAGTCGGAAATTTCATAAGGTTCTAAAGACCAATCTGTGCTCAGTACATCTGAAAGGGTAAAGCTAATCATTTCGTGGTCCTTGAAGCTACATGGCAAATGAAAACCAAATTCCCCTTTGTTAAGGAGGGGAGGTGGGGGTGGTACCTGAGGTTAAAAAGCATTCACAAGAGCCACGGGGTAACCTTTCCCACAATGCCATACAGCTCCTCTTGGAGGACTTAACAATGGCATGGGGTCTTTTCTGTGGCTAGACATGCCTGTTTCTTTCATCTCTCTGATTCCTTGCAAACAGAAATAACTCTCCTCTTTCCTCTCTCCAATATCTCAGCTAAGACGCCAGAGTGACATGAGTAATAGCCCAGCTTCCACTGTCTGTACCAAAGCTCAGAGAGGATTGATTTATTCTGCCATTGGTGAGGAATGGGGGAAGGGAGGGAGAAAAGGATATCCTGATGTTCCTACCTTTGAACCCTTGAAAGAACTGGGGGGATGGAAGTTGGGGTGGGTATGTTCTTTGTTGTTGTTTCATCCTGTCACATTGATGAACTATATGAGATTCTAATTGTTGAGAAGTTGATAATCCAGCCAGTTACTCACTCCCCATTAATTGAGTCTTTTTCAGAGCTTAGCCTATTCTTTTATAATAAAAAGAATATCTATTAGAGCTTAACTTAGGGATTCTGGCTGATAATTCATTTCCTAGCTTTTTTTTTTTGAGCCATGCTAGAGGGGTTACTGACTAACCCCAGCATTTTAATTGAGGAGAACACTCCTGAGAGTGACCCAAAGGCCTTTTTTCTGTGTTCTAGGAGACCACCTTTTTTTCTTTTCCTCATTAATTTCTAAGGTTGGGTCCATCTAACAGTCAATTCATAATTCTTACCCATGTTAATGGTCAATTTCCACACCACGGAGTTGATAAGCCATTCAGGAATGGGAAATAGCTTGTTAAGGAGGGAAAATGTGACGTGTTAGCCTCATAAGCCAGAATTCCCATGGTGAAAATTATTGCTAGCAACGATTCAACTCATTTTTAAAGAGGATACCATCAGAGCACCACTACTAGTGGGAGAAACTCAGACTCAGTTCAGCTTCTAAGGGCGACTCGTACCCCAGGACCACTCTTTAGGTCCTTTGGGGACCTTGAAGGAAGGGAATAAGCTCCATCTGTCCCCAAATTTCAATTTCTCCTTTGCTTTCATGATGCCCTAGTCTGTATTGTACTTATTGCTCTAAATGTTATATTCTCCCTCCCCTCTCTAAAAGGATGCAATTTCACTGAAGTTAGGGGTTAGAGCTTTGCTTTCTTTTTATTGTCAGCACTGAGCAGAGCAGAAAGAAAGCCATTCTCAGGTTCAGTTCTTGTCTGTCTGACACACAATGCCTGTGTGACCCTGAGCAAGTCAAGCTTCCTCTCAGAGTCCTAAGCAACACTATAATATTTTAGTTCCACATGTCTTGGCAATCTGCATCAGAACATGGAGTGTCCTCACCGGGAGCTCTTTATACCAGTGAAGTTACAGGTCAGGATATTTCTAGTCAGCTCATCAGCCCACCTAGTCCTCACTATTGAATACAGAGCTTTTGTATAGTAGGTACCAAAATGACAGTTGACTGAATATTCAGATTTTGGCCGATCAACAGAAAATGTGTACTTACTGATATCCTGCTCATTCTCTCCTCAGTCTTTTACAAATTGATTCTGGACTCTACCAATCTATTGAAATTTCACAGTTATCTTCTAATCACCAAGCTGAAAAACAACAAAGTAAATAAATGAGTCCATCTATACATACCCTTTGATCCAGCAGTGTCTCTACTGAGTCTGTATCCCAAAAAAGGGAAAAGGACCCACATGTGCAAAAATGTTTGTGGCAGCCCCTTCTGTAGTGGCAAGGAACTGGAAACTGAGTGGCTGCCCATCGGTTGGAGGATGGATGAATAAGTTATGGTACATGAATGTTATGGAATATTATTGTTCTACAAGAAACGACCAGCAGGATGATTTCAGAAAGGTCTGGAGAGAATTACATGAACTGATGCTAAGTGAAATGAGTGGAACCAGGAGAATATTATAAATGGCGATAACAAAATTATGTGACAATCAATTCTAATGGATGTGGCCCTCTTCAACAATGAGGTGATCCAGGCCAGTTCCAATAGACGTGTGATGGAGAGAATCATCTGCATCCAGAGAGAGGAATATGGGGACTGAATGTGGATCACAACACAGTATTTCACCTTTGTTGTTATTTGTTTTTTTTCTCATTTTTTAAACTTTTTGATCTGTTTTTTCTTGTGCAGCATAAATATGGAAATATGTTTAGAAAAATTGCACATGTTTAACCTATATTGTATTACTTACTATCTAGGAGAGGGAGGAGGTTGGGAAGGAGAGAGAAAAATATAAAACAGAAGGTTTTGCAAGGGTGCATGCTGAAAACTGTCTTTGCATGTATTTTGAAAAACAGAAAGTTATTATAAACATAATAAAAAATTTAAAAATGAGTTCACCTCTACTTCCTCCGTGACCTCCAAGCAGCTAATTTCAAATACTCACCTCTTTCTTCATCCGCGAACTTTCACTCTTGCTCCAAATCGTAATTTCCAATGGCCTGCTGGACAGTTTCACTTGGGTTTCTTTCTTGTGTTATAAATCTTCAAGCTAAACACCTTGCTTAAGATATATTAGAAAGGACAGAAGGACTGTGGGAAGAGAGGCAAGTTAGAAGGCTCTTACAACAGTACTGGTATGAAGTAAAGAGGGCCTAAATTATAGAACAACATCTCACACCATATACCAAGATAAGATCAAAATAGATAAATGATTTATACATATAGATGATATCACAAATAAATTAGGGGAGTGGGGGAAGATGTACCTGTTAGACCTATGGATGAAGGAAGAGTTTATGACCAAATAAGGGATAGAGAGGATTATGGGAAATAAAGTAGATAATTTTGATTAAATGAAATTAAAAGGTTTTGCACAAACAAAAGTAATGCAGTCAAAATTAGAGGAAAAGAGGAAACAGGAAATTTTTGCAGCAAGTTTCTGTAATAAGGGGTCTCATTTCTCAAATATAGAGAAAATGGAGCCATATTTATAAAAATAAGAGTTATTAGCCAGCCATGAAGCAATCAAAGGATCTGAAGGATTATTAAAAAAACAAACAAAGCTGTCAATAGTCACTTGACAAAATTTTCTAAATCACTACTGATTAGAGAAATGCACATCAAAATAATTTTGAGATACCACCTCACATCTATTAGACTAGCTAACGTGACAGGAAAGGAAAATGACAAATGTTAGAGGTGATGTGCAGGGTGGGTGGAGTTGTGAACTCCACTATTCTGAAGGACAATTTGGAATTAGGTTCAAAAAGTTACAAAACCAAAGAAAAGGGGAAAGGACCTATTTGTGCAGAAATATTTATGGCAGTTCTTTTTGTGGCAGCAAAGAATTAGAGATTATGGAGATATCCATCAATTCAAGAAAGATGGAAGAAGTTGTATTATGATTTTGATGGAATGGTATTGAAATATAAGAAATGATGACCAGGATAGTTTCAGAAAAACCTGGGAAGTCTTACATGAATTAATGCAAAACAAAATAAAAAGAACTAGGAGAACATTATACACAGTAAAACAATATTGTAAGGATAATCAACTGTGAAATACTTAGCTACTCTGATCAATACAATGATCCAAGACAATTCCAAAGGACCTATGATGAAAAATGCTATCCACCTCCAGAGAGAGAACTGATGAAGACTGAGTGCAGACTAAAACATACTTTTAAAACTTTACTTTTACTGTTTTATTTTACCTGTTTTTGTTTGCAAAATGGCTAATGCAGAAACATTTTGCATGACTTCACATGTATAATTAAAATCAAATTGCTTGCCTTCTCAAGGAAGAGGAGGGACAGGTGGGAGGGAAAGAATTTTGAACTCACATTTAAAAAAATTATTGATAATATTTTTACATGCAATTAGGAAATGTTAAAAGAAAAAGAAAAAAAGCAAAAGAGCCTAAACTCAGAGTGGGTGCAATTGAGGACATGAAGGAAGAATCAACACGTCTTGAAGCTTGAATCAATGTGGATAAGAATCAAGAATGAAGGATCAGAAATGACACAGAGGCTTTAACTGTGATGGAAATCTGGTTTTGATGTTTTTCCAGGGCTTTCAGTGCATCCATTTATCGAGGGTTTGAATGTGTCATCATCCAATTTTGCTATGTTACTCCTGTCTTCAAAACTGGTTATCTTATTTCTTTTGTACAATTAATTTATGGTGTGAGAGCCTTTAAGTTGGACTCATTTTTTCTCTCTTCTGCAGAGGAGTAGAACTTCTTATCAATTTCATAATTATCCAATAATACCACCTCCCTGAAAACTTTCTTTATGAATCTTTAGTGACCCACACAAACAGTGCTTTCTATAAATGAGATGCTTATAAATTATTGTAAATACATCTCTGTTGTGGGGTTACTGGAAAAGTGTGGTAACGTGGAGTGGGAGAGAACAATGCATTTAGGAGTCCGAAGACTTTTGTTGGAAATGTAGCATGTCACGCAAGAAAAGGCACTGTATGTGGAGTGGGACAGCTGAGGCTGGAATCTTGACTTGATACTTTGGTGACCTTCTGCAAGTCACTCAATACCTCTGGGTCTCAGTTTCCGCATCTATAAAACAATGGACCCTTTCTAGTTCTAGAACTATGACCTTCCACTAGATTCAAATTCTAGGCTCTGCCACTCATTTACTTTGCAACCTTTGATTTGTTGCTCTCTCTGGGCCTCTGTTTTCTTTTCTGTAAATGATGGAGACTGGGCTATATGACCTTTGATGCCCCTTCTGAATCAAAATTTAATAAATGTATGTTCTTCCACTAGGTTCATATCCCAGATCTGCCGTTTATTGGCAGGTGGGCAGATCACTTTCCTCATAAAAGCTTCAGTTTCCTCTTCGGTATAATGATGATACAGAGAACCTCTGAGGTTTTCCTTTAATCACACATCTGGACAGTGCTTTAGAAGAACAATAACACATCTCTTTGCCCCTCCCCAAATAAGCTGACTAGTCAAAAGCCCACTATTCTTAGCTCAGTTGGGCTAAATCCATGGGCATAATATTACTGTGTGACGACTTGAACTGTCCATCACAACAGCAGCAGAAGGAGTAAAGTAGAAAGCAGTAAGGAAAGGAAGTAGGGGTGGTCTGGGATGCTCCACTAGCCCTTTGCTGGAGTGAGTGGAAGCTTGAAAGGGGAGTGCCTTCCCCTCCCCAAAATAGCATGGGCTATTGATTGCATGTGACTATGTAGGAAACTAGTAAATGGAGAGCTAGAGTGGAGTGATTCATCTTTGTCCACAAAGGGTAAAAGAGTAACTTCAGTTTCTATTGGAAACCAGCTCCCTCCTAGGATGTGGTTTTTGAGGACCATATATTTTTGTACAATTTGAATGCATTATTTTGGAAAATCCTCAAATTGTAATAATTATGTGAGTTCACAGTTGTTATCTAAAAGCACATTTAATCACATTCATTCACCAAATCAAAGAACTCGAGATGAGGCTCAAATGGTCTCCCCATTGTATCAGGAAGCCTAGGCAGGATGATGTTTTCAAAGAAAATGGGGACTGTTTGTCTCTTTTTGTTAGTGGAAAAATATTTTCACTTGAGAATAAGAAATTTGAATCTTGAAGGGACCTGAGAAATCATTTAGTCCAGCTCCTTAATTTTAGAGATGAAGAAACTGGGGCTGTGAAAGAGGAAACATTGATTAAGTCAGGAAGAGCTGACATTCACAGAAGGGGGCCTCTACTTCCCCACCCAGGGCACTGCCCCCTGTTGCTGTGGTCATGGTCCTTTATCCTCAAAGAGAACCATCGACTTCATAGGGTGATGTCTTGACTTCCGTGAGAACTGGATTTAGCCCAGGCAGAACTGGGCAGAGTTGTCAGCCTCATCCATTCGGCCAGGTTTCCAGCAGCAGCCTCTTGCCTCCTAACTGACTTCCCTTCCATCACCATTTTCTCCCCACTCATGTTCATCGAATGTTCCATTGCCAGCTCCATCTTCCCTCAAGCTATGTTGCTTTTCTACTTGAAAGCATTCAGTGGCTCTGCGATGGCCACAAAACAAAATCTGAACTCTGAGCCTGACGCGTGAGGGTCTCCCGAGTCTGATTCCAGCCTTCTTTTCCTGCCTGAGTGCCAACTACCTCCCTTCATGTGTTCTGTGCTCCAGCTGTATCACCAGTGTTGTCATTCTAATCTTTTGGGAGACATCTTGGACCCCACTTTGGTTTTTTGATGAAACCAATGGATCTTTTCTCAGAAGATTGCTTTTAGAAAAGTACAAGAAAGGCAAAATTTTAGGTAGAGGGTGATGCAAATAAAGATGGCATTTATTTTCCATTCGAGATTACAGAGTTTCTTAAATCACTTCTGAGACTCGTGGGGGTCTGTGGACCCTAGGTTAAAACCCCTGGCTTCTAACCCATCCCACTTTTATCTCTTTCCTCTTGTTTTTCCCTGTGCTTAAAAATCTCCACTGTTTTACAGCTCTGCCACTTGAAAATCTAGCCTGCATCTTTTAAGACCCATCTGTGACAGCACCTCTAGGCAGTCTTCCCCGACAGCCTCTGAGCCAAAAGCCTTATTCTACCTCGGGATTCTCATAACACTTTAATCTCTGAGCTCCCAAGTGGATTTTCTAAAGCTGAGATCTAACCATTTCAGCTCCTTGCTCATTAAGCTCCCATAGCTCCCCATAGCCTCTAGGATCAAATATAAAATCCTCCCTTGATCATTTAAGGCCCTTCACATCCTATGCTCCAGCCAAGATGACCTACTTGGTGTACTCCATGCTACTTCTGACCTCCAGGCCCCAAACACTCTCCAATCTTATTTCTTAGAATCTCTAACTCTCTTTTAGGCTGAGTTCAGGCAGAATCTCTTAAATGAGATTTTTCCTGATCCTCTTTGTTTGGAGAGTCCCTACCTCAAATTACTTTATATGTATTTTATATCAATTTGTACATGTACATGTTATCTCTCTGCCCTCCACCCTATAGAATGTAAACTCTTTGAGGGCAAGGACAGTTTTGTTTCTCTCTTTCTAAAACCAATGACTAGACTGATGCTTGGTATATAGTAGGTAGGCAGTGAGGTGTCGGGGCAAGGGGTAGAGCACTGAGAGTCAGGAAGGCCTGTGTTCAATTCCAGCCTCAGACACTTACTGTGTGACTCTAACCAAGTCATTTCGCCTCTGTCTGCCTCAGTTCTCTTAGCTGTAATATAGGAATGCTAACAGCACT
Source organism: Sarcophilus harrisii (assembly GCF_902635505.1). NCBI lineage: Eukaryota > Metazoa > Chordata > Mammalia > Dasyuromorphia > Dasyuridae > Sarcophilus > Sarcophilus harrisii. The sequence continues at coordinate 41,784,628 of NC_045432.1, forward strand.
TGCCTTTCAGGATTGTTGTGAGGACCAAATAAGGTACTATAAAGTGCTTAGCATAGAATAGATGCTTGCTCCCTTCTTCTACCTTTTCCTGGTACAAAATAAGTGAAACCCTTGGAACACTCTCTTTATGTTCCTGCCTTACTTTCTCCCACTAGATGGAGAGAAGGAAGTCTTCCTAGAAGGAAGACACTGTCATTTATGTAGCAAAAGGGGGTATGCAGAAGCTTAGCAAAGTGCCTAGCACACAGTAGATGCTTCATAATTTTTTATTGAATTTGTTTAAATGTTTATTGAGTAAATGAATAAAATGAATTGATTGTTGATTATGTTGATTCCACTGTAATTTTTCCACTAAAGAAAGAGCATGCTGGGTAACCAATTCATATTGAATTGAGTTCCTTCATTAGCTAAGCTGATATTCTAGGTACTATGGAGGAGACAAAGACTTCTAAGATAGTACTCCTGACCTCTCTAGGAACTCTTGCTCTAGTTGGGTAGAAACGACATGAATTTATAAGGAAAATAATATATGGCAATGATACAGGAAGAAGTTATAAGGGAGTATATTATTAAAGTGCCATAGAGGTCACAGAAACAATGAATGGAAAACCATTAAGCACCTCCTATGACTCAGGTATTGCTTGGCACTGGAGATTCAAAGGGAAAAGCAAATGCACCCTGTAGCTTAAGTAGCTTAAGGAGATTCCAGATTCAATGGAGGATTTGGTTCTTGCCACATCATGTCTAATGGTTTTGACCATTAAAAAAGGTTAAAAAGAGAACTTTTTAAAGTGGATTTTTATTGATAGCTTTTGCTTTTTTACATCACCTAGAGTTCTCCTTATATCCTTCCCTCTCCATACTCAGAGTCATCCTTTTTGGCAAATAATTTTTTCATTAGGCAAAGAAAGAAAAAGATGAGAAAGACTGATTAGAAAAAAAAACATTAAAAATTCTAATTCTTTATGTAATGTTCTAGACCAGTGTACCTTGCTCTCTGCAAAGGAGTGGGAAAAGTGACTTCCCACCTCTCTTCTTTAGGCCCAGGCTTCTTTTTGGTCATGATATAACATTTAACTTTCCACTTAATTTATCCAAGTTCCCAGGCTTATTCTGTCAGTTCTGTCAGCTGAATTTTTTTTGCTATTCTATAGACATCATTATCATAGTTTCTTATAGCACAATAACATTAACTAGGGAATAGCCATTCCCCTACTTGATGGGCATCTATTTTATTGCCAATTCTTTGTTACCACAAAAGTACTACTATAAATACTTTGTATCTAGAACTTTTCTATGTGTGAAGGATATCCCTAAGAATGGAATTTCTGAAATGTATGAATGATTTGATCCACCTCATTTACAGAATTGCAAGTTGCTTTTCCGACTGATTTACTAATTCACAGTTCCATCAACAACATGTTGCTGCTCCAGTCTTTCCACAATTCCCCCAGCATTAACTATTCCCATTTTTTGATCTAGTTGGGTAGAAACGACATGAATTTATAAGGAAAATAATATATGGCAATGATACAGGAAGAAGTTATAAGGGAGTATGTTATTAAAGTGCCATCGAGGTCATAGAAACAATGAATGGAAAAGCATTAAGCACCTCCTATGACTCAGGTATTGCCTGGCACTGGAGATTCTTGAAGGAAATGCCTTATTGAAGGAAAAAATCAATAGTATACAAGTAGGAAACAGTCATACAGTTTACAAGGCTTTGACCTCTCTACTTTCTTACCCCTGAACCACATCATCCCAAATAGCTTTTGTTGTCCCACTTTATAAATTTCCTCTTTCTCTGAAGTCAAAATGCATCAAAATCTATGTCAGTTTAATTTAGAGAGTCTAATCCATCTCTTAAAAAAAAATGCTTCTACATCCTTCTCTGCAAATTGCCGTTAAGCTGCAATTATTGCCATGGAAGTCTTTTTCAAATACTTAAAATGTGCAATGCAAATATGAAATGATCAAATATTCCATGAAATGAAATTTCTCTTAACCTTTGGAAGTACAATAAGATAAACTCTATCTACTCCTCTGTCTCTTACAAGATACCTGAGAGCCATTCTTCCATTTAGCTGTGACTTCCTTTTGTCTTCTGGTTTCTTTTATAATGAGAATGTCAAGATAGATGTGATTCTGTGTTTCCAGCAGTACTGCAATTGACCTAGTTGACCAGTGGACAAGGAGGTTATATTTACAGTGTGAAAAGAAAAGTTGATATTCATAGACAATATCAAAATTGAAAGATAATTAGCACCTGCTGTTGTCAAGCCATCCAATTCTTCACCACCCCCCCTTGAATAAACGAAAGGGGGTTTCACAGGAATGAAAGCAAGTTTTCATTTTTTTCATGTTTCATTATTTGTCATGACCAAGTAATTCATCAGCAAATGGTTAGTAGTACAGGAGGTAAGTCCCCTGTGCTAAATCTGGTCCTCGGAATGGAGGCACGGTCTGTTACTAAGCTCATACACAACACCCCTTCGTCGTAGCAGAAGCTGCCGAAATAGTTATTCTCCTGTCGTCACTCTCAAGGACCCAGGGCCACCTCCATGCCATAGTGAGGCAGCAGAGTACCTGCTGGAGGTATCTCCATGGTATCTGCCATTTGGCACTCACTATGCCTAATGCTTTTCTTGAAGAAAGCACTCATTACATCTATGCATGGGGGCTTTTTTGAAGTCTGAGTTGATTTGGCCTGTAAAATGGGCATTAATCATTATGCAATCTCCTTTCTAGGTCTGTTGTAAGAAAAATACCTGGTAAATCTTGGTGTGCCTAGGGATAGGGGCTAGGATTATTTTGATAACTAGTAGCATGATTTCTGGAATGAGAGATGGAAGGAGTGACATATTCACAGGGGCCACTGCAAGCAAGAAGAAGAATAAAGAAAGGCTTGTGAATGATAGACAAATGGCCTCTGGAGGTAAAGCCAATTCACCTACTCCTTATGCTTCTCTCCAGGAGGCATATAGCATGCCTACTTTGGGCTCTTCCCATCAGCATCTTGACTCCTGGACCTTTGCTGAGAGATGAGTACTGATAAACCATCATAATCTCAAATGGAAGGCACAGAAATCTAATATTCCAGCTGCCTTCTCTGAACTCAGCTGCTGGAAGTTAACAATCCCGATGTTTCAAGTGTGCTGATACCTCCCTAATAATTGTGTCTACATCTAAACAGGTATTTGTAAGGCAAACAGCTACATTTACTACCCACTTGGAGGAAACTCTTCATGGAGGAAAATACTCCTTGAGGTTTCCAGCTAAAATCACGAGCACAATGATGGACAGGTACATTTAGCAGCTTGTGTCTTGTCATAAAAATTAAGGTGCCAGGGCCTTGTTCAAGGAGGTCACTCCAATTCTGTTCCCATGTAATTTGCTTTCACACTTCAGAAAAGAACATTCTCTTAAATCAGGAAATTGCTTTTAATTCAAATACCAGAGTAGGTACAGTGCTGAGTGTGGGTGCTCAAAGGACATGACGTCTTGGTTTTAAAACAGAAGCTGGGGAGCCTTGTGTTAGGACAATGGAGGAATTTTTTTTTAAAACTACATTGCTGCAGAGCTAACCCCTAGATGGATTTTTGCCTGCACATTTTGTTAACTCCCAACTGATTGCTAGAGACAGGGCAGGGCAGAATGTCATTTCTGCAGTACCCTGAATAGGGTATGTAAAATTGTTCATTTATAGTACTCCATTATGAGACGAACTTCCTGCCCTTACTGAAGTCTGGGGAATTGGTATATTACAGATGTTAGGCAATGCTGAAAGAGAATTCCAAATCTTTTGGAAATATGCCTTCTGGCATTTTGTCTCCTCGTTAGCCCAGTATTAACCAGAAGATAAATCTTGGGGTTGTGAACTCAATTTGTTGACTCTGCCTTGAATGGGAATGAAGGTAGATGAAACAACAATGGATATTTAACACTGATAATCACTTCTTGCAAATTAATGAGATTAGAGAATAATCAGAGACAACTAGAAATGACAGAATTTACATTAGATTTATTCTATTTGGCTCCAGTGGAAAGAACTAGGATCCGGGGATCAATGGATAGAGGTTGCAACAATGGTAGGAAAAACAATCCCTTCACAGAGATGGAATAATTACTTGTCAGTGATATTTATAAAGGCGATGTTTACTCAGGTATGATTCATAGTAGCTGGCCTGTCAGGTCCCTTCTAAATGTAAGATTCCATATCTTTCTTTAAAATTAAAAGGATGTGCAACCACCAGCCAGTATAAGCATTTTGGCAGGGGATTGGAGCAAATGAAGGACTTCTAAGACCCCGCCAATCTTGGGGGTCCCATGGATCAATCTAGAGAAAAAATGGTTTCTGAATGAGGAATCTACAGAATTTTTTCCAGAACTAATCAAGAAATCTATTCCTGTTTTTGGTTGTCTCTTATTTTTGTTGAGTCATTTTTCAATCATGTCCAACTCTTCATGATCCCATTTGGGGTTTTTTTGGCAAAGATAATGGAGAGGTTGCCCATTTCTTTCTCTAGTTTATTTTACAGATGAGAAAACTGAAGGAAACAGGGTAAAGTGACTTTCCCAAAGACATACAGCTAAATGTCTGCAGCTAGATTTGAACTTAAGTCTTCTTGTCTCCAGACCTGTCACTCTAATAGGGTGCCACATGGTTGCCCTGTTGCTATTATTATAACCTAATTTATCCTTCCAAACTAGAACTGTTTGCAATCTTAAATTGAGTTTGTTGCATATATTCACAAAAGACACAAATTAAATGCTTCCGAACAATGACTTCAATTGAATTATGATTCCAATTTGAATAAATCCTTACAAGTGACCATGATCAAAGAATCTAGCATCAAGACACCAAAAAGACAGGATACAGAATGAATGTGTCATCATTTCAGTGAAAATCTCCTTTTGTCATCAATGGCACTGGAACCATAACAGCTGGACCCTAAAAGTCCAGGCCCAAAAAAATGCTATGTGAAGAAGCAGAAATGATACTAATGATGTATCCAGGAAAAACAAGTGCATTCATATTGTTAGAGGCACACAAAGTACTTTTCTCCTGAGAATCTGTGAGAAAGATGTATGGGTGTTATTTTTTCCATTTTACAGATTCTAGGATTACAGACTTTAGAAGCCATCTAGGCCACAACCTTTATTTTAAAGGCCTAAGGAGGTTAAGTGACTTGGACAAGCTCATCTAGATAAATAAGAATAAGATGAGGAACTCAGGTGCTCTAACTGCATAGACAAAACTAGATAGCACATATCTGTCTGTCTGTCTGTCTATCTATCTATCTACCTACCTATCTCACTCTCCCTTCTTCCGCTCCTACTTTTCCCTAGCCTAACTGCCCCCTTAGAGCTCTCCTCTACCTCAGTAGAAAGGATAAAAAAGTGTGTTCAATTGATTATAACAGTTATGCAAATTTGGGTTTCCTTTTTTTTTTATTCCTGATTATTTTAACATGCCATCTCACCTACTCCTTATGCTCTCTCCAGGAGGCATATAGCATGCCTGTAAACACTGTTTTCTAGTTAAATTTAGTTTATACTGCATCAGTTCTTACAAATCTTGTCATGTTTTTCTAAATTTCTCATTTTTATAATTTCTTATTGCATGATATATTCTATATAATTGTATACCACAATTTGTTCAGTCATTCCCACACGAAAGAAAACCTACTTTGCTTTAAATTTTTGTTATCAAAAAAGTGTTGCTAGAAATAATTTAGTGTAAAGTAGAACTTTCTTTTGTGATCTTGTTTAATTATATGGCTGATAGAGGGTATAAATAGGATAATGATCATTTGAAGGAAAGTCTGATGGCATTAAAAACTTAATGATGATTCTCATGTAATTCTAAAGAAAACTTCTAGGACGGCAGTATCACTATAAAACTACACTGCAGACAGCCGTGTCTGACTTTTCAAAGCTCTGCCAACATTGATTATTTCCATTTTTTTTTTTTGCCAACTCGCAGATATCAGGTGAAACATTAAGAGTTCTTTTAAGTGTGATTTATCTTATTTGCAATTTATTTTCATATAGTTATTGACAGTTTGCAATTCTTCTTTTAAAAGCAGTTTGTTCACATTCCTTACCTATTAGGAAATAACTCTTTGTACCAATTCTCTGTCTATCTACATAACTGTCTTGTCTAACAAATATTTCTTTTACTGTGTTTTCCTTTTATATTCTAGGTGCAAAGATTTTCTTTGTGTGATTTTTTAAAAAAATGTGTATGAGTGCATTTTGCCTTTAATGTTTATAACTATCCTTTGTTTTGTTAAAAAAATGTACTCGTATAAATATACATACACATACACACACTTGAGTGCATAACCAAATAAGAAATATAAATATATAAAAAATAAAGTAAAAAATTGTGACAATTGGAAACTGAAAAACTTGTGCATGAAAAAAAATTAATACACCTATTAAAATCTACTATAGTGACAGGGAAGATCAAGACACAAACTCAGAAGAGGACAACAAAATCAAAACAGCTAAAAACAAAGTCTCAAAGAAAAATATTTTTGACACAGGCACAAGAAGAATTTCTGGAAGAGCTAAAAAATTTTCAATACTGAATAAGAGAGATAGATAAAGAAATGAAAACAAAGGAAAAAAAATCACGAAAAGACAATTAACAGCTTAATAAAAGAGGCAAAAAATATAGAAGAAAATAATGCCTTAAAACTGTGTATTGCAAAGTAGTAATCACCAAAACACTTAGTTCTGGCTAAGAAACAGTAGTGGATTACTAGAATAGATTCGGTATACAATACACAGAAGTAAATTACCATTAGTAATCTAGGATTTGATAAATCCAAAGATCTAAGATTTTGGAACAAGAACTCACTATTTGACAAAAATTGGTAGGAAAACTAAAAAGCAATTTGACAGAAATAAGGTACAGACCAATGAGTTTAGAAATTACAGGTGATAAGATAAGCAGATAAAGGGAACAAGGAATAGTTTACCTATCAGATCTATGGAGAAGGGGAGAATTTATTTTTTAAATCAAAACAAAAGAGAAAAACCACAAGAAAGAAAGAAAAGTGAAAATAGTATATATTTTGATCTTCATTCAGTTTCCATATTTTTCTTTCTGGATGTGGATGACATTTTCCATCCAAAGTCCAAATTGTCTTGGTTCATTGTGTTACTGAGAAGAGCTAAGTTGATCATAATTGATCGCATAGTGTTGCTATTACTGAGTACAATATTCTCCTGATTCTGTTTACTACATTTAGCATCAGTTCATATAAGTTTTTCCAGGTTTTTCTGTTTATCATTTCTTATAGAACAGTAGTATTCCACTCCATTCCTATACCACAATTTATTCAATCATTTCTCAACTGATGGGTATCTCCTTAATTTCCAATTCTTTGCCATCACAAAAAGAGCTGCTATAAATATTTTCGTACATGTGGGTTCTTTTCCCTTTTTATGATTTCTTTGGAATACGTATGCATAGTATTATAGTCCTTATGGTTCCAAATTGCTCTCCAACATGCTCTTCACAACTCCATTAACAAAGCCTTTCCCCCAAATTTTCTCCAACATTTATCATTATCTTTATCATTATCCATTTACTAATCTGATAGGAGTGAGATGATACCTCACAGTTATTTTCATTTGTATTTCTTTAATCAATAGTGATTTAGAATATATTTTCATATGACTATAGATAGATGGCTTTACTTTCTTCATCTGAAAACTACCTGTTCATATCCTTTATCAACTGTGCATATCAATTTGTCAACTGGGGAAAGACTTGTATTTTTTATAAATCTGACTCAGTTCTCTATATATTTTAGAAATGAGATCTTTGTCAGAGACACTGGCTTTAAAGTTCTTTTTCAGTTTTCTGCTTCCCTTCTAAACCTGGCTGCATTATGTTTTAGGGTTTTTTGGTGCAAATCCTTTTTAATTTAATATAATCAAAATTATCCATTTTGTATTTCATAATGTTCTCTATCTCTTGTGGGGTCTAATCCATAGAGCTGGCAAGTAAATTCTTCCTTGTTCTCCTACTTTGCTTATGGTATCACTTTTTATCATGTACCTATTCTGATCTTGCAATACATTGGGAGATGTTCATATATGTCTACTTCCTGCAATATATAGATATCTATATATTTATATGTAGATATATATTCCAGTTTTTGTCAAATAATGAGTTCTTATCGCAGAAGCTGGAGTCTTTGGGTTAAGAAAATATTAGATTGCTCTAGTATCATATCGTCTTCAAAGAGTGATAGTTGTCCATTTAAAGACCTTCAATTTCTTTTTCGTCTCTTATTGTTAAAGCTAACATTTCTAGCATGATACTGAATTACAGTGATGATAACGAGCATCTTTGTTTCACCCCTGATCTTACTGGGATTGCTGATGGTTTTAAATAGATGCTAGTTACCATTTGAAGGAAAACTTCATTTATTCCTATGCTCTCTGAGATTTTTAATAGGAATGGTGCTGTATTTTGTCAAAAGCTTTTTCTGCATGTATTGCAATGATCATATGATTTCTGTTACTTTTCTTACTGATATGGCCAATTATGCTGATAGTTTTTTTTTTTTAAATAATGATCTAGCCCTGTATTCCTTGGCTAAATCCCACCTGGTCATAGTATATTGTCCTAGTGATAAAGTGCTATAATGTTTGTTAATATTTTATTTAAAATTTTTGCATCAACATTTATTAGGAAAATTGGTGTATAATATTCTTTCTCTGTTTTGGCTCTTTCTGGTTTAAGTATCATCACCATATTTGTATCATAAAAAGAATCTGACAGAACTCATTCTGCACCTGTTTCTCCAAATATTTTATTTATATTGTAATTAATTACTCTTCACATGTTTGGTAGAATTCACTTGCAAATGCATCAGACCTTGAAGATTTTTTCTTAGTAGGTTTTCTTTTTTAATGGGCTTATTTTTATTTTTAGGGGGTATTTTTTTAATGGAGTTATTTAAGTATTTTATTTCTTCTTCTGTTAATCTGGGCAATTTATATTTTTGTAAATATTCATCATTTTATTTGAATTGTCAGTTTTATTGGCACACAGTTGGGCAAAAGAGTTCCTAATTATTGCTTTAATTTTCTCTTCATTAGTGGTGAATTCACCCTTTTAATTTTCAATATTGGTAATTTGATTTTCTTCTTTCTTTCTAATTGGATTAACCAAAGGTTTGTCTATGTCATTGATGTCATGGTCCTCTTCAAGAATAAAGGACAAATGATAGTTTCTTTATTATTTAAACTTTATCTATTTTTAATGTAACCTTAGTTCTCTTAACGTAACACTAGTTCTCTTCTCCCTCCCCACTCAAGCTATGATGTCCTGTCATCTCTTTTCGTAGCTTTGGAATTTTGCTTAACTTATTAATTGATTTTTGTTTCTTCCCTTTATCTTTTTTATCTAGTCATATAATTTCCCCCTTCTTTTCTGTCTCAACTACTTAGTTAAGTAAACCCCCCTTTCCTCTCTGACTTTTTTGTTTTTTCTAAAAAAAAAGATTGCTTGGCCTTTTTTTTAAACCAACAGTCATCCTTCTATGTCTTTTCTAAACTTTTATTCTTTGATTTCAAGGTTCTCTTTTTTACTTACTCCTTTAGTTCAACATAGTTAAGTCTTTTAGAGTAGCTATTTGGAGTTCTCTCAAATAATTTTGATAGTGCTACATTGTAGTTCTTGTAGTTCTCTCCAAACTTGTTTCTGTTACCCTTTATTCTCAGGAGCATCAATTCCTACATGAGCTAGAGAGGAGAGAAGGGTTTTCTATATGTACCATTGTGTTCCTGATCATAGGGTCCATTTCTACTTTCCCCATCTTACCATGATCATTTCCTCCCATTTATGCATAGTCCTCCCTCCTTTTTGTATACCACTTGCCCCAAGGAGCTCTTATTCACCTTTTGAGGTGGAGTGCTTTCCACTGAAGCACACCTGACTCTCAGAGCATCAAATTCCTGTAGATTATACTTAATTTAAGACATTATACTTCAAAGGGATCCTTTCACATCCTTAAATCAAGGATTTTCTTTTTTTCTTCACTTTTCCTCCTGTTTGAACATTTCCTTTCCTTTTGCTTCCAATTTCCTTGAGGGACCTTTCCTAGGTGGCACAGTGGTTGCAGAAGTGGGTCTGGAGTCAGGAAGACATGATGGTTAAAATTTACCTAAAACCCTTACTGACCTTGTGACACTGGGAAAGTCACTTTTCTTCTGTTTCCTTCAGGTTCCTCATCTGTAAAATGGGACTCATAACAGAAGCTATCTCCTAGAGATGTTATGAGGATGATATGAGATAATAATTGTAAATTATAAAAAGTGTTATATAAATTTTTCCTGAGGGAATACAGGATTCCTCTCTGCTCCATTCATTACCACCGACTTTCTCCACTCTTCCAATCCTTCCAACACCCAACATTAAATGACCTGTAGTATACACTTTAGGCAATGGTATTTAACAGGTTTAGTCCACTATCACTTTCAAGTTCCACTTGTTTCCTTGTACCCTTTTGGAAAGTGGTAACTCTGTCATTATTTAGTTATTCTTGTTACAGAGGCGGTGATTACTGCTGCTGCTACTGCTGTTGTCATTATTAATGCCTAGGTGTCTTTATTTTTCCCTTCCTTTTCTTCTGTGCTAATTTATTTAGTTTAGCCTTTTTGGTTTGCTTACTATTCTTTAGTTTTTGTTCTCTGCACAGTTTGTGAAACAAGTAATCAGCTCAGTAGTAGTGTTTCAAATGCCTTCCATTTATTTATTTATTATCTTTTTATTGTATTTTATTGTCTTTTTTATTGATGATGAGAGTCAGGCTTGGAGAGTACATTACTCTTCTTTGCTCTTCTGAATATATTATCCTATTCCCTCTTGCAGTTTCTGGTGGGTGCAGAATTGCCTTGTGTTATTCGAATGTCCTATAGGAAGATCTTTTTCCAGATCACTAGAAGAATTTGTGGTTTATTGTGGGAATTGTTATACATATTATATGTCTTAGAGTGGCTGCATAGGTTTTTTTTGGTAGGCAGTTTGTGTTTTTTTTCTTCAACTGGCAATTTGTTTTAAAGTTCTGGATAGTTTGCTTGTATTTTTTCTTGCCTTACTGTATTGTTTTTTGACTCATCAATTAAGTCATCTCCAGATGTCTTTTCAATCAGTAGATTTTGTTTATATACAGATTTTTTTTTTTGTAAAAGACCCTTGACCTGGAAGGATCTCCGACTGGTCTAGAACACCAAGAAAGGGGCGATCCAAAGCAATCCAGAAACCCCAGACAGGGGCACCAATTCGGAATCCCAAATGGTGGGGATAACGAAGCCACACAGGACACCAAGGCACAAGACCCTGGAACCCGAGAGGGCAAGTATTGGTATTATTAGCAATGTTGACCTAGGGGTGGCTAGGTGGGACTAGCTTTTCAAGGTCATGAGGCCACACAGCACACCAGGTCTTGGTACCTAGGACACTAAGAGACTGGACAGCAGGTGACCCCGAGACAGGGGGTCTCAAAAAGTTATGTGGAACCCAAAGACAGGGGTCTCCAAAGTGATTTGGAAACCCCAGACGGGGCACCAAGTGATCCAGAATCCCAAACAGTGGGGAACTGTTTGAGATCACGAAACCATATAGGACACAGGACCTTGGAACCCAAGTATCTGGCATTTGACCTATCAAAGGCTATCAAATATTGTGATTATTAGCAATGTTGAACATTAATAAAGAACATACTTAGTATAGAGCATTCTTATTATTAGCAACGTGTATCAAATAAGTTTGGAGAGCTATATTCTAGATAGCTTTAAATGCAATGTAGATAGATTGGCATTTGCCCTTGAGGAAGTAGAGAAAGGTTTGGGAATTTTTTGGGGGGGACCTACAGTTGTAGGTCCTACAAAGTTGTAGACCTACAACTTTGGGAGAATGTTTTGGTGGCTTTCTGGTAAATTTCTGGTAAAAATCTGGTAAATTTCAAGCTCCCTGGATTTCCTCCATGAAGAGAACACATTTTTACCTCAGGGTGAACACAGACTGGTGAAAAATCTAGAAGATTAAGCAGAAGAGGGATCCTCCTGATACAAGAGAATATTGAAGAAAGACTCCCAGCTGGGGATTAACTTGTCTGAAGTGAGAACATCTTTGGGCTAGGTTTTCAAGATCATGAGGCCATGCCTGCATGGCAGGACACCAGGGCACAGAAGCCGAGCCCACATGAGACAACAGGTACCTTGGCACCTATGACCTAGAACCCCAAGATCCTTGTCTCCAAAATGGTCTGGAACCTCAAGACAGGGGTGACCCAAAGGTGATCCAGAACCCAAAGACAGGTTCTCCAAAATGTGATCTGGAACCCCAAGACAGGTTCTCCAAAAGGCAATCTAGAACCCCAAGATGGAGGGGTTCCCAAAGTGATCTGGAACCCTAAGATGGGTTCTCCAAAGACAATCCAGAACCCCAAGATGGGTTCTCCAGATGTGACCCAGAACCCCAAGATGGGTTCTCCAGATGTGACCCAGAACCCCAAGATGGGTTCTCCAGATGTGACCCAGAACCCCAAGATGAGTTCTCCAGAAAAGCCATCTGGAGCCCCAAGATAGTTGGATCTGGGCAAATCTCTTTGGCAATTGAATGGAAGATGGGCTGGCATGGCGAGTGTCTTGAGAGAGGAAGTTCCGTCAGCATGTTATTGTAATCAACCAGAAATGAGATCATAATGGAAGTGAAAATTAGTGAGAAGTTGAGAGGTTGTGAGCTTGAGGGATTGAGAGATGGTGGCACTCTACATAGTAATAGGAAAAATGGGGAGATTTCAGGAGATTTCTGCTTTGGACATGCTGAGTTTTAAGATGTCTACAGGACAGTGTGAGATGTTTGAAAGTCAGTTGAAATTAGAAAGATGGAGGCCCCCAGAGAGGTTGAGGTATCATCGACATAGAGATGTGAGATGTGAGACATAGAGATCGACATAGGGCTGAAAATTGAATTGAGATGAGGTAATGAGAATAGAACCCAGGAATTTCTCAGATGAATTTACAAGTAAATTCTATAAAACATTTAAAGAATAATTAATTCTTAATAAATAAAACTAAGAGTTGGTTTTATGAAAAAAATCAATAAAATAGATAAACCTTTGGTCAATCTGATTAGAAAAAGAAAAGAGGAAAATCAAATTGTTAGTTTTAAAATTTAGAGCTTAAGGAGTTACTTTGCCCAACTTTATGCCAATAAATTTGATAACCTAAGTGAAATGGATGACTACCTCCAAAAATATAGGCTTCCCAGATTAACAGAGGAGGAAGTAAATTGCCTAAATAGTTCCATTTTCTTAAATAGTTCCATTTCAGAAAAAGAAATAGAACAATCAACTCCCAAAGTAAAAATCCCCAGGACTAGATGGATTTACATGTGAATTCTACCAAACATTTAAACAACAATTAGCCTCAATTAGTATACTATTAGTATAATCGACCATATTAATAACCAAATTAACAAAAACCATAGGATAATCTCAATAGATGCAGAAAAAGCATTTGATAAAAAAAATTAAATCCAACCATCCAACACTTGAGAGTATAAGAACAAATGGACTTTTCCTTAAAATAAGCAGTAGCATCTATTTAAACCCATCAGTAAGTATCATATGTAATGGGGATAAACTGGAACCGTTCCCAATAAGATTAGGAGTGAAACAAGGTTGCTCACTATTACCATCACTATCACCATCAATATTGCATTAGAAATGCTAGCTTTGGCAATAAGAGTTGAGAAAGAGATTAAAGGAATTAGAGTAGGTAATGAGGAAACCAAATTATCACTCTTTGCTGATGACATGATGGTATACTTAGAGAACCCCAGAAACTCTACTAAAAAGCTATTTGAAATAATCCACCCCTTTAGCAAAGTTGCAGGATACAAAATAAATCCACATAAGTCATCAGCATTCTTATATATCATTAACAAAATCCAACAGTTAGAGTTACAAAGAGAAATTCCATTTAAAGTAACTACTGATAGTATATTTAGGAATCTATGTGCCAAGGGAAAAATCAGAAACTATATGAGCAAAACTACAAAACACTTTCCACACAAATAGTCACATCTAACCAAATGGGAAAATATTAAATGCTCTTGGATAGGGAGAGCAAATATAATAAAAATTGTCATCTACTACCTAAACTAATTATTATTTAGCGCTATACCAATCAGACTCCCAAAAAACTATTTTAATGACCTAGAAAAATAACAGCAAAGTTCATATAGAAAAACAAAAGATCAAGAATTTCAAGGGAATTAATGAAAAAAATCAAATGAAAGTGGCCTAGCTATACCAGATCTAAAATTATATTATAAAGCAGCAGTTACCAGAACTATTTGGTATTGGCTAAGAAACAGACTGGTGGATCAGTGGAATAGGTTAGGTTCAAAGGACAAAACAGTCAATAATTTTAATAATCTAGTGTTTGACAAACCAAAGACCCCAGCTTTGGGATAAGAACTCACTGTTTGACAAAAATTGCTGGGAAAATTGGAAATTAGTATGGCAGAAACTAGGCACTGAACCACACTTAACATTGTACTTCTTGATAAGGTCAAAATGGATTCAGGACTGAGCCATAAAGAATGAGATTATAAATAAATTAGAAGAACATAGGATAGTTTACCTCTCAGACCTATGGAAGAGGAAGGAATTTATGACCAAAGAAGAACTAGAGATCATTACTGATCACAAAATAGAAAATTTTGATTATATGAAATTGAAAAGTTTTTGTACAAACAAAACTAATGCAAAAACTGGAAAAACATTTTTACAGTCAAAGGTTCTGGTAAAGGCCTCATTTCCAAATAGAGAATTGACTCTAATCAAACTGTGCATACCCTTTGATCCAGCAGTGTTACTACTGGGCTTATATCCAAAGAGATCATAAAGAAGGGAAAGGGACCTGTATGTGCACGAATGTTTGTGGCAGCCCTTTTTGTAGTGGCTAGAAACTGGAAACTGAATGGATGCCCATCAGTTGGAGAATGGCTGAATAAATTGTGGTATATGAATATTATGGAATATTATTGTTCTGTAAGAAACGACCAGCAGGAGGATTTCAGAAAGGCCTGGAGAGACTTACATGAACTGATGCTGAGTAAAATGAGCAGGACCAGGAAATCATTATATACTTCAACAACAATACTATATGATCATCAATTCAGGATGTGGAAGAGGGCTTCAACAATAAGATGAACCAAATCAATTCAGAGCAGTAATGAACTGAACCAGCTACACCCAGGGAAAGAAGTACGGGAGATGACTATGAACCACTACATAGAATTCCCAATCCCTCTATTTTTGTCCACCTGCATTTTTTATTTCATTAACAGGCTAATTGTACACTATTTCAAAGTCCGATTCTTTTTGTACAGCAAAAGTAACTGTATGGACATGTATACATATATTGTATTTAACTTCTTTAACATATTTAACATGTATTGGTCAACCTGTCATCTGGGGAAAGGGGTGAGAGGAAGGAGGGGAAAAGTCGGAACAAAAGGTTTTGCAAGGGTCAGTACGGAAAAATCACCCATATATCTTGTAAATAAAAAGCTATAATAATATAATATAATATAATAATAAAAAATAAAACTAAAAAAAAGAATAATTAATTCTAATACAATATAAATGTTTGGGGAAAATAGGAAAAGGAGTTCTCCCAAATTCCTCTGTTTCAAATATAGACTTGATTCTAAACTAGGGAAAACAAAACAGTGAAAGATAATAACAGATCAATAGCACTAGTGAATATTGAGGCTAAAATTTTAAATAAAACACTAGTAAGTAAAATAAGCAGTATCATAAACATCATATGCTAAGGCCAGGCTTGATTTAGAGTTGGAATATAGGGTTGATTATACTAAATGATAACCATAATCATAACATCTATGCCAAGCTAATGAAAGAACAACAAAAACCAGAGGATTACATCAAGAGAGGCAGAAAAAGCAAAAAAAAAACCAAAAACAAAAAAAACATGACCACACAAAAAAATCTCAATACCAAAATGCAAGAAATAACACAAGAGAACTGTTTAGATCTTTGGACCATAGAAAATGAAATATTAAATTTTAAAATAATAGCTTTTTATTTTCAAAATATATGCAAAGAATCCACATTTATCCTTGCAAAACCTTGTGTTCCAATTTTTTCCCCTCCTTTTCCCTACCTCCCTTCTCCTTTCCTCCCAGAAAGAAAACAAAAAATAAGCAAACAACAACAAAAAAGGCGAAAAACTTATGATGTGATCCATACTCAGTCCCCACAGTCCTTTCTCTGGATGTAGATCATAAAGCCATGAAAATAGATTGTTGCATAATTTTGTTGTTGCTGTGTACAATGTTCTCTTGGTTCTACTCATTTCACTTAGTATCAGTTTATATAAGTTAAATGAACTATTAATTGAAAATACTCATTTGAGGGAACAAAAGACAAAGGATATCAAGAAAATTAATGAAAAAAGGGAAGAATGGGAAACAATATATATCAGATGTGAAACTATACTGCAAAGCAGAAATCATCAAAATAATTTGGTATTGGTTAAGAAATAGATTAATCAGTGAAACAAATTAGGTATATAATATCCATAAGCACAGTAGCCTAACAGCTATTAGAACAAGAACTCATTATTTTACAAAAAAAACTATTGGGAAAATGGAGAGGAGTCTGGGAAAAAAATCTCCATTTATATGGAGACATCATAAACAAATTTGGGCAGAAATGGAAAAAATATGTCAGATCTATGGATAAGAAGTGACTTCATGACAAAATAAGAAATAGAGTACAATCTGTATTATACAAAATTTAAATTTTTATTAATCTATTAATTCATTATTTTAGATTAAATATTTTAATTGAAATTAAATTTAAATATTTAATTACTTGCTAAATATTTATTTCATAATATTTAAAAACTAAACTTAGAAAAGAAGCAGCTAAATAGAAAAATGTCTTTGCAGCAAGTTTCTCTAATAAAGGCCTCATTACTAAAACATATAGGAAATGAATTAAAATTTAAAAGAATAAGAGTTATTTCCAAACTGATAAATGGTCAAAAAGTATTAAAATATTTTTCAGAAGAAAAAAAATCCAAGCTATTCTTAACCATACAGGAATTTTCTAAATCGCAAATTTATTAGAGAAATGTAAATTACAAGAACTCTGATTTTTTACTTCATATCTACCAGATTGGCAGAGTTAACCCCAAAATTGTCAAAAATTGGAGGGGCTTTAGGAAAATAGATACATTAATACACTATTGGGGAGCCCAAATTGGTTCCGTAATTATGTAAAGCAATTTAAAACTAAGATCCAAAAGTTACTAAAATGTTCTTTATGTCCAAACTGTTAAGTTTGTTTGTGCTCCCTCAGGTATACAGGCCTCATGGTTGTACAAATAGGTCAAAGGATTAGTGAATTTCAGAAATATTTCCAAAGACTTCCCAGAAGGGCTGGACCACTTCACAGCTCCAACAACTGTGCATTAATATGCCTGATTTCCTTCAACTTCTCCAACATTTATCATTTTCCTTTGCTGTCATCTATGCCAAGCTAACAGATATAAGATAGAATATCAGAGTTGCTTTGATTCAAATTATACTAATCAGTGATTAAGAAGTATTTTTAGAGGTTTGTTGATAGTTTAAATTTCTTTCTCTGAAAATTACTTATTCATATCCTATGACCATTTATCTATTGACAATTGGCTTTAATTTTTATATGTTTGAATAAGTTCTCCATATTTTTTGGTAAATAAGACCTTTATCTGAGAAATGTACTGCAGATTTTTTCACAGTTAACCATTACTAATCTAATTTTAACTGCATTGGATAACTGTGAAAATTTGTTATAATTTCATATAGTAAAATTGTTCATTTTCCATTCTGTAGTTCTTTTTTCTCTTGTTTCTCCATGGACTTTCTGCCACTTCTAAACTAAAACTAGTTTTATCTTTGTTCCTTTAAATTATTTTTACTGTCACTTTATATCTAAGTCATGTGTTCATTTGGAGCTTATGTTGGTGTATGATGAGAGATATTTTTATACTAATTTCTGTCAGATCATTATCCAGTTTTCTCGGAAACTTTTGTCAAATAGTGATAACTTATATGGTTATAACTGGAGTCTTAGGGATTATCAAATACAATGCCACTGTGTTGCTTTGTTTCTGTATGGTATGTAAGTGATCTGTTCTACTGCTAAGGAAAAGTCAATTTGTTTTCTAGTTTTTATCTGAACAAAACAGGCTTGGAGTTTGTCAAAAGCTCTTTCAGCAAATATGGATATGATTGTCCAACTTTTATTATTATTTTTAATCAACATGTATTATGTTTTTTTTTAAATATTGGACCAACTCTGCATTCCTAGTATAAGTGTACCATGATCATAAGTTGTAAACTATTTATGTGTGTGTATTTCTCTCTTTCTCTCTGTCTTTCTCTTTATATGTATACTTTTAAGGCTAATTGATAAATCAATATATTACTGAAAGCTATTTGATAAAATGTTATCTAATATTTCTGTGTTGATATTTCTGAAGGATATTGATCTATAGGTTACTTTCTCTCAAGTCAAGACAAAACCATATTTGTAAAGAATTCTTAATGACTAGAGAATCATTTTCCTGTTTTTGAAAACAGATTGTGTAATATTGGGGTTAGTTGTTTTTTGAATATTTAATAGAATGTGCGGTACAGAGTACTTTTGAGGGGGAAGAGGAGTTCATTTATAGTATGAACATTTATGCTACTGGGAGTTCATTTATAGCATTGATACTTGTTATACTATTGAATAATTTTATAAATCTGTTTTTCATTACCCTGAGTAAACTTCATAAAAAATGCAGAAAAGCAGAAGTACTAAGTGCATATTTATTGACCACGGTACAATAAAATTACATTGAATAAAGGAAAAGTTTGAAAAAAATAATTAAACATTAATTGAAGATGTAATATACATAATTCTAAAGAACTGGTAAGTCAAAGAACATAAGATTAAAACAGTGAAAAATTTCACCAAAGAAAATGAAAATAATGAGACAACTTGTGAAAATTTTGGAGATGTAGCCAAAGCAGCCATTAGGGGAAATGTTATTACTTTAAATATTTTTTATCAACAGACAACAGAAAGAGCAAATGACAAATTAATGAACTCGGTATATAACTAAACAGTTAGCTACATGGTTTAAAAGAGAGAAAAATAATATTTCTTTTAATTGAGTCTATTTTTATTGTAGTCATGTCTGAAATCATGATTGGTATTCCACTTTATGTTCTTTCCATTTTAACTGCATGAATATATTGCAGCGCCTTACTTTATATCCATGTGAATCTTTGTTCTAAATATCATAAGATATTTTTAAATTCTGTTTTTTGAAACATTCTTACATCCTCTTCCATTTTATGGGTGAACTCATTCCACTGTGATTTGTAGTTATGTAGACATCTTTCTTAAGTAATTTAGCTACAAAAGGCAAAAATAGTATGTGATGGTAGCAACTGGAGGATCATGTGATAGTTTTTCTGAGGATGGGGGAGACATGGGTGTGTTTGTAGAAAAAGCAGTAAGAGGGTGAGATGTTATAGAAGGGACAATCTGCTAGAAATGAGATGAAATGAAATCGCTTGTGCATTTGGAGCGGTTGGGCCTTGGCAAAGCAATAGAGAATGGTCTTTTATCATATGGCCTAAGGATAAAGAAAGAAATAGTGGCAGAAGTTTAATGTGTAATGTACGATAAGGAGGAAATTAGAAGAGGGAATTCTCCACAAACAGCCTAATTTTCCCCTTTAAAATATAAGGCAAAAAAAAAAAAAAAAAGAATATAAGGCAATCTTACCAGTTTTCAGGGGAAGGGAGTGAAAACTTGGGAGGTTTGAGGAGGTATGAAAAGATTTGGAAGAACTACTGTGGAAAGTGGGATTTGGCGGTAAAAAAAGGATTGCTTTTCCATAGAAGGCCCAGTTGAGGTTATGTAACACCTTTTTAGTGACTCCGAAATGTATGTTTCATTCTGACCCTGAAACCATCACCTCTAAGTCAGGAAATGAATAAAATGATTCACCGTGGGTTCTCTGGAACCATATAGTTTGTCATTAGACTGCTCAGATTGCTAACCATATTGTTATTTTATATATACATATACATATGTATGTGTGTATATATATATATATATATATATATATTGTTCCCCTGGTTCTGATCATTTCAATCTGCTTCAGTTTATATACTTCCCAAGTTTCTCTGAAACCATCCCCTCCATCATCATTTCCTACAGTACAATAATGCTCCAATACTTTCATATGTGAAATTAAAATTCAATCTCTGACATTTACTAACTGGCTGACTCTAAGCAAGTCAACTTCTGTCTCATTTTTCACAACTGTAAATGGTAATAAAAATAGTACCTACTTCCCAGGATTTTGAGGACCAAATGAGATAATATCTGTGCAAAGTGCTTTTCAAACTTTAAAGCCCTTTGTGTTGTTGTTGTTTTTCCAAATTTTTTTAGTTGTCTCCAGATTTGCTGCCATTATTACAATTTCTAGTTCTGTCATAAAAGAAGCGCTATGAATATTTTTGTGAATATGGATACTTTTCCTTTTATATCTTTGAAGTTTAAGTCTAGTAGAGGTATTGTTGCATCAAAGGATAGGCACAGTTTAATAACGTTTTTTGCGTAGGTCCAAATTGCATTCTAAATTAGCTTATTAATTCACAGAGCCACAAAGAGCACTGATGTGTCTGTTTTCCTGACACTCTTGCATTTTTGGGGAAAGAGGGTCAATTTTTACCAATTTACCAATACCAGGTGGAATTCAAAGTTGCTTTAAGTTGCATGTCTCTAAATTATTAATGATTTAAGGCATTTTTTTTCATAGAGCTACTGATAATTTCTATTTCTTCCTTTTAAAGCTGCTCTTTGATTCCCTTTGGACATTTATCAATTGAGGAATGGCTCTTATTCTTATAAATTGATTCAGTTTTCTATATACCTTGGAAATAAGACTTTAATCAGAGAAACTTGCTACAAAGTTTTTTTTTTCCTTCCAGTCATCTGTGTCCCTTTTAGCTTCAACTACATTGATTTTATTTGGTCTCAAATTTAGAGGGGTTTAGGGGAGAGCCCAAATGAGTCACTGCCTTCACTCTACCATCTTGGCTCCACTTCCCCCAGTCTCAAATTAAAAAAAAAATATTTTGATGAAATTTTCCATTTTGTTGTCTATGCACTTTTTAGTCCGTTGATACATCATGAATTTCTCTTATTCACAGATCTGAAAAGAAATTTCTTGCTTTTTCCTCTGATTTGTGATATTACCATTCTGTCTAAGTCATGTAGCCATTTGGAGCTTATCTTGGAAATTTAGAATTTTCTATACCTATTTGTTTTGCTAGAACACCTTCCAATTTTCCCATCAGTTTTTACTGAATAATGAGTTCTTATCCCAGTAGCTGAAGTCTTGGGGACTATTCAGCAGCAGTCTATTGTGTCAGTTTGTTTGAATACATTGTATACCTAATCTGTTCCACAGACTGACACCCTTAATATTATTAGCCAAAAATGGTTAATCAAATAACTTAAGTGAAATGTTTTGATAATTATTGATGTGTAGTATAGTTTAAGAACTGGTACGGCCTTGCCCTATTCATGTATATATTTTTTTCATTATTTCTCTTGATATTTATTTACCTTAGTTCTTCTAATAATCCTCTGGTAGTTTGATTGGTATGACGCTGAATAAGGAAATTAATTTTAAAGAGTGCTATCATTTTTATTGGTAAGGGTTATCCAGGAGCAATCAATACTTCTTCAAATATGTAGGTAAGTCTTTACTATATTACGTATAAAGGACATTTTGTAGTTGTATTTAAATACTTCCTATGCATATCTTGACAGATAGATTCCCAAGAGTTTTATACTTTCTGTAGTAATTTTAAACAAAATGTATCTCTTCATATTAGGTTTTGTTGGTAATATACAGAAAAGCTGATGGTTTTGTGAGTTTATTTTATATTCTGAAACTATGATAAAGTTATTAATAGTTTTACTTAAATTTAGTTGAATAGCAGCAGCGCTAGTAGACATTCTTTCTTTACCCCGATCTTATTGAAAAAGTCTCTAGTTTATCTCCAAGATGCAAAATACTGGCTCTTGGTTTTAGATAGATAGTACTTATAATAATATTAGGGAAAAATGCACTTATTCGTATGTTCTCATTTTTTTTAAAGGACTGGGTATGTTGTCAAAATTTTTTTTTTCCATATCTGTTAATATAATTACATTATTTTGGTTTTCTTGTTATTTATTTAGCCTTTTATAGTGATGATTTTCTAATACTGAATTTCTGATATAAATCCAACCTAGTCACAGTATATCAAGCAACTAGCTGATTCAGTGGACAGATTGCTATACCTGAAATCAGGAATAGGAGCTGAAATTCAGCCTCAGATACTTACTAGCTATAAGACCCTGGATATCTCATTGTACTTCTGGCTGCCTCAGTTTTCTCATTCTTTGCTAATATTTTATTTTAAAATTTATATTAATGCCTATTAGAAATATTTTCCTATAATTTTCTCTCTCTGTTTTGACTCTCCATGGTTTGGGGATCAACATCACATTTGTATCATTAAAAAAACTGAAAGTGCCACTTTTTTCCTATTTCTTTTTAAAAGTTTTTCTCAATTATGTGTAAACAAAAAACTTCAACATTTATTTTAAGCTTTTTCTATTATTTCAAGTAGCTTATGTAATATTAGAATTAAATCTTCTTTGAATATTTGATATTATTTATTTGTAAATCCATCTGGTACCAGTTTTTCTCCTTTGGCAGCTCATTTTTGGCTTGTTAAGTTTTATTTTTTTTTTCTGAAATTGGGTTAAGTACTCTTTCTCCTGCTAATTTTAGCACTTTAAAATTTTATAAATATTCATTCCTTTCATTTAGGTTGTCAATTTCACTGGCATAGAATCAGACAAAATGGTTTCTAACAGTTTCCTTTATTTCTTCTTAGATGTTTATTTTAGATGTTTATAGCATAATTCCTGGCACACAGCAGGTGCTTAATACATACTTGTGCACTTGAATTGATTTTATTTATTGTGAATTCAACTTTTTCACTTTTTATATTAGCAATATGGATTTACTTTTTCTTTTAAAAAATCAAAATAACTAAAGGTTGATCTATTTTATTAGTTGAAAGCAGTTCTTAATTTTATTATTCTATATTTTTTCTTTTAATCCTGTTAATCCCTGCTTTAATTTTGAGTGTTCTTTTCCAATGTTTGTTTATTTAGAATTTCTAATTTGTTGATTTTCTAGCATGTTTTTAGTTGTATGCCGGATTCACTGAGCTGTTCCTTCTTGTTTTCTTTTTCCTGATAAAAATACTGAGACACATACATATTCATTTAAGGACTGCTCTTAATACGTCCACAAATTTTTGTGATTTGTTTCATGCCATTCTTCATCTTTAAATTATGTATTGTTTTTATGATTTATTCTTGAATTCATCTATTATTTGATGGAGCTATCTAGTCTCCTGTTTGTTTTTACATATTTATGTAATGGACTTTTATTAAATATAATTGCATTTCATTGTGATCGGTAATAGGTATGTTTAATAAATCAGAATTTTTGCATTTGTTTGTTAAATTGTTATGCCCTGATGCACAGTTAAGTGTGTGTATGTGTTTCTTTCTATTCCCATTCAACAACTGTAAGAGGTATATACTATATAACTTTCTCAAAATTCTATTTGTCTTTGTCATATTTTTCAAGTTCTAAAAGAAGCAAATTGAGGTCCTTCCCCAATTATTATACTTTTATCATTCCCCTCCTGGAACTCATTTACCTTTTCACTTAAGCATTTAGATGCTATGTCATTCAGTGCATACATGTTTAATATTGGTACTATTTCATTGTTTATGATATCTTTCAGCATAATACAATTCTCATGTTGATCTCTTTTATTGGACAGTCTAAATGTAAGACAGATGCCTCATGAGGTATTGATTACTTTTCCTTCATTATATAATATTTATTTATAAATTTTTGGGCTCTTTTTTTAGATATATTTCCTTCTGTTATCAACATCATCGATGTTGGCTTATCTACTTATGCTCAGGATCTTTAATTGTGTTAACTTCCTCCTGAGACCATTGGCAAGCTCTTTCGTTCCCCATCCCCACTGTCTCCTAATGTTCACTTTCTGAATCTTTTCCTTTTTAGTGTGAGTACCCTGGAGGCTGACCCCCGTAGTCAGCTCAGCTTCTTCCCACCAATGAGAAAATTATGGTTTTCCACAGGTTCCCTGGAGTATCACATTTGTGTCTTGTCTTAGTTCACTCTGTTTACTTTCTATTCCCAGAACATAGTAAACCACCTGGAACACAGCAGGTGTGTACAGATTGATTGAAGTGACTTACTCAGAGGCACCTAACTGGCCCATGTCGGGGGCCGGTTTTGGACTTAGGTCTTATTGATTCCAAGTCCAGTATTCTATGACTCCTCTATTATTTGAATGTTAAATGGCAGTTTATGAGAACAGCTCTGCCTGCCCTATGCCCCCTCGTGAAAATCTCTCTCATTCAAAAGACAAGTGAAAGTTGGGATCTCTGATCTTACAGCCCTGAATATTTCCAGCTTCATCTGATCTCGGACATGTCCAATGAAAACTCATACTTCCTCACAGTTTAAGCCACAGCAAAACTGGATCCTTAAATCCAGAATCCCTAGACCAATAATAAATCTACTCTCTTTTCTTTCTATGGTTGATAGAACATCTTCCTGAAAGAAGCAGATATAAGGATATTAGTAACATTTTACAGATGAGGCCTAGGCAGATTACACGATTTGCCCAAGCTCATAAAGATATTAAACAGCAGAGCCAGGATCAAAACCCAGTTTCTCTCCATACTATGAGAAGAACTCTCATCCTAAAGAAAGTACCCAAGGCAACCAAAACGTTTTACTGCCATGCATTACTGTAGTAGCCAAGATCTGGAAACAACGAGGGTGTTGTTCATTTAAAGAATAGCTAACAAACTGATAAATTAATGCGATGAAACAAGGGCTTGTGAAGGGGTCAGCTTTATAGAGTTTTTTCATTTGTATTTGAGAATTTCTGATCAAGTTAGTTCAGCAAGTATTTGTTAAGGGACTGCTATGGGGCAAGCATGGAGGATGTGCAGGGGGAAAGCCCTTGTTCTCAAGGAACTTTTATCCCACTGTGAGCAGCAAATGTGTATGTAGACAGATAAGCAAATATAAAACATATAGAAAATAGATACAGAGTACTTTTGGGGGGGAATTATGAACGAAGTTCAGCAATCTGCAAACATCTCTTGCAGGACGTGCATTTGAACTGAGCCTCAAGGAGACTTTGGGTTCCCAGATGCAGAAAGGATGAGGGCGTATGTTCCAAGCAAAGGGGGCAGCTTGTGCAGAGGGGTGAAGACAGAAGATGGAATATCAAATATAAGCAAGAGCAAATAGGCCAATTTGCCAAGTTATAGCGTGCGTGAGAGGGAGTAATGCGAAATCGGCTTGGAAAGATAAGGTGGAGGTAGATTGTGATGGGCTTCAAAGGCCCAGCAGGAGAGTTAGGGCAATCTGGTTAGCTTGGGGGTGCCCAGCACATGTCTGGCCGTAGGGTATTTGCTTGCTCTATTCCCTCCAGGTAGAATGTCCCCTCTCCCTATTGAGTAGGACCAGTGCTGAGAGGATACAAAAGCTGTTTTCGAGCATCAGAAGGGCTCGAGTGGTTCTACTCGGGAACCAAGTGCAGAGCTAGGAATAACAGGTAGACTTTGCTGGAGGGATATTTAGATTCGGTGTAAAGAAAGCATCCCTTACAAAGAAAGCTATCCCAGAGTGTTATTGATTACTTTAGGAGGCTGTGGGTTGCCCTTCACTGGAAGTATTTAAACAAAGGCAAGAAGACCACTTATCTGATACGTTGCAGATGATTCTTGGTCAGGTATCAGATGGACTAGATGAACACTATAGTTTTACCTTCGATATTCTGAGATTCTCCATTTCCCTTCTAGCATCCAGTGGCTGGAAAGAGTTAATGAGGCCTCCACACTTGTTTACCTGAAGCCATGTCCCTGGACAGCTTCCAAAATGAACCACTGCTTTGCAGAACTCATCTGGTTGGTTCCCCTCTGCTAGTCTGTGTGACAGCTTGTCACGCTGGTTGGAGGACGCTCCATATACCCCATGAAAAAGCATCCAAGACTGACAATAGAAATGGTCTTCATCCCACACAATCTCCTCCTCCTCTGATCTTGCCTGGTGTAGGAGGGGATACTAACTGATAAACCTCAAGGGTCTCAGTGAGTGCAGACTCATCATAATCATAATCTCATGATTATAAGATCAGTTTTCAAGGATGCCCAAGACAAACTGTCATTTTAAAGAGGAGGCCACAGAGACCTGGAGAGCTTAAAGGACTTGCCAAGTTGGCCCCCGAACCCTGTTAGAGAACTCCAAAGTCAGTGTTCTTTTCATTACACAAACACTGCCGATGAATCCGTTAAGAAATAACAGGACTATTTACCCCTGCGGAGCTTTCAGAGTTTACAGAGGTAAGAAGCACACAAAGAGAACTGTGAAGTGTTTCCTGATGTGTATGAGAGCTAGGGAACCAAGTGCTGGATGATGTTTTTCCAACAGCAAAGTTGGTTCATTCTCACAGAGAAAGTGGTAACATGAGTTGACCTTGAAAAGAGAGGTAGGGAGGCAGCTAGTTGGTACAGTGGATAGAGCACCAGCCCTGAAGTCAGGAGGACCTGAGTTCAAATGTGTCCTCAGACACTTAACACTTTCTGGCTGTGTGACCCTGGGCAAGTCACTTAACCCACACTGCCTCAGCAAAAAGCAAAAAAAAAAAAAAAAAAAAAAAAGAGGTAGGAAACCAATAACTTCAGTAAGGAAAGGTAGACTATAGCTGGAAGGGCCCCATTTTCAGTATTCAAAAATGAGTCCCATTTCTGGTTCACAGGGAACTTAAGTATTATTTATTGTGCCTGAGCCTGGGAGATGGTCTAGTGCACAGAAGACTGAGCCTGGAGTCAGGAAAACTTGAGTTGAAAGTCAGCCTCAAGCACTTACTAGCTGTGTGATCATGAACAAGCCACTTCATTGCTGCCCACCTCAGTTTCCACAAGTATAAAATGGAGATAATGATAACACCCCTTGGGTTGTTATGAGGATCAAATAGGATGATAATTGTAAAGTTCTCAGTCCACCACCCGGCATATAGTAGGGGCTCTATAAATGCTTGTTCTCTTTTGCTCTGGGGATGATTTTTTTTGCCTTCAAAAGTTCTGGGTAGTTTTCTTGCATTGTTTATTTCATTGTGGTGTTTGAGGTTTGGGATGTGTCTTCTGGAAGGCCTCTGGTTCTTAGGCTATCTTGGAGATTTATTACTTTTCTTTGGATAGAAAGTATAAGTTCTTTGAATGTTATTTCTTTTAGTTTCTTCCCTTTCAGACTGTCTTTCATTTCAGTGTATTTGCATTTCCAATATGTTGTTCTCTCCTTCACAAAGCACTAACTAAAAGTACAAATCACATTCCAAAAGACAAAATAAAATCAAAACCACGCTCAAAAACTAAAGACACAGTTCCTAACTGACAAACACCAAATTCTGCAAGTGACCAGGCAAACTATAGAGGAAGGAATATTTAAATAACACAAGACTACTCTATCCGCACTAGAAACTACAGAAGGGAATGGATTAATATATTCCAGAAAGCAAGGAGGCGCAAGATGTAACCATGCAAACTTGAACTTAATCACCAGGCTAAAAAAAAAGACTCATGAAAGAGAGGAATTTGAAATATTCCTTAAAAAACAGATAGCAGATTAATCTACTTGCAAACATTCTAAACAAGAGGAACACAAGAACGGCAAATAAATACAATAACCAAAGAAAGGAAATAATGGAAAAATACACTATGGATACAAATTATTTGAAAAGAAACAGAAAAAAAGAGAATCTAGCGAAAACAAATGAAAGAAAAAGTCTTCAGAAGTTAGCCCTATGTGCATGGCATTATGCAAAATGCTGAAGGTAAAAAAAAATCAAGCAAGACAATCTTGTCCTCAGGGAGTTTGTATTGTGATAGAGAAAGACAACAATACTGAGTAGTTATAATTGGAAAGCAAGGAGTGGAGGGGAACCCAGGCAACATAAAGGGTGTAACTAAGCGGTAAGTATCCAGAATATTAGGACTAGAAGTCTGAGTTCTGACAGAACAAGTACAGAGATGAACAGAAAGTTATCTGGTATGTCCAGGTCTGGGCAAGATAAGATGACAGCTCTGGGTCCCAGGAGATAGAAATCTTAGTGGGAGGAGCAGTAAGAAGCTAGAGTACAGGCATTATTGTGGAATTGTGGGCCTGGGCCCAAGAAGTAGAATGGTAGTCCTGGGTCAAGGGAAGATGAAGTGAAAGCTTAACAATCAGAGAAAGCGTAGTAGGGGTTGAGTTGGGTAGAACTGAGCATGTTTATATTCAGGGAATGGGACAATCCAGTGGAGAAGGAAAGCTTGAAAATGCATAAGAGAAAAGAGACAGACCAAATAAGTGATCAGAAAGTAATAATTAATTGCCTTCTATGTACCAGGCGCTATGTTAGACGCTCAGGGATACAAATACAGAGAATGAAACGATCTCTGCCTCAAGGAATATCTCTACTGAGTGATGCAGAAGGGAATCGCACCACTCAAGCTTGCATTTTATGATAGAGAATGGGAGGAAATGAAGGCACAGTCAGACATACCCACTATGTTTTGAATAAATAGATTGTAAAGGAGAAAGAGATAGCATAAGCAGAATCTTTAAATTAAAAATTCGACAAGAAAGGAAGCCCAGGAGGGATGAGAAACCCTCAAATATGCAATACTGACAATGAAGAGAGAAAACCTTTCTATAATGTAGAAAATTGAGTGCTGTCAAAAGAAAGAGATGTGGATACATAGGATGTATAATGATCACCTTAGAAATAATGACAAAAAACATAAGATCTAGCAGCTTCTGTGTTAAAGGATCAGAGGGCTTGGAAGATGATATTCCAGGTGGCAAAGGATCTATGTTTACAATTAAGAATCACTTTCCCAGCAAAAATGAGTATAATTCTGGGAGAGAGGAGGGATGGGCATTCAATGAAATAGAGGATTTTAAAGAATTTCTTCTGCAAAGACCAGAGCTGAAAAAAAATTGACTTTCAAATATAAGACTCAAGAAAACCATAAGAAGGTAAATGGGAAAGAAAAATCATTAGGGATCCAATAAAGTTAAACAGTTTCTATTCCTAAAAAAAATAAAAATAATGATCCACAAAGAAGATAGAAGTAAGGGCAGATAATAGAGAAAGAATATAAAAGGATCACATGGTCCTATGAAAATAATTCCAAGAGAATTATGGTAGAATGAGTAGAAGTATGTAATATCAAGGCAAAGAACAACAAGTGATATTTTCAGAGGAGGCTCGGACCAAAGCTAGGACCATAGCTCTGGGAACATGATAAACGATGAGCAAGAGAATACCTTCTACCGAACTTGTCAACTATTATTTTACTTATGACTTCTCCATCAAGCAGAATGGTCCCTGTGGGTCAGAAACAAATATCCAAATGAAAGCAAATACTGCCAATAGGCAGTTGAAACTTAAGTTTGAATACTGCATCTCACCGTCCTCTCGGAGTACAAACCACCAGACCTAGGCATACTGTCTCCTGGTGATGTGGACTTGGAGCTTAGTCTTTCCCAGATCAGGAAGAAACCCATCTGGTTATTATCAGGCATGATCAAGTGCCAGATCATCCTGTTTATAAAGAGCGATTGTAAAGATGGAACTCTCTATCAGCCTCCATTATCTATCCCTCCAACCAACTCTGATTTTCTCGAGTCTTGTATTTTAAAGTCAATTTTTTTTCAGCTCTGGTCTTTGCAGAAGAAATTCTTTAAAATCCTCTATTTCATTGAATGCCCATCCCTCCTCTCTCCCAGAATTATACTCATTTTTGCTGGGAAAGTGATTCTTGATTGCAAACTTAGATCCTTTGCCACCTTTGAGATCTTGATTAGCATATTTTTAGAAAGGTCTGCCAGGTGCATTCCATCTGGCTCCTCCTTGATCCCTCCCTCTGAGCTACCAAATTCTTCCCTGATACTTCCCCTCCTCCCCTGAGAAAGCCCCAAAGTCATTTCCCCCCCCATAAAAGACATGCTCATGATGAAGATCTTTGCCAAGTCCTTTTCAGGACTAAGCCCACTAGGAGGTACTCTCTTTATCCCTTCTCAGGGTGTCTTCCCTTTAATGGCATCTCTCTCTTTATTATAGCTAACTCTGGTCAATCTGCTCAAGTCCTCTAAGGATTTACTCAGACTAGGAGACTCCAGCATTCTGAGGTTCCTTACATTCTGTCTTAAGATGAATGAAATAAGATTGCAGAGAGATCAGGTCTTGCACTAAGAGCTAAATTTGGGGTGGGCTAACTCCCAGATATGTAAGTCAGCACTGAAATCCAAGGAACCAAAGAGGAGAGACAATCCTACCTAAAAGTAAAGTAGGAATGGGGTGCTGATCCTGGTTCTGACTGAAAGCCCAAGTTCAGGAACTGGGGCTGGAAAGCTGTATAAATCAAAATCACACTGATGGTTATAAATAATTATAACAGATCCAGAAATATCCAAAAGTACAACTAGAAGGACAGAGTAATGCCAGATCAACTTTTGTAAGGCTCTAACATTCTCTATTTAAAATTTAACTTAACATTTTATTTTTTTTCAATTACATGTAAAAAGAACTTTAACATTGTTTTTTTTAAAAATAAGCAGTTTGAGAGCAGCAGTTACCAAAACTATTTGGTACTGGCTAAGGAATAGATTAGTTGATCAGTGGAATAGATTAGGTTCAAGGGATAAAACAGTCAACAAATATAGCAACCTAGTCTTTGACAAACCCAAAGATCCCAGCTTTTGGGATAAGAACTTACTGTTTGATAAAAATTGCTGGGAAAATTGGAAACTAATATGGCAGAAACTAGGCATTGATCCATACTTAACGCCGTACACCAAGATAAGGTCAAAATGGGTTCATGACCCAGGCATAAAGAATGAAATTATTAATAAATTAGAGGAACACAGGATAGTTTACCTCTCAGACCTGTGGAAGGGGAAGGTCTTTATGACCAAAGCAGAACTAGAGATCATTACTGATCACAAAATAGAAAATTTCGATTATACCAAACTGAAAAGTTTTTGTACAAACAAAACTAATGCAGACAAGATTAGAAGGGAAGCAATAAACTAGGAAAAAATTTTTACAGTCAAAGGTTCTGATAAAGGCCTCATTTCCAAAATATATAGAGAATTAACTCTAATTTATAAAAAATCAAGCCATTCTCCAATTGAAAAATGGTCAAAGGATATGAAACAGACAATTCTCAGATGAAGAAATTGAAACTATTTCTAGTCATATGAAAAGATGCTCCAAGTCATTATTCATCAGAGAAATGCAAATTAAGACAACTCTAAGATACCACTACACACCTGTCAGATTGGCTAAGATGACAGGAAAAAATAATGATGATTGTTGGAGGGGATGTGGGAAAACTGGGACATTGATTCATTGTTGGTGGAGTTGTGAACGAATCCAACCATTTTGGAGAGTAGTTTGGAACTATGCTCAAAAAGTTATCAAACTGTGCATACCCTTTGATCCAGCAGTGTTACTACTGGGATTATATCCCAAAGAGATTATAAAGAAGGGAAAGGGACCTGTATGTGCACGAATGTTTGTGGCAGCCCTTTTTGTAGTGGCTAGAAACTGGAAACTGAATGGATGTCCATCAGTTGGAGAATGGCTGAATAAATTGTGGTATATGAAAATTATGGAATTACTGTTCTGTAAGAAATGACCAACAGGATGATTTCAGAAAGGCCTGGAGAGACTTACATGAACTGATGCTGAGTGAAATGAGCAGGACCAGGAGATCATTATATACTTCAACAACAATACTATATGATGACCAGTTCTGATGGATCAGGCCATCCTCAGCAACGAGATCAACCAAATCATTTCCAATGGAGCAGTAATGAACTGAACCAGCTATGCCCAGAAAAAGAACTCTGGGAGATGACTAAAAACCATTACATTGAATTCCCAATCCCTATATTTATGCACACCTGCATTTTTGATTTCCTTCACAAGCTAATTGTACAATATTTCAGAGTCTGATTCTTTTTGTACAGCAAAATAACGTTTTGGTCATGTATACTTATTGTGTATCTAATTTATATTTTAATATATTTAACATCTACTGGTCATCCTGCCATCTAGGGGAGGGGGTGGGGGGGTAACAGGTGAAAAATTGGAACAAGAGGTTTGGCAATTGTTAATGCTGTAAAGTTACCCATTCATATATCCTGTAAATAAAAGGCTATTAAAAAAAATAATAAATAAATAAATAAAAATAAGCAGTTTGCTACAGATTATATAAGAGCAGTCATGCAAACCATATTTCCACGTTAGCCATGTGGCAAAAAATGACCAAAAAATCCCAAGAAAAAGAAAGTTAAAAAGTATGCTTGGCAAATATAATAAAGATGACAACACTACCTAAACTAATCTATTTATTTAGCGCTATACCAATCAGACTTCCCAAAAACTATTTTGATGACCTAGAAAAATAACAACAAAGTTCATATGGAAAAACAAAAGGTCAAGAATTTCAAGGGAATTAATGAAAAAAAAAATCAAATGAAGGTGGCTCAGCTGTACCAGATCTAAAATTATATTATAAAGCAGCGGTTACCAAAACCATCTGGTATTGGCCAAGAAATAGACTAGTTGATCAATGGAATAGGTTAGGTTCAAAGGACAAAACAGCCAATAAATTTAATTATCTAGAGTTTGACAAACCCAAAGACCCCAGTTTTGGGGATAAGAATGCATTATTTGACAAAAATTGCTGGAAAAATTGGAAATTACTATGGTAGAGACTAGGCATTGACCAACACTTAACACCGTACATCAAGATAAGGTTCATGATGGGTTCATGATCTAGGCATAAAGAATGAGATTATAAATAAATTGGAAGAGCATAGGATAGTTTACCTCTCAGACCTGTGGAAGAGGAAGGAATTTATGACCAAAGAAGAACTAGAGATCACTACTGACTACAAAATAGAAAATTTTGATTATATCAAATTGAAAAGTTGTTGTACAAACAAAACTAATGCAGGCAAGATTAGAAGGGAAACAACAAACTGGGAAAACATTTTTACAGTCAAAGGTTCTGATAAAGGACTCATTTCCAAAATATATAGAGAATTGACTCTAATTTATGAGAAATCAAGCCATTCTCCAATTGATAAATGGTCAAAGGATATGAACAGACAATTTTCAGATGATGAAATTGAAACTATTACCACTCATATGAAAGAGTGTTCCAAATCACTACTGATCAGAGAAATGCAAACTAAGACAACTCTTGAGATACCACTACACACCTGTCAGATTAGCTAGAATGACAGGGAAAAATAACGCGGAATGTTGGAGGGGGTGTGGGAAAACAGGGACACTGATACATTGTTGGTGGAATTGTGAACGCATCCAGCCATTCTGGAGAGCGATTTGGAATTATGCTCAAAAAGTTATCAAACTGTGCATACCCTTTGATCCAACAGTGTTTCTACTGGGCTTTTATCCCAAAGATATACTAAAGAAGGGAAAGGGCCCTGTATGTGCCAAAATGTTTGTGGCAGCCCTGTTTGTAGTGGCTAGAAGCTGGAAAATGAATGGATGCCCATCAAATGGAGAATGGTTGAGTAAATTGTGGTATATGAATGTTATGGAATATGATTGTTCTGTAAGAAACAACCAGCTGAATGAATACAGAGAGGATTGGTGAGACTTACATGAACTGATGCTGAGTGAAATGAGCAGAACCAGGAGATCATTATATACCTCAACAACAATACTGTATGAGGATGTATTCTGATGGAAGTGATTTCTTCGACAAAGAGAAGATCTAACTCAGTTTCATTTGATCAAGAATGGACAGAAGCAGCTACACCCAAAGAAAGAACACTAGGAAATTACTGTAAAATGCTTGCATTTTTGTTCTTCTTCCCGGGTTATTTATACCTTCTAAATCCAATTCTCCCTGAACAGCAAGAGAACTGTTCGGTTCTGCATACATATATTGTATCTAAGATCTACTGTAACCTATTTACCATGTATAGGGCTGCTTGCCATCTGGGGGAGGGGGTGGAGGGAGGGAGGGGAAAAATCGGAACAGAAGTGAGTGCAAGGGATAATGTTGTAAAAAATTACCCTGGCATGGGTTCTGTCAATAAAAAGTTATTTAAAAAAAAGTATGCTTGGATTTGCATTCAGATTCCTTCAGTTCTTTCTTTGAAGGTAGAAAAACCTTCATCATAAGTCCTTAAGAATTGTCTTGGATCACTGTATAGCTAAGTCACAGAAAGCGAAAATGAAGATTTATGGTTGAAAAACGAATTTTCCACAAAGACTACAACAGTTAGGAAAAAATGATGAAAGAAACAAAAAAATAAAGAAAAAAAACAGAGGAAAGAATTGGAAGAAGAATTAATAGCTTAGAAGAGAAGATTACAAATCTTACCCAAGTAATGGAATCCTTGAAAAGAGAATAGAGCAAAGATGAAAATAGAGCAAAATCAGTAACTTCATTAGACAATGCAAAGGTTTTTTGGATCAAAACTAAGACCATAAAAAATATAACAGTCAAAGTAGTTTTTGAAAAATGTTTTAATTTTAATTTTAATTTTTAAAAATATACTTGGAAAACAGTTCAAAGAGAGAGAATTTAAGAATTCTGGACTCCCTGACAACACTGATTTTAAAAAATACCTGAACTCCATATAATCACATATATCTATATCTACATATTGAATTTAAATAATCACCTGTCTAGATCTAATGGAAGCAGAGACCAAACATGATAGAAAGAGTTCACTGTTCATCTTCTGAAAGAAAAAAGGAAAAATCTCAGCAACGTCATATCATCTACCCAGAGCTTTCATATCAAAGAAAAAGTCCTACAAGCATCCAGAAGGGAGTTCACAAGGATCCCACTGGCTTCTATCATAAAAAAAGAGGATATTGGGAAAGGCAAAATTCAAAAGGTAAAAGATATGAGCTTACAACAAAAAATACCTTATCCTTCAACAAAGTTAAATGTAATTCTACAGGGAAAAATAGATCGTTTGGAATACTACTAAGGAAAATGGATGTTTTAAGGAATGATTGACTTTCAAGCATTTCTGATGCAGAAGAGGAACTTTGAAAAACAAACAAAAAGCCAATGGAAACTTAGAGAGGTAAATTTGTTTGACTAGTCATAAAGGGCCATGTGATGACGCAATACTAACATTTACATACAAATTTATGAGAGTATCAAGTGCAATAATGTAGAGAAGAGGGCCCAGGACAGTCTGGGGAGACATCCTTGGTCAATGGGAATGACCTGGATGAAGATCCAGCAAAGGAAACCGAGGAGAACCAATCAGATAAGTAGGAGAACAAAGAGAGAACACAACTGTAGATACCTAGAGAGAAGATAGTATCAAAAAGAGAGGGATGGCGATGAGAAATGAGGAGTATTCCAATGGCCTTCTTTGGTTATCTAGGGGTATATGGGAAAGTGTGATTATTGCTAGAAAAAGTGGCCAGGGATGAACCAGATCAAATATGGAAAGAGTGAGAATAGAAGGCATTTAAGATAAAAGTAATTTTCTATGGAGAAGGCATTTGAGAGAACACATTGGAAGTAGAAGGAAGATCTTGAGCTAGATATTGGAGAGAAAGGAAGGGTCTTGGAAAATGGAAATAAAAGAGGAGGCGGTAGGGGCTAAGAATGGGACTTGTATTATGACAGCCAGATTTCATAATCACTGACACAGGGAGGGTCTGATGTGGTGAGAATAGGCTAAAGATGGAAGAATGAGTTCGAACAGATTATCTTCATTTCCAGAGGGTCAGGCATCTGGTGGAAAGGTTCCAGCTTGAGCAGGAACGAGGTGAGCAAAAAAAAATCACTGGAAGAAGGACTAGTATTTAGGGGGCTATTGCAATGCTCCAAGCAAGAAGTAGTGAAGGGCTGAACCAAGTGGTGATTATGTGACCAGAGAAAATGGCTGGCTGTTAAGGATACTTCGGAAGAATACTGGATGGAATCAATAGGACTTGGTAACTAATTATTGACTGAGGGAGGGAAAGGAAGGGAGAGATGTATTTTAATCATAACCAAATGAAGTAGAAATTATGGTCAAGGATCTTAAGAGTCAATTCCTGACTGGGCATTTCCCATAGCTAAGGGGAATTTTTATTTTCTATCTAGGTAAAGTACCCCCAAGTTATACTTATGGAAATTAGTACAAGTCCTCAAATCAGGGAAAGGAAAGTACTAGTTTATAGTTTGGGGAGAAAGAGTCACTGAGTCATAGCTTGAACCATTGCTGGGAAAGGTACTACATGGAGGAGAGACTGGGGTTGGGTAGGCGTTCACCCCAGCCTACCCTGGGAGCTTGTTATTTTAATTAATTGTCCTTGCTAAGTTGATAGGGCTGAGACTGAAATATAAGAGCTGACAGTTGACCAGAGGTTGGCAGCCTTATGATGTCTTTCAGCCTTTGGCAGGAGAAGGCATTTTGTGTGGGCAAGTTGCCCTTGTCCCTCTTCTGGGACCAGTGATAAGGAGACAGGGGGTTCATTGCCACTATCACTTTTGTTACAAGTTTGGTTTTGCCAAGCTCAGGGTCAGAGGTCCGGGAGGAGTTCATTCTAATGAAGAGTCTGGTCTTGCACACCAGCAGTATATGTAGTTATTTGTGTGGTGTAATGGGGGTACTTTGGGGAGGCCTCCTTCATCAACCCCATAAATTGTGCTTCTCATGCATCTCAGCTGGATGGTTCAGTGGATAGGAACATTGGGTCTGTGGTCAGGAAGACTGGTCAAATCTGGCCTCAGACACTAAGTCATTTAATCTCTGTTTTCTTTAAAATACTGGAGAAAGAAATGGCCAATCACTCCAGTATCTTTGCCAAGAAAACCCCACATGGGGTCATGAGGAACTGGACATGACTAAAGAACAACAAAAACAAAAAATCTAGAATGAGGCACAGAGGAACATGGCTGAAGCAAATGTCAAAAGAGTTAAATAGATCCCAGGATGCAGAAATGAGAGGACTAGACTCACAACTCCATTGGTTAGTTTTCTGCTTAAATATATTTTAGGGTACTTGGACTTGGGAGACCCGAGTTCAAACCCTGATATTTCTTAGCATTTACTTAAACTCTTGGTGCCTCGGTTTCCTCAACCATAAAATAAAGGGATTAGTCTTGATCACCTCAAAATGGTCTTCAGCTCCAAATCCCATGCTGCTAAGCCCCAGAATGTATTAAGACCAGGGTGGCCTGACTACATGTCAGTCATTCACAAAGGGTGATAGAATCAAACAGCCTTAGAAAGGAAGTTGGAAATTTCCAGTACTAGGAAAATGCTTGCAAGTCCAAGAAAAGGATGGCAATGTGGCAGGAAGTACGATTCTGATCTTTGGGTTGAAATTCATTTAATGTGATCAAAGAGCAAAGCAACAAATGAACGGTCAGGAAGCGATCCAATTGATCATTCTTGACGGATACCATTGGCCGCAGTGGCAAGAGACCAAGGCTTTGACAGGTTAACCGATCAGGGCTAAAGAGCAAGTTTTCAGAATAATCGATGGAACAAAAATCACTCTGAGTATTATTAACTAACAGGTGTAAGAGTTAAAAGAAGATGGGCCTGTAAGGTTAATAAAATTGAACCGTGAGCTTTAGCCGAGAAAGCAGGAAGGTATTTCGAAAGTTTCAAAACATTTGCTAACACCATCCCGGGCCTCTGACTGCTTTGTTTTCCTGGAACTTCTTCTCCTCTTCCCCGTTTTTTTTCCCCAATTTCTTTCTACCTGTTAAAATCTTACCCATCCTTCAAGGAAGTCTTCTTTGATTGTTCCTTGATCATGAATAATCTACTGGAGAATTACCAACTTCAGTACTACAATGGCTCATTTATGCCATCCAAGTGAGTGTTCCCTCTACTGACACACATACCACGTGGTGCTTTCATGCCTTCTCTGGGATTCTTCTGTGCATCCTCCCAGAAATGCTTCATAGAACAACCTTGCAATCCGCTGCAGGATTTCTTTCCCCTGGATCTTTGAATAATTCTAAAGATCATATAATTACACATTATAATGATATAATACTCTAATTCTTGAGTATTATATAACGATAATGTCTTCATATATCCCCTCTTCCTACCAATTACCACTACTGGAAGCTCCGAGGGGGAAGGGATCATGTCTCAATCATCTTCCTAATTCTACTAGACTATCACAAAGCAGGCATTCAAATGGTTGTTGAATGAATGAAAAGGAGACAATCATTTTATGAAACCCAGATGAAATGTCGCCCCCTTTTCTTTATATGGACTGAATAATACATCCTGGAGAATTTAACCCTTTAATCTCTGGAATTTCTGATTTGGGCTCCTGCTTTCCTTATCGGTGAGTGCCCCTCTTAGTTCACTTTATCTAGGCAGACTCAAAACAGGCTTCAACATGCCATTTACTCTCTAGCTTCTGTGCTTCCCAACCACTCCCTTCTTGCCCAAACCAAGTCTCTTCCAATTTTGACCTATAATCACCCAGTAGTGTTATTACTATCACAAAGGACATATTACTGCAATCCCCAAGAATTTCGCTCGTAACTCCCCAAACTTTGCACATGGAAATACTCTTTTCCCATCCTCCACATTGTCCTTTATGTGTTGTTTTCCCTGTTAGAATGTGAGGGAAGGGTCTCGATTCACTTATGTATTTCTATCCCCTGTAATTATCATAGATCTAGGCACATCGTAAGTATGAATGCCATTTAAGTGATTCACTCATTGTCTGAAATTGAAGAAGAAACTATATGTTTTGGGGAAAGATCATGAGAGCATAGATTTAGTGCTGGAAAGTATCTTGGAAATCTAGTCCCACCTCCTCATTTTATAGAAGAGAAACTGAAGTTCAAAAAAAAGTTCAGTGATTTGCCAAAGGTCACACTTGGATGCTAGCAGAATTCAAATCCTGAGCCTCTGACTAAACCCAGTACTCATTCCTCAGTGCCAAATCAACTTAGTGAAACCTGACTACACGGAAAAGTCTTTGTGGCCAAATGTATCCAATAGTTCGAGGTTGGTGGGACAGTGAGTAAGACGGGGACCTGGCACAAGATATGACTGACAGGTCATGTAGGGTGAAACAAAACCATGGAGAGCAAGGGGCCTTAAGCTCAGCTATCTGTACCCCCTCACATGTGTACTTTCTGAGGGTGGAATCTGCAAGAAGGAAGCAAGGGACATGTCAGCTACAGCCCAGAAGATCCCAAATTCAAAGATAATCCGGAGAGAGAGAGGCAACATGACAGAATGGGAGTGAGATCAGGACTAAGCAGCAGTAGATAGGGGTGAAAGGGGGCACAGCTGACTCGATGGTAAGTCAAGGCTTAGCTCCAGTGCCCTCTTCTATGGGAAGTTTATCTTGATTCTCCCAGCGGGTAGTGTTCTTACCTTCTTCGGATGATCACATATTGAATACCTATTTATGTGTCACATTCCATCCTCCTCCCCATTAAAATGGAAGCCTCTTGAGGGCAGAGGCTGTTTCATTTTTGATTTTGTATACCATGGTACCAGCAGAGTACAGTACTGAGGGGGGAAAAGCTTGCTTATTTGGTCAATGAAGGTGTAGGATTGCTTTTTCAGGAGGTTTGCATCTGAGGGTCTCTGCAAAGCCCCGAGATAGCCCGGGGGGGTTAGTTTTTGAAGTCAGGAACACACGAAACTGAGGTGGACATTTGGCTTCCTCAGTGTGCTGTTTTCCTCCTCTGTGACATTGTATTGTGCCTCCCTACCCTCCCCTCTCCTCCTCCCATCCTGATCCTGGTCTAGCTCCTCTGAGATCTCTGGTCATCCTCCCCACAGAGAGGAAACGAGATGAAGACTCCTGAAAACATACCCTGTGATGGCCGCCAATATAGCAAGGGCCAAAACTCAATCATCCTGCCACATCTATAGCGTGGCTGGCCACAAATCCTATGTACGCTCAAAGCTGGCTCTGCAGCTAAATCTGCTGTAGTCGAGGTGCAATAGTCTTCTATTTCTCCCCTGCCCAAGATCACCCCCCACCCTTCACGGCTCAGGGAGGAATGGCTAGCTCTATCTGTCTCCCTCCTATTCCCTTCTTAGGGATCCCTTAGGATGCCAAGGCTTATACTTCTGGACCACTTCTGCCCCTCTCTAATACTTAATTCTAAAGTCAGCCCATTTCATTTCTTTTCCTCTGCCCTAAGACTCACAGATGCTGAGAATTCAGAGTTCATTCTCCATATGTACCACGCCTCCATCCATCGCAGCTGGGTCCCGAGTCCCTGCTGCCTAAAGCCCTCTGGCACCCGGGGCATGTGGTGTGGAGAACAGAGAGCACCTGGTCATGTACCTCGGGCTTCCTGGAGCGGGCCGACAGTGGTGATGAAGAAAGGAAGGGTGGGATTGGAATGTGTGAGAAGCAGGAGGA
Organism: Sarcophilus harrisii; assembly: GCF_902635505.1. Classification (NCBI taxonomy): domain Eukaryota; kingdom Metazoa; phylum Chordata; class Mammalia; order Dasyuromorphia; family Dasyuridae; genus Sarcophilus; species Sarcophilus harrisii. The sequence goes on from NC_045432.1 coordinate 41,825,357, forward strand.
GGATGTCAGCAGGAGTGACGGCGCTCTGACTATCAGGGTCTGGGGTCAGGATACTGGCTGTGGGATCATAAGGGTTCATATGTAGGATTTCCAGGAATGATTCGTACTTAATCATGGGACTTGGGAGGAGTTGGAAGAAACCTTAAGAGGCCTTCACATCTAAGGTCTTATTTGATGGAAGAGGGAAAACTGAGGCCCACCAAGGAGAAACTACTTTCCACAGATTACACAGCTAATTAGTGTTTGAAGTAGAATCTTAACTCAGGATTTCCTTTAAGTCAGATGATGTAGTTCCATGTTAAAAAGCAGGGAAAAGAAGAACAGGAATGTGACTGGGTAACAGGGGTTGTTTGAATATTGAAAACAGCAAGAAATCAGAACTGAGAAAACACTTTATTCAGTGGGAAACCTTCCTGTGGCTTCAGTTATTAAGGGTAAACTTTCTGATTTGAGGGAATATGGTGGGAGGGAAAAGAACTCGGAAAGAAACCCATAGACTCCTCACTGTAGGATGAAAGCCAGGCTCCCTTTCTCTTCTTGTTAATCGTTAGTATGAATATTCTAACGTGATGATTTCTCAGACAAAGAAATCTGTGCTTCCGGGCAAGAAGCTATCGAACCAAAGAGGGGGGGATTAAGATTAGCCAAGTTGGGAATGTCCCTTTGCTTATAGCCATATCTCCTTTGTTTGATACCTACGGTAGGGAGTATCATATATTGCATTTATAAAAAGATATACGTGTATCGCAATAGGCTCTGAGCAAAAGCCGATACAACAATACAAGCATCTGGACCAGAGATTCCAGGGACCGCGTGGTCTCTCAGAGGTTAACCGCAACCAATAGGGGCTGTTTGGTCATTTGTTAGAGGCAGAGGGCTTGGATCTGAATTTGGACTCTGCCACTTGTTGGGCTTGTGGCTCTAAGTTCTAGTCTCAGCTCTCTCCTCTGAAAGAAGCAGGGGCCGGGGGGGGGGGGAATGCGGAATGCCCCAACTGCCCAGCATAGTTGGGTGTCGCTTATCATCGATACAGGGAGGGTGGGAGATTTCTACCCAAACATGCTACACCCGGAGGGGATGGTGAGTATCTATTTGCCGAGCACCCCTTCCCGCTATGGACTGTCCCGCTTTGGCTCTCTCCAGCGTGACTATGAAGGGAAGGGACCGTTCCTTCTCATTCAAAGGAGAAACGCGCCAACGCCAGAAGTACTGAGGAACCCTCCTGAATCCTGAATCTGGAAATCTGGCCTCTGGTGAGGCCACAGGGGGCCCAGTGCCTTCCAGGCCGGTATGTGGCGGAGTGGAAGGAATGGAAGAAGCCGATGGCCCTTGAGGTAATGAGCTCTCTGGTTCGCACACAGGGCTCTCTGATGGGCATTTCTACTAAGCAGATGTGGGGCCGAATGAAGAGAGCTTTTAAATGTATCGGTACTTTATTAATCCCGCTGAGAAAGAGGAAAGTTCCCTGTTGCTAAAGCACACTGGGGCCATGTGTGTATGTGCGTGTGTGGTGTGTGTGCATCATTGACTCAGTCACACAACGAATGCCTTTGAATGAATGCTTTATTCAGGCTGCCGTTACTCACTGTGCAACACAGACATCAGAAAGTCATACACTCAGAGCCAACAGGCCAGGCCATTAACCAACAACAGTTGAGCTTTTCACTAGCCTGGATGCATTTTTTTTTCTTACTGTATTTGATAACATTACAGAGTTGAAAACAAGTTCTTACAAGAAGTACACACGACTATTTACATTACCAAATAGACATGGCATGGGCACATGCAGTCGCCCTTTTCCAACACTGGGCACCTTAGAGTACAGAATTACCACAGAGAGGGCATTTTCACAGGTCAGGGAGCTCTTTTCATCTACTTGACCATCCAACACTCCCTTTGGGCTGGTCCTCCGGCCAAACATTTGGCGGCATTCCCAAAGATCTTGAGCATCCCCTGAGCCCTGGGGGGGGGGGGGGGGGCGGGAGGGGGGATTTGGTGAGTGTGGAGGATCTGTCTATTTCAATTAGGGTGCGAGAAGAGAAATCGGATTGGAATTTGGTGAATTGGTTTTGATGCCAGAGATTGAAAATAGGGTCCAGGTTGTACGGTGTTGAGAACCTCACTGCACCACGACAGAACACGGGTGTTACAAACATCCTCAAAATACACTCAAAAGAGAAGTCGAATAATCAAGAACAATATAAATATAATGTACTCTTCTGGATGCTTTATTAGAATATAGGAGACGAGAAAAATCGAGAACATTAAGCATTCCTTTGAAGTCAGCATAAGGGCTGCTTCATTTTGTCCTAAAGAAACCAACACCACATATAGCAAGACATACATTTAATCAGGTTATTATTTCCACGTTATTTTTACAGATTCAAACAAAGTTCTACAAAGCAATAACACATTAAGGAAAAAGACCAGTTGGGATAGATAATGAAATATTTAACATCAAAACACTACTTCAGGAGGGTTGGGATTCTCTTCATCAATGCCACGGAGCAGTCGGCCACTAGAAACATCTCTTGTTAAATACAGCACGGGCCAGAGAGTTCCCACCATAACTCGAAGGGTGTTATATTGGGTGGGGGGCACACTGTGGGCTTTGGACAAGAGTCCAGTATGGCGGCCAGATGTTTCTTTCTAGGAGAGTGAAGCTAGGCAAGACAGACCATGAGACCTTGCTCTTTGTGGATGGAATTATGGTCACTAATGCACAAAACTGTGGATCGTAAAAATGTTTACATGTTTTGGCTGCAAATGTCCAGGCATCTCTTCGGTGAGCCACTTGTTTCTGTAAATGAAATTTACAATTACAGAAGCAGAATGGTAGGGATGTGGGAAAAATTTTCTGTTGACCAATATCTAGCACAATGGATCTCAGAAGGCAAGGGGGCCTGGAATTTTTTCCTTTAAAATGGGAACTGAAATGCTTTTTGACCACTTGTTTCTTCACACCCTTTACCCTAGGTCTTCTTGCTCTCTCTAAGATTACCCGACCGTAGCGATCTGGTCAGGTCCCACGAACTCACAGTTCGTCCAGCCACCCTTATATATTACCCCCATTAACGAGTACTACGAATGGTTAGAGACTCTAATTCAATTTCACATTTGAATATTTGAAAAGTGGGATGCTTGGTAAGATTTGGAAACTTTGGGTCAAAGGCGTCTGAATTGGGAACGCTCTGTCTTAGAAAAATCACCAAAGCAAATGGTGGCAACACGGTCCTGGGCTGAGGAGGGGCGGGTGTATGTGGTAGGGGGGAGGAGAAGGGGGTGGCAGCCGCAAAACTCTTCTGGACTGAGTAAAGAACACTTGTCCTTCCCAGATGTTCCCTCATTCTCCTCCCTTCTGATCCTGCGGCATCCTTCTAGGTCTCACTGGTGATGAGGAGTGTATTCTCACATGGTACAGACACAACTAGTGGACCACAGGAGTGAATGAAAAAGAGCTCGGATTCTGGACATTTGTGTTGTCTTCAGAGATGTGGAAACTGCTTGAGGGAAGCAATGGATTTTTTGTTTGTTTGTTTGTTTTTTGATTTTTTTTTGATTATAATATTTTGTACAGTGCTTAAGACAGGACCATGCACACAAAGAAGTTCACTATGGAGGGATGGTGATGATGAAAGCAGATAAAGAGTATGCTGTTGCAGACTACTGCGTGTGAGTGTGTGTGCCCACAGTGTGTTGGTCAGAGTTTTGGAAACCTTGGTAATAAGGACAGCATTCTAGCTTCAGCACTGTCACCTTGGGAAGGGTCTTCCAGAGGAAGCATTCTTTTGAAGCCCTGGGCCCGGGGATTCTGTATTATAAGACTTGCACTGAGCCAGAAGAATGGCTGGCTCCCTCAAACCTTTATACTCAAACTACCCTCAGAACAAGCCTTCGCTGACTGAGGGGACAGCAGTGGCCCAGTAGGGACCAGTTAGCGTCAGCCTTCAAATTCCCGTTTTGTGGGGAGAGGAAGTGGGCTAACTTCCCTCAACCCATCTAAACCCAGGCAAAAACAAAAGCAGGACTGGGCATCCGCCGGTCAGTTTAAAAAGTGTTGCAGATGCAGATAAGCTCAAACTTTCTCCAGGCTCTAGCCTGACTGAACAGGTCAACTGTCTAAGCTTGTCAGGCTGCCCTGAAGAGCTCTCTCATGTGCCTCCTAGTCAAACTAAAGGAGACCAAGAGCTCCAGGGTGACGACTGGGCAGGTCGGCCAGCCGGCTAACCTGCAAAGTGAGCTAAGCGGGTAGGGGTGCGAGGCCAGAAGGCTCTGGGGTTAGGCCCCTCCCAAATGTGTCTGCACGGGCATGCTACGTGGGCTTCTGTAGCACCCCAAAAAGCTTGCCTACATCTCTATTCTACCTCTCTTGTCATTCACCATCTTCCCTTTTTACAGCGGAAGCTGTTTCCAGGTAAGAAGTGCCCTTACACTCATTTAGATAGGGGGGAATGGTCTCCTTCCCCCTTGCCTTACCTGACTAAAACTCCGAATGTGTTTTCAGACTAGTTTCCAACCTAGAATCCAAATAGAGCTTTTTGCTCAATTAACTAGCTGTTTAGAAAAGGACATCTTAAGAGAAACAGTTAATTTAGAGCATGTGTATAAATATAGATAGATAGATAGATAGATATAATGTAAGGGATAACACATGCCTCTTTTGTACAAGACAGACAGCGGCCTGTCTAGAGTCGCTCCACTCAGTTTGGGAGCACAAGATTCCACAAAGATTAATACACATAAATCAGACGTGTCATGCAACTCGATGCCAAGACTCCCACTTTCTCCCATGCAACAGATAGGGTGAGCTAAATGGACATCTAACTAAATGGCAACACTTTTCCAGTAGCAGTATAAGTTATATGCATTTTAAAGCTAACCTGTCCTAACACTGCCATAGACACGATATTCATGAGTCCAATACATCGACAGGAGGACATCTACAAGTAAGACAATTCTCACCCAAAGGAAAAAAAAAACAACAACACGACAACACGATAAACGACATCACTTCATTCCACAGTTTCTGTCTTTAGAATAGAAGCCACGATAATTGTTTTGCACATGTTTACATATGTCTACACTGGCGGATTGCTGTTAACCTTAATGTTATCTTCCACTGACCAGGGGGTGACAAGATTTCTACACATGAGGGTCAACACAAAAACTTGACCAGGGGGCTAAACAAACCTATAAAAATGTATTGATCATCATGTGTCAAAATCACCACAGAAAACTTAAGCCTGAGATGCCGACTCAGTTCCAACCCTGAAGTAGAGTTTGATTTGAAAGACGCAGAGCGAGAGAACCATTTGAATTTGGAAATTAAAAAAAAAAGGTTGCGCTACTTTAAATTAAAGAAAGAGTTTTATCAAGCGTAGATATAAAACAGTAAGCAAAGAAAAAAGACAAGAAAACTGATTAATGGTTAAATTGATTGGTTTGACCCAATAAAAGTGGAAAGTTTTGAGAATCCCCTCGAAGAATAAAAATGGTCTTTTTTTTTCCCCCTTGGTTAACAAAGCAAATTCATATCAGCAGTATGTGCTGTTAAGTGTTGTTTGGTTTGGTTTGGTTTGGTTTTCCACCAAGCATAGGTAACCCCGGGGGTGGGGAAGGGGACAGGATGAGAGGCTATGGGAAAAGGGGATGTGGATATTGACTGTCCAATTTTTCCCCCCCAAAGATTGGGTTTTGTCTGCTAACCTGGGCCTTGTGATATGCACGAGCACATCATTTTCTGGATTACTGGACTATATCCACTGCTAGCCAGCAGATATAGTGGATGATAAAAGGGAAGGAGGGGGGAAACCTATGCATATTTGGTGGGGTTTATTCTAAAATTGGCCATTTGGATGAAAGACCGCCATTAAGAATTCAACTGCATCCGGAGGTAAGGTTCCAGTATAGAGCACTTGGACTTGCCTTAACCTGGCTACGTTGATTCATTAGGACTCATGGATTTTCCACCTCCATTTAACACTCCGGAGACACTGCGGCTTTTGGTGGGGGTACCACTTCCAGATCTGGAGAATTCAGTGAGATCGTGAAGGGATGGTTCTTTGTACATAGCCACTGAAAAACACAAAGAGACAACAGATGATGTCTGCGCATGGGAAAGGTGAGCTTCAGATCCCTCCTTTCTCCTCCCTTCCTTGGCAGCTGCCTCCTAGGCTTATCTGGAATTACCACATGAGCTTTGACCCGAGGGCTTTGGGGCAGGCGATGGCTCATGCTGGGTAAAAATCAATTTTAGTAGAAGACATGGAAGATTTAGAGAGAAGAGCTCTAGATTTGATTTTCTCAGTCACCATGATTTTTTTTTTTTTGCCGAGGCATTCAGCTCATCTCCTTGATCTTCCCTTATGTCTCTCTTTTGCTAGACAAAAGATAAATAACAATACTTCTATGCCAAAATATTAGTCAAAAGGGTTCTTGGGTAAAGGTCTTTGTGTGTGAGTGAAGCTTGGTATGCTACAACACTTAATAACATTTAATCATAGACTCATATAAATACTTAGAACCACATATTTAGAGCTAGAATGGACTTTAAAGGTCACTGAATACAACATTTCACACTGGAAGCCACTGCAATGAGAGCTTGAGAGATTTGCCAAGGTCACACAAGGTATAAATGACAGAGGAAGGCCTTTAGAAGCCAAAGTCAGTGTGTTTTCTCACTATACCAAAATTCCTTAGGGAGTTCATACAAGTCTCTGAAAATTTTCAAAACCATACTTTTTGTATACGTAGGCCACTAATAGCTCTTTTAAATAGAACAAATGATTAACCAAAAACCATCAGACAGCTGCTCCTGATGACTGACCTGAAGTCAAAACTGATCTTAAAAATCACTCAGTCTGACACTACATAGAGTCAAAGCCACTCCAGGTGTCATTTATATGAATTTCTTTTACATAAGAGTAAATACAAAGGATAGGCTGATAAGAAATGGCACAGAATCAACAATTAGAACTGGACTCCTATTTATGCAACTTCATTGAGGAAAGAGAGGTTCTACTGGAGTAACGCCTCAAGATAACAAACTGTTGTCTGTGCTGCCTTAAAGTGAAAATAATGGAAATTTAGACAAAAAACTGTAGACTTCCTTTCTCTGCCTTTGCTTAAATGATGCTTCACACCTTTTACTTGCAAAGAGCAAGGAATTAGTGCCATTTGTTCCAGATGCTTTGAGGCCTTGCTTCGGGCCATGTTGCCTAAGTGACTCCTGGAAAGGTAGGTGTGGCCAGGGTTGAAGAACATCAACTGTGATGAGAGTAAGTTGGCAGACAGGCCCATGATTACCTTAGTGGTTTCAAGTGTTATACGATGACAGTGACCTTTTCCAGTAATGGCCTGACATGGTAACACTGTGTTTTACTTTCAAAACTGAGATTTAGTATTTATGAAAGTACTGTAGATTTTGCAAATACAATTCTTAGCTTCTAAAAGACCAGATTTACCTTTCAGTGGTTTGGGAAGGAAGTGCGCTGCCGGCTTATTTTTCTTCACATGGTTTCCTTTCATTATTTCTCCTTCTTTGTTAAGCCCCAAATACCATCCTCTGCCCGACTGCTGTTGTCTGTAGATCATTGATGAATATGTCACATAATAATTTTCAAATACTGATTCTTTGAACTTGCATTCAGGGGTGAAATGTTCCTGTGAAAACATAAAAAAACAACATACAGACATGGTTAGACACATGCAAAACCATTCAGCATTCGTTATCCTCCGTTGTCTCATACCTGTAAAAATAAAGCTCTAGTGATGTAAATATTAACCAAACAGCACACTGGAAAACCAAAACGAGACAAACAATTTTGTGATACAAAGAAAAGTTCAAGTGATGCATCATTGGCCATCAACCCATTGTCTCCCTCCGTGTTAATGGGAACTTTTTACAACTGATAGCAATAGTATTCCATACAAACAAAGAAGCAACAAACAACATTCTCTAGAAGCATATGTGAGAAAAATGTCAAAGCTGAGGCACAACATGGGATTCAACATTCAGTGAATAAGCCTGAGAAAGGGAATACATACTCGGTTGCTTCATAAATTTTAGCCGAGTAAGAATCCCTTTAAGCCTTTTCCCCTGATGACCCCAAAGTACATTTGATGAAGGCTGCAGCCTGGTCCAGGGGAAAGAGGGCAAACTTCAATCTCAGTTTTGCCACTTTTTGCCTTTTGAACTCACTGTGGGCCGCGGGCTATCTCTGAATGTCCTGCTCTTAGCCAAGTAACTGGTGTACAATAAATGCTAGTTGACTCACTGACCTTGGACTAAATCCTTAATTTTCCTAAGTTTTAGTTTCCTCCTCTGTAAAATGCAGGGTTGGACAGGAGGGCCTCGGAGGCTCCTTTTAGCTCTAGAACTAGAATGGTATAAATCATAAATAAATAAATAGAATAGTATAAAATTAGCATGATGAGATTCAGGATTGAGACTCTTTAGCATTAAGTTTTTGATTTCTTGGGCTGAAACGTGTGAGCCCTATATGAAGAATGACCTTGTAGCCCAAGTACACATTCTGAAATGGTAAGTGTCTATATCATTATATGATACAGTAATAATAACAACACTCTTAGGGCTCCATATTTTGAGCCTCTTTTAAAAGGGAGCTTGTCAACACAGCTCTCTCTTTGGAGCAAAATGATTTATTAAGATGGAAGACCATTTGGCCTGAAAGGTCATGAGACTTGAACGGGAACCTAGCGAACAGAGAATTACATGAACAAAACCCTTCCTAGGAAAAATGCTTAGCTCCAAATCCAAGGCCTTCAGTGCAGAATCTTAAAACTATTTATAGAAGTACCTCCCAGGCTCTTTGCCACTGTATTGGGTGGGCATGGCCTACCCATGATTTCTCTGCTAAGCTGGGACTTCAGAACAAACTAAACATTCAATAAAAAGTGACTTTCTACTTAAAATGCCTCTTCACAGTTTGTTACCTCACTCACCAACCCAGAAAAAATTATAAATAATTCTACCTCTTTAGCTCTTTAAAGAAAATAATTCAATGTTTTACAATCCCAAAAGAGAGAAGTGAAGAATATCAGACACAGGTAGCTTGCTAACTGCAATAGAGCTGATCCCAAAACATTTATATTCATGGTGATTCTATGTATTTAATGATTTTGGAAATATTCTGAGGAGAAAACCATTTATAAATAAGTAAGAACCAAAGACCATCTCCCAGTCTTTAATTTATAGGACTTTAGATCAAAATTTAGAGAACTCATGCACCAAAGGATTTGTAACTACCCAGGAGAATGGAAATTCCGAAAATCACTTTGTCACTTACATGAAAAATAGCTGAAACTGGGAAGAGAAGAGGCAAGGAGGTCAATTAGGAGGCGATTGCAATAGTTTGGCCAAGAGGTGATAAGAGCATGAAATAAGGTGGTAGCTGGAGAAGTAAGGAAACTTGGAATATTACAGAGAAAGAAATTGCAAGGGCAGAGATGATTTGATATATAGAGGGAAGAAGAAGAATTTAGGAAAACACTGAAATGGACAGTAATAAGGACATTTGGAAGAGGAAAAAGCATGGTAGGGAAAGGTATCTCCCTTGTATATATCCATTACATATGCATTGTTTTGCCTATTAGAATAGCAGCACTTTGAGGCAAATATGGTTTCTACTTTTCTTTGTAATTCCCAGTGCTAGGAACGGCACCAGGCATGTAAATGTTTCCTATGTGTCAGTCTGTTGACGGGCTAAACTAGGGACAGATTTTTAGTCTTCTGGTTCTTCCCCATCACTGCCTCTCTAAGTAAATAGTTTCCCATAGACAGATGTTCCTGCTATATGAGCAAACAATATCATTTTTCTTTCTTTTCCCATTTAAGAATGAGTTAAGTTTGATATCCAAGGACATTTTTTTGGTGTGTGTGTGTGTGGTATACAACAAGGGAATAAATGATCTGGGGTACAGCTCAAGATGGTGAGATGGAGTTCAAAAGGTCAGGAGTCTGGTGAAAACCACTTGAAGAACACCTAGCACGACGCTCTATACCTGGTAGACTTAGGAAATACTTGGTTCAAGTGACAAATGAACATATGCCTGAGTCTCCAACATTTCCTGATCTGACTGTGATCAGCTCACAGTCTAGCCACAAATAAAGAACTTCCCAGGACTTAAGAAAACAAAAAAGCACATGGTGTTGTTTATTATTTGGGATATTTATTTTGCTTCTGCATTTATTTCAGAGAAAAAAGTCTTTAATTTTTCAAGTGATAAATATTTCTTTAAAATATTTCTTTATTGTCTTTTAAACTTTTATCATTACTTTTGGAGATACAGTAGATATTTTAGCCAAGGAATTCATAAAAGTTTAGCTATAATAATCCTATTTTAGATAGGAAAATGGAAGGCCTGACATGCTGGTTAATCTAAGAACAAAATCTAACACTCCTCCTTCCTTGTTTATTTCTTGAATTATGAGATAACAGTTGTTTTGAGATCAGAATTCTCTGATCTGACAGGAAAAATGTGGAAACTCAGTCTGTGAAATGAGAGCATATAGTATAAGACTTAAGCTTTTTCTGCCTGAAGATTTTCAAGGCTAGTCGGATGTCCTTGATTGAGTCGGTCTACATTCATTTATCACTAATCACTTGCCTACTTAGAGGACTACCATATACAAAAAGATGACGGGTATACATGGGAGTTAGCATTATTGGATAGAGATAAAGATCTTTTTGATTAATAATCCAGGGTTCTAGACTGAGTAGATACTAACTTATGATGGCTCTATCGCATAGGATTCAAGGAAGAAACAGGAAAGTACTAAATGGCACATCGGTTGTAATAGTCATAGTCTTATTAAGTCATAGTCTTATCAAATATATGGTTAAATGTCAACATGGCTTGGGTGAAAAAGGGACTGATTAGAACAGTCCTGGTCCGGTGTGGCTCTTGTCTATTAGGTGCTCCTCCTTGTCCTCTAAAGACCACCATATGAGTCTCTGCTTCACGAATCCATTGCTTAACAATGTGTTCCTTGCCTATTTTCCAAAGATCATACTGTACAAAGCTATCCAGGGGAGACTATCTGGGCACCCCACTGATAGACGCAACAAAGAAGGACTAAAACAAATGGCAAAACCATCTCTCTTAAGCCTTAGCTGCTGGTTGAATAAAGAAAAGAAATCAAATAGTTCTACAGGATGTATTTTGAGGTGAATGTAGAATGGAAAGGAAAATGATTAGTTCTACGAACCTTGGCAACATCATTACTACAAATTTTCCAAACTGTTGAATAATTTTGGCTCCCTTCTGTGATATGACCTTAAAAGCCTAATCGAAGCTGGTACAGAGTGTTCTATTTTCTCAGAATATATACAAAAGCACTAAGTTAACACAATAAATTAGAAAAAAGGTAACCATAGAAGAATGAAAGGCCAGTTGCCAGTAGCTGTAGGATCTCAGAGATTTGGAGAGTTGAGATAAGAAACAATGGACAAGATTAGGAATTTCAGTTATTCAATTTATATCATCAATATTTATTCAGTACTTTATAAATGGCTTCCTTTAAGTCTAAACTAAAATCTCATCTTCTACAGGCAGCCTTTACCATCCCATCTTAATTCTGGAGCTTTCTCTCTATTATTTCTGTGTGTGTGTGTGTGCGTGTAGTTTCCTCCATTAGACTGTAAGCTCCTTGAGGGCAGAGACTGTCTTCTACCTCTTTTTTGTTATTTCCAGCACTTTGCACAGTACCTGCCACATAGCAGTGCTTAATAAATGTTTGCAAATTAACTTATACTAAATTCAAAGCCCTATGCCAGATGCTAGGGATAGAACAATGAAAAATATTGTCCCCCTTGAGGGGGTTACATTCTAGACTATGGTATGTTCAGAAATGAATGTTCTATGAATAGATTATCTCTAAAGAGATAAAGAGCTTTGTGATTAGTAGTCCAGGATTTTAGACTGAGATACTATCTTATGATGGTTCTGTCACACCAGCTTTGGGGGAGAAAAAAAGGAAAGTACCAAATTGTCACAGCTTCTATGGACATATTCAAAATTCTCTAGAAAAATTTCAGCGCTTATTTTCAGCTGGAGGAGGAGAAGGATCAGCAAAGTTTTTAGGGAACAAGATCAATGTACCTAGAAAATAATAATGTTTCAGGTTTACTTTGTTTAGTCTACTTTGGAATTTTTTTCCTTATTTAAATTATGCCTGACTAGCAGGAAAACCAAAAATGGAGAATTTAGGGATTAGAGCCAAAGAAGGACTAATGCAGGCGATCTGGACAATTCAGGAATTATGAAGAAGGCCACATGTTAATAGGCAGGAGGATAAAAAAGAAGCTACAGAGATGAAGAAAAAGGAAGTTGGGAAGACAAAGGAAAGGAAGTGGGATGTTGCTAAAGAGGAGGAAAGATGCTGAGATGAGGAGACTAATGAATTCCAAGGTTTAAGATCCCCACAAGAGATACTAACAAGAATAACAAGGGGCTGAGCAAACTACAAAAGCATCATGAGGGACTCATGATCCTGCCCTGTATGGATTTATACCTTTTAGATAAAAAAAGACAAAACAACAGCAAACAAATCTGTGAATGGACCAACAGACAAATATAAAACTTAGTACTTTTCCTAAGGTGGTTTAAAAACTGCTTATGGAGGACCGCGATATAAGATCATGGGATCACAGATCTTTGGTGGGAAGGGCCCTGAGAGAGCATATCATTTACAATCCCTTCATTTTACCAAGGCAGAAACTGACGTCTAGAAAAGGGAAATTATTTAAGCTCACACATAAAGAGGTGAAAGGAATTAAAAGAAAGCAGTAAATTCAATCTCAATATTTTACAGACAAGTAAACTGGAGACAATATATAAGACTATGACTATCATAATCATAAAAGGGCTTGACCATCTATTTCTTAGTATTTTCTCTTTTTTCATCAGCAGAGCAGAGTAGGAAGACAAAAGAGAAAAAGTAATAGGAGCAGAGGGCTAGAATTAGAGCTAGAAGGCTTTTAGCTGTCCAATATTCCACGTAGCAGGACTTGGAGCATGGAATGGCCCTTTGGATGCCACTCTCAGAGATCATGCATGCATGTTCTCCTGAAAACTTCTGGGAATTTCAAGGATATAGTTGACTTGATGACAAAAAGCCATATGACTAGAGGTGATGAAGCAGCATAGTAAGAATCTTCCCTTTTCTCCTTGGAGGAACAGAAGAGGTCCTATTATTCCTTCCCCTAAACTGGCCACATATTGAACTGCATGGAAAGTTCCAGAAAAGCTGCATCCCTTGCTCAGAGATAACTGGTTAAAGGAGTAGTAAAATATTTCTAAAATATATAAATTGTTATCAATGAATCCTTCTTTCATTTCAGTTATATTTTTAACTAGATCTTTCCCACAATCCTTTCCAGACAACTGGCTCTTAATGAAAAAGAATACAAAAGGGGAAGAAAGAAAGGAAAAGTTCCATAAAATTAACCAAATATATCATAAAATCTAATGTTATATATAGCATGCATCACTATCTGTGAAAGAAAATGAGAAAAAGCATTTTCTCATCTCTTTTTTTTCCAGGTCAAGCATCTTCCTTTGAAGCATCCATTTTTGATGGTTTTGATGTTGTTGTTACATATATTTATGTCATTATGCTGAATGTTTTACTGGTTCTGCATATTTTGCTTGGTACCAGCAGTTCATATAAATCTTGTCATGTTTCTCAGTGTTCCTCATATTTGTTGATTCTAAGGTACACTAATATTCCATTAGGTATAAACACTACAATTTGTTTAGTCATTTCCCAAACAATAGAAATCTACATTGGTTCTAGTCCTAGTCACAAAAAAGTACTGTGATAAATATTTTGGTAAACATGACTTTTTTTTGTAAGTGACTTTCTTGGAGTAAAAACCTGACAATGGAAGCTCTGATTCAAAACAAATTTTAGTCACTTTATCCATTTTCCATAATCCTAATAATAGTTATGTTATAGTTATTCAGTTTTAAGTCTTATCAAGGTGCATACCTGATCTATACTATACTTGGTACCTTTCTACCTACTAAGGGGAAAGTCATAAAATTAAAAAACCCTAAGCTTAAATATTTTTCCTCAAAACTCTTGTTTGAAAACATAAACAACTAAAGTTGGGACTTGGTTGACCACTTTCATGACAGGCCAACCTCCTGCAGGACTAACCTCAAACACAGTTTGCAGGGCAGAGAAGATCCTGGGAGAAACAGAAGGCCCAGCAACTTTTATAATTGTTAGATCCAGAAGAAGAAACTGAACTTCTGAGAGGCCAAGTGACATAGCATTAAACTTGAAAGTTGACTGACTCCAACAATGACATTTTACAGATAAGAAAAATAGTCTTGAGAGACAGATGATTTAGGACCATAGGATCAAAGATAAAAGTTGGATGGGAACTAAGTCCATTTTATCCAGCTTCATTTTACACATAGCACTGGTTGGGATAAAATTGGGAATATTCCTTCCGGGGCAAGGCCCTTTTGTATATGACAGACCCTTACTAGGAACTTTCAAAGATATAAAACACACAAAGAATCCAATGCTCCTGAAGCAGCAAGCCCTTCACTGATCATGTGCCAAGACTACTGTATTTCCAAATAAAAGGGCTTGACCATCTATTTCTTAGTATTTTCTCTTTTTCCATCAGCCGAGCAGAGTAGGAAGCAATGAGTTTTTCCCTAGGATGGTAGAAGAAGACCTGGTATCCTAAAGTGACTCAGGCAGGAAAAGGTAAGTTGGCATAGTTGAAATCTAAAACATTTCTCTGGGCCTTAGCTGTCCTAAGGAATCTTCAGAAGAGGCTGGACATAAAGGTGGTCACAAGGATGAAGGATCTTGTGCTTTTAGCAAGAAACGAAGAGCTTCGTTCTATGGTTCTTGGGCACTGGAGATCTCTTTGTAGTCCCAGGTAGAAAATGGGTTTTGTGCATTCATGGCATTATCTAAGTGTGTGTGCACCTTGATAATCCTGAGGAAACTCCAGGGGACACCAGGGACAAGATGGCTGCAATGCTGAAGGGTTTTGTGTTTTGAGATGAAGAAGCAAGCCTTTAATTAGCAGCAGTTGTGCAAAATCACTCAACTACCAGAAAAAGGGCTTGATCCGCCATCTCTCCTTGTTTTCTCTTCCTATAAGCTGAGTAGAGCAGGAATCAATGACAATATCCCTGGAATAGTGGAAGAAAGCATAGCATCTTTTGCTGTCTTTGGTAGAAATAGAGAATCACATAGAAGGTAGTCCATATATCAGACACTCGGTAATCTTGAGGAAATATCTGGATACATCAAGGACAAGATGGCTGAGAAGAACCTTGTGCTTTGAGATGAAGAAGCAAGCCTTTAATTAGCAGCAGTTGTGCAAAATCACTCAACTACCAGAAAAAGGGCTTGATCCGCCATCTCTCCAAGTTTTCTTTTCCATAAGTCGAGTGGAGTAGGAATCAACGAGCATTTCTCTAGCATGGTAGAGGGAGGCGTCAAATCCATCAATATCTCGGGTAGAAATAGGGAACTTCATCTATAAGAAATATAATACATATTTTGGAGCCATGTTGAGCTGGAGGAAACTACTGAGAAAACCAGGGAAGTTGTGGCTATAATGCTAAAAAGGCCCTCTGTGCAGAGAGGAAGAAGCAATACAAATAAAAACTGATCAATTATTAGGGAAAGGACTTGACTCCCCATTGTTTTCTTTTCCCATTAATTGAAGCAGGATTCAACGAATCTTTCCTTGAAATGGAGGAGAAAGATCTAATCCCCTCTGCTGTCACAGTATGAAATAGAGAACTTCACACACAAGTCATGTAATACATATCTGGAGGCCTCAGGGAGACAGAAGAAATTTCTAGGGACCCCAGTATCATGATGGCTCACACGCCAAGACTTTGTGTTTTGAGATAAAGTACAAACTTAGCAGTTGTGTCAGCTCTGACTAAAGGGCCATCTCCCAGTGTTTTCTCAGAAGCGAGTGTCCTACTAATCAATAAGTCTCTCCTAGAAATAGCAGAAAAAGGCCTTATACCCTTCTCTGTCCCAGGCAGAACTAGGGAACTGCACATACCTGGCATGTTGAAGGTGCCTGGGATTCCTTGGCAAGCCTAAGGAACATTTGAAGATATCAGAGACAAGAGGGCCCTGATGCTAAAGTACCTTGAGCATAGTGGCTTGAGATAAAGAAGCAAACTCTTGTCTAGCAGCTGAATAATAGCAATCAACTAGGAATAAAAAAGCTTGAGCTACCATCTCTGTGTTTTTGGGTTTTCTTTGGTTTTTTTTTTCTGGAGAGTTGAGAATAACCAGAATCTAAGAGCCTCTCCCAAAGAGGAAATTCTGGTACCCTTCCATATCTTAGATAGAAATAGGGCAACTAAACACATATGGCATCCAATACCTATGTGGTGGCCTTCTGGAGCCTAAGAAAACTTCTGAGCATATCAAGGGCAGGATGATCCCAAGGCTGAAGGCCTTTGTGCTTTTAAGATGAAGAAGCAAGTCCTTCATTTGTAGCTGAGGAAGATGACTCACTGCTCAAAAAGGGCTCACCTTACCATCTCCCATTGTTTTCTTTTGCCATCAGCAAGAGGCTAGTGTGCTTCCTTGTCCCATCCAGAAATAAAGAACTACACATATCTCATAGGGTGCTTGTGAGCCTGAGGAAACTTGGGAGGACCCTGGGGAAATGATGACACATGTAAAGAAAGGCCTTGTGCTGAAGTAAAGCCATTATTAGCCCTGAATTAGATAACTCATCTATGAAGAAAGAGCTTGCCCCACCATCTCCCAGTGATTCCTTTTCCCAAGAGATGAGCACAGCAGGAATCTAAGAGTCTCTCTCTGAAATGGAATAAAAAAGACTGGTACCTTTTCCCTACTATAAGCTGAAATAAACATATATGGAAATTGTAGCATCAAAAATATTTGATTTCCCAGGAAATGTTGAGGAATGCCAAAGTGAAGACACCTCCAGGGCTGAAGAGTGTTGTGCTGGGATATGAAGGAGCAATCCCTTCCTTTATATCTGAGCAACATCTCTAAGTAAGAATGGCAGGGGATGACCTTGCCAGCTCTGTGTCTGTTTCCCACCAGTTGAGCAAAGTTTGACCATCACAGCTTCGTTCTGGAGGAGATGGGGTTGGGGGCATTACCGTACCCTGTTAAAAGGAGAAAGTTTACATTAAGAAAATGTACACATTAAGGCATCTAACACATATTAGGTGATGGCGAGCCTAAGGACTGGTTGTGAACGACGGGATCAGGACGCCTCTAAAGCCGGAGCGTGTTGTGCTGTGAAATGATGGAGCCAACCCTTACTTTCTGTCTTAGTAGCATTTCTAAGGCAGAAGGACAAGGGCTAGCCCCACCATCTCAGTGGATCTTCTTTTCCCATCAGCCACGCAAAATTTGCAACTCAGATCTTCATTCTAGAGAACCTGGGCAGAGACAGACGTTTTTTAGTCCTCCAGAAAAAAAATAAAGGAAAAAAAATCTGTTAGATAAATCTATTACAGGTTTAAGGGATCGGCGAATCCAAGGACTCTTTGCGGACAACGGAATAAAGATATCTCCAAAGTTAGAGGATGCTGTGCTGTGAGATGAAGAAGCAATCCCTCCCTTTCTTCTTGAGTAATACCTATCAGACACATACAGGAGCAGCTAAATGGCACTGCAGGGGACAGAGCACTGGGCTTGGAGTCTGGGTGAAAATCTGGCCTCAGACACTTAATACTTCCCAGCTGTGTGATCCTAGGCAAGTTACTTGTAACCATTATTTGTCTCAGTTCCTCATCTACAAAAATGGAGACAACAGTGGAGAAGGAAATGGCCAACCACACTAGTATCTTTGCCAAAAAAACAAAAACAAAAAACAAAAACCCACCCATGGACAAGTCCATGGGATCACGTACAACTAGACATGGCTGAATAACAATAAAATCAGATATATGGATAAGGGCTTTCCTCATCAAATGGGTATAGTTTCAATCTCCTCATTCTAGAGGTTTGGGGCAGGAGAAGATACTCTTCCACAGGGAGAACTGCATAGGGTATCTAACGAATATTTTGGATTCTCCATGAACCTAAGGAAGCTTTCAATGATGGTGGGGAAAGGAAAATTTCTGAGCTGAAGGGTGTTGGTCTATGAGATGAAGGAACAAACTATACCTCCTTTTTCAGTTGGAAAGAAAAGACTATCAGATGACTGGGTCCTCTTATAAGCAGAACATCCCCTGAATATGAGAGGATCATTCTGTAGAGGTTGAGCAAGGGCCTTCTCTTTCCACAGTAAAATGGGGAACTGTACATTTAAAGCATCTAATACAGATTTGGAGACATTCACCACTTCTACAAAAACATTTGGGAATGACAAAGTCAATATGTGTCTAAAATAAAAGGCGGTTGTGCAATGAAATGAAATAATAACCCCTACCTTTCTATCTGAGTAATATTGACTGGCTTGACTGCTAAGAGCATTGTAGGCCATCTTAGGTCTCCCTTTCCCTTTAACTGAACAGACTCTGTACCTGAAAGCCACATTCTATAGGTTTAGGGCAAGATGTATGCCCTTCACAATTCCAGGGAGAAATTCACACAGAAACTGCACATATAAGACATACAAGACATCTTTCATGAGTTTGGCGACTTGTGAACTTTTTGATGACGAAAGGGGACAGATGACTCCAGCGCAGAAGATTGTGGACTTGTGAGATGAAGGAGCAACCCCTTTCTTTATATTAGATTTAGATTTATCTAATATATTGTCAAGGGCTTGCCCCGCCATCTCAGTGGTCTTTCGATTCCATCAGCTGAGCAGATCTTCCATATCGAAGCCTTGTCCTGGAGGTCTCAGGCAGTGGTAGAAGCCTTTCCCTATACCAGAGGAGAATGAGAAACAACATACACGCAGCATCCAGTGTATATTTAGGCCTCTTCAAGAACTAAGGAACTTTTCAATGATGTCAATGTAAAGAGGATTCTAGAGCTGAAACGCGTTAAGTTGTGGGACAAAGGAACAATCTCATTTCATTTTACTTGATTACCATCTCTCCAACAGAAAGGTAAGGGCTCACCACACCTACTGAGACTCGGGTCTTCCTTTCCTATCAGCTGAACATAGATTTCATCTCAGAACTCCATTTGGGAGGATTTGGGGCAGACATAAATGTCCTTTAGAATGCCAATGGCACATATCTAATACAGATTTGAGGGCGGTGATGACTTGAAGCTATAACTGGCAATGACAGGGTAAAGATGCCATCCAAGTTGAAAGTCTTGTACTGGCAGATGAAAGATCAAACCCTTCCTTCATATTAGACTAACACATACCTAATATTTGGGTAAGGACTTGCCCTACCATCTCAATGGGTTTTTCATTCCCATCAGGTGAGCATATTTCATTCTGGATGTCTGAGGCAATGGCCATAACCTTCATTTTCCAGGGGGCTAAGGAATAAATTGCACCTGAAAAGCATAGGTTTGGTATACCAGTGAGCCTGAAGACTTTTCAGGGTAGACAGCATGAAGAAGGCTCCAAAGCTGAAAGAAGGGTGGGATGGGAGATGAAGGAGCAATTCCTTCCTCTCTAACTAATAAACATATATTAGTTAGTTGGGTAAGGGCTTGCCTCGCCATCTCAGCAGGAGCTCCTTTTCCATCAGTTGGGCATCCAAGAACTTCATTCTAGAGGGGCTGGGAAGAAGCTGTTGACCTTCCCTTTTCTAGGAGGAAACAAGCAACTCTACAGGCAATGCCTAATAACGGTCTGAGAATGCTGGTGAGCCTAGATTTGGAAACAACAGATGCAAGATGTCTCCAAAGCCGACGGGCAACGTGCTTTGAAATGAAGGAGCCATTCCTCCCCCACTAACTAAGTAGTATTTATTAGTTAGTGGGGTAAGGGCTTGCCCCGCCATCTCAGTGGAACCTCCTTTCCCATCAGTGGAACACAACTTTTTAACCTCAGAAACTCGGATTGGACATTGGCAAGTCTAAGAACTGTTTGGGGATGACGGGGGTACATACCCCCAAAGGAGAAGGGCGCTGAACTATGAGATAAATGTCTATTAGCTACCTGAGTAAAGGCTTGCCCCTCCACCTCAGGGGGCCTCCTTTCTGATCACCTGAGCATCCCGGAACAACATTTTGGAGGTGTTACATGGGGACCAGGAAGAAATGAGCAAAGATATATGCAATGCACCTAATACTGGTTTGAAGATGGAGACAAGATGAAGGACTATCTGGGTATGATAGAGGAAAGATTTCTCCAAAGCTGAACAGCATTGTGCTGTGAGACAAAGGAGCTATTCCTTGCCCCCTAAAAGATGAAACTATTAACTAGTTGGGGGATGGCTTGCCCCAGAATTTCATGGGCCTTTCTTTCCCAGCACTATGGAGGCATTTCATCCCAGAACTTCATTTTGGAGGTGTTGGGACCTTCATTTTTTTGGAGGTAAATGAATAACAGCACCTTCAAAACATCTGACCCAGATTAGGGGATATTGTAAGCCTAAGAACTATCAGGGGATGAAAGAGGTCAGATGCCTCCAAAGTTGAAGAGTACTGTGCTATGAAATGAAATGAAGGAGCAATCCTTTTGCACCGCAACAGCGAAATATAAGTTAGTTGGGTAGGAACTTCCCCTCCACCCCAGGGGGCCCTTCTTTTCCACTAGCTAGTGATGTGGAACATCACTGTAGAGGTACTGCAGAGAGGCTGATGTCCTTTTCTTTTCTAGGATGTAATAAGCAATGACACTCACAATAAATCTAATACTGGTGTGAGTATATCAACAAGCCTAAGAATTATTAGGGGAAGAAACAGGCAAGACGCCTCCAAAACCAATGGGTGTTGTGATGGAAGATGAAGGAGCAGTCCCTTCCCCTCTAACTAAGTAATATCTACTAGTTAGTTGGGTAAGGGCTTGCTCCGCCATCTCAGAAGGTCGTCCTTTCCCATTAGTGGGGCAGAGCTTACATTTCAGAACTTCAATCTGGAAGTATTCTGCAAGGACCAATGTATTTCACTTTCCTGGATGGAAACCAGTAATTACACATGCAAAGCAGTTAACAAAGGCTTGGGGACATCAGCTAGCCTGAGAACTGTTGGGGGATTACGGGGTTCATTCATATCAGCAGAGCATACTTTGCAGTTTAGAACTTCATTCTGGATGTGTTGAGTAGGGGGCTGATGCCCTTCACTTTTCAGGGAAGAAATAAGCAACTACAGCTGCAACGAATGAATCTACACTAAGTTTGAAGACGGTGGCAAGCCTAAGAATTATTCGGGACAAAAAGAGTGAGATGCCTCCATAGCTGAAGGGTGCTATGCTGCAAGATGCAGGAGCAATTTCTTTCCTCATTCAACAGATTAAAACCTATTAATTATCAGGGTTAAGTTTTGCTCCTCCATCTCAGAGGGATCTCCTTTCCCATCAGCTGAGCATCCAAGAACCTAATTCTGGAGATATTTGCCAGGTGGCAAACTCCTATTTTCTGGGAGGAAATAACTACTACACATGCAAAACATCTGAAGGTGGTTTGAGCATATTGGCGAGCCTAAGAACTACCTGGGAATGATGGGCGCAAGATGCTTCCAAAGCTGAAGGGTGCTGTGCTGTGAGATGAAGGAGCAGTCCCTTCTTTTTGATCTGAGTGACAACTATCAGACCAAATGGTAAGGGCTTGCCCCTCCACCTCAGTGGGACCTCCTCTCCCATCAGCTGTACATCCAAAAACCTCATTCTGGAGGCGTTAGGCTAGGCATGATGTCTTTCTCGTTTCTGGGAGATAATGAGTTATTACACACATGCAATGCATCTAGTAGTGAGATAAGCATATCGGCGAGCCTCGAACTATTTGAGAAAGACAGCTCCAAGATGCTTCCAAAGCTGGAGGACGTCATGCTATGAGATGAAGGAGTAGCACCTTCCCCCACCTTAACAGATGAGCACCTATTAACCAGTGGGGTAAGAGCTTACCCCTCCATCTCAGTGGGACCTCCTTTCCCACCAGCTGAGCATAGAAAGACCTCATTCTTCAGCTACTGTCCAGGGTCGTTGTCATCATTTCTGCAAGGAAATCATTAAGTACACACACAATTCATTTAATAGCTTGAGGTTATTGCAAGCCTACCAACTATGTTGGGATGACAGGTGCAAGATGTCTCCAAAGCTAAAGTGCGTTGTATTGTGAGATGAAGAGCTTATTCTTTCCTCTGCTGACAAATTTAAATCTACTAGGTAATCGGCCACGGGCTGGCCTCACCAGCTCAGTAGGTTGTCATTGCTACTGAGCAGAGCTTGGATCTCAGATCAACATTATCAATGTGGATCTGCTGACATCAGAGGCTGATGTCCTTCACTTTTCTAGCAGAAAACAAGTAACTATACATGCAAAGTATTTAAGACCTGGTAGGGAACATTGATAAACCTAAGAACTACCGAGAGATGACAGAGGCAAGATGCCTCCAAAGCTAAAGCATGTTGGGCTGTGAGATGAGGGAGCTATTCCTTCCCCCTCTAACAGATAAAAATCTATAAGTTAGTGGGGTAAGGGCTTGCCCCTTGATCTCAGTGGGACCTCTTTTCCCATCATTTGAGCAACAGAAAACCTCATTCTGGTGGTATTGGGCAGAGGCCAATGTGGTTTTTTTTTGGTAGGAAATAAGTTCTTACATGTGTGATGCATCTAATAGTAGCTTGAGAACATTGACCAGCCTAAGAATTATTTAAGAAAAATGGGCACAAAATGCCTCTAAAGCTGAAGGGTGAGATGAAGGAGTAGCACCTTCCCCCACCCTAACAGATTAACACGTATTATCAGTGGAGTGAGGGCTGGCTCTCCATTTCAAAGGGATCTCTTTTCCCATAAGCCAAGCATCCAAGAACTTCATTCTGGAGGTATTATACAAAAGTCAATGGCCTTCTCTTTTCTGGGAGGAAACCGGTTATTACACATGCAACATATCAAATAGTGGTTTGAACATACTGATGAGCCTAAGAACTACTTAGAAATGAAAGGCACAAGGTGCCTCCAAAGCTGAAGGATGCTGGGCTGTATTGTGAGACAAAGCGACCTTTGATCTAAGCGACCTCTATCAGACCAAATGATAAGGGCTTGCCCTCCATCTCAGTGGGACTCCCTTTCCCATCAGCTGAACACCAGAGAACCTCATTTTGGAGCAACTGTACAGAAGTTGACGTTCTCTTTTCTGGAAGGAAATTAATTACTATACATGTAATGTAGCTAATAATGTTTTGAGCATATTGGCGAGCCTAAGAATTACTTGAGAAAGATGGCCACAAGATCCCTCCAAAGTTGAGGGCTGTTGTGTTGTAAGATGAAGGAGTAGTACCTTCCCCCACCCAAACAGATTAACACCTATTAAGCAGTGGGGTAAGGGCTTGCCCCTCCATCTCAGCAGGACCTTCCCTACCATCAGCTGAGCATCCAAGAACCTCATTCTGAGGCTCCTGTATGAGAGATGACATTCTCTTTTCTGAAAGAAAATCTGTTATTGTACATGCAATGTATCTAATAACGGTTTGAGCAAACTGGCGAGCCTAAGAGCTATTTGGAAATAGCGGGCGCAAGGTGTCTTCAAAGCTGAAGGGTGCTGTGCTGTGAGATGAGGGAACAATCCCTTCTTTTTGATCTGAGTGACATTTATCAGACCAAATGGTAAGGGCTTGCCCCTCCACCTCAGTGGGACCTCCTTTCCCATCAGCTAAGCATCCAAGAACCTCATTCTGGAGCTATTGTACAGGAGCTGATGTTCTTCTTTTTCTGGAAGGAAATCAATTACTATACAGGCAATACATCTAGTAATGGTTTGAACATATTGATGAGCCTAAGAACTATTTGAGAAAAAGGAGCACAAGATGCCTCTAAAGCTGAGAGACGTTGTGCTATGAGATGAAGGAGTAGTACCTTCCCCCACCCTAACAGATAAATACCTATTAAGCAGTGGGGTAAGGGCTTGCCCCTCCATCTCAGCGGGACCTCCTGTCCCAAGAGCCGAGCATTCTAGAACCTCATTCTGAAGCCCCTTTATAGAGTTGACGTTCTCTTTTCTGAAAGAAAATCTGTTACTGTACAGGCAACGTATCTAATAATGGTTTGAGCATACTCACAAACCTAGAACCTATTTGAAAATAACAGGTATAAGATGTTTCTAAAGCTGAAGGGTGTTGTGCTATGAGATGAAGAAGCAGTCCCTTCTGTTTGATCTGAGTGACATCTATCAGACCAAATGGTAAGGGCTTGCCCCTCTACCTCAGTGGGACCTCCTTTCCCATCAGCTGATTCTGGAGAGACTGGGTAGGGAGAAAGCTGGGTTTCTCTTTTCTGGGAGGAAATGAAGTCATCACACATGCAATACATCTAACAAATAGTGGTTTGAGCATTTTGGCGAGCATAAGAACTTTTTGGGACAGAAGGGCACAAGATATTTCTAAAGTTGAGGGCTGTTGTGTTGTGAGATGAAGGAGTAGCACCTTCCCCCACCCTAACAGATTAACACCTATTAAGCAGTGGGGTAAGGGCTTGCCCCTCCATCTCAGTGGGACCTCCGTTCCCATCAGCTGACCATCCAAGAACCTCATTCTGGAGATGCTGGGCTAGAGATGTCTTTCTCTTTTTTGGGAGAAATAATGATTATACATGCCACACATCTAATTGTGTTTTGAGTACATCAGTGAGCCTAGGAACTATTTTGGAATGAAAGATGCAAGATGCCTCCAATGCTGCTAGTGTTGTGCTGTGAGATGAAGGCACAACACCTTCCTTTAATTTAGATTACTATTTATCTAATATTTGGACAAGGGGTTGCCCTGACATCTCAGTGAGTCTTCCTTTCCCACCAGCTGAACATAACTTGCCTATCAGAGACACATTTTAGGGGTGTTTGGTCAGGAGCCTTGATGAAATCAGTGACCTCACAAAGTATTTAATATGTATTTGGAAAAATCAGCAACACAAAAGGACTGTTTTGGCAAAAGCAGAGTAAATATTACTCTAGAACTGAAGGTTGGTGTTGCTGTGAGATGAAGGAGCATTCTCTTCCTTTGGATCTGAGTAATATTTTCTCAGATGGAATGGAATGAACTAACTCCACCATCTCAGCGAGTCCTCTTTTCTCATCAGCAAAAGACATCTTGCATCTCAGATTCTCCTTTTAGAGATGTCAGGCAGGGGCTTATGATCTTTCATTCCCTTGAGAAAAATGAGTAACTGAACAGTCAAACCATTTAACGTAGGTAAGAGGTGCCACCAAAGCTGAAGGGTGCTGTGCTGTGAGGGGAAGAAGCAACTCTTTCCTTTCGATCTTATCAGGTCAAATGGCAAAGGCTTCTCTTTTTCCATCAGCTGAGTATACTTTGCATCAAAGAACCTCATATTAGATGTGTTGGGCAGGGGTTGATGACTTTCAATTTTCTGCAGAGAAATAAGCAACTACACATGCAAGATATCTAAATCCAGTTTGAGGATATTGGTAAGTCAAAGGAACCTTTGGGGATAGCTGGAGTCAGGTGGCTCCAAAGCTGAGGAATATTGCACTGTGAGACAAAGGAACAATCCCTCCTTTTATAGTGTCACATTTATCTGATATTTGCAATTCAGAGTCACATTTTGGTGGGGGCAATTTCCTTTGCCAAAGGGAAATGGAGTAGAACTGCACAAAGCTTCCAATATTGCTTTCAGCATGCCAGCAAGGAAGATCTGAGGAAGAATGGGTCAAGCTGAAAGGGTTGTTCTGTGAGATGAAGGAGCAAGCCCTTCCTTTCTCTCTGATTAACAAATATTTATCTCAGTGAGTCTTCCTTTCCCGCTGGTTCAATATAACTTGCTTCTCAGAGTCTCATTTTGAAGGTTTTCAGCAGGGGTGGTTGCTCTTCCTTGTTTCAGAAGGAAACGGGTGACTCCACATGCAGAGCTTTCAATATAGGTTCAAAGAAGTGTGTGAGTCTAATATTTGGTGATGAGAAGGTCGAGATGCCTCCAGAGGTGAAGATGTGAGATGAAGGAGCAACCCTTCCTTTCTCTTTGATTAACAAATATTTAGCAAAGAGGGGGGTAAGGGCTTGCCCCGCCATCTCAGTGAGTCTTCCTTTCCCAATGGTTCAATATAGCTTGCTTCTCAGAGTCTCATTTTGAAGGTTTTCAGCAGGGGTGGTTGCTCTTCCTTGTTTCAGAAACGGATGACTCCATATTCAAAGTTGTAGGTCCGAGGAAATGTGTGAGTCTAATAGTTGGTGATGAGAAGGTCGAGATGCCTCCAGAGGTGAAGATATGAGATGAAGGAGCAACCCTTCCTTTCTCCTTGATTAACAAATATTTAGCAAAGAGGGGGGTAAGGGCTTGCCCCGCCATCTCAGTGAGTCTTCCTTTCCCAATGGTTCAATATAGCTTGCTTCTCAGAGTCTCATTTTGAAGGTTTTCAGCAGGGGTGGTTGCTCTTCCTTGTTTCAGAAACGGGTGACTCCATATTCAAAGTTGTAGGTCCGAGGAAATGTGTGAGTCTAATAGTTGGTGATGAGAAGGTCGAGATGCCTCCAGAGGTGAAGATATGAGATGAAGGAGCAACCCTTCCTTTCTCTTTGATTAACAAATATTTAGCAAAGAGGGGGGGTAAGGGCTTGCCCCGCCATCTCAGTGAGTCTTCCTTTCCCAATGGTTCAAGATAGCTTGCTTCTCAGAGTCTCATTTTGAAGGTTTTCAGCAGGAGTGCAATCTTCCTTGTTTCAGAGGGAAACGGGTGACTCCACATGCAAAGTTGTAAGGTTTGAAGGAGTGTGTGAGTCTAATATTTGGTGAAGAGAAGGTCGAGATGTCTCCAGAGGTGAAGATGTGAGATGAAGGAGCAACCCTTCCTTTCTCCTTGATTAACAAATATTTAGCAAAGAGGGGGGTAAGGGCTTGCCCCGCCATCTCAGTGAGTCTTCCTTTCCCAATGGTTCAATATAGCTTGCTTCTCAGAGTCTCATTTTGAAGGTTTTCAGCAGGGGTGGTTGCTCTTTCTTGTTTCAGAAACGGTGACTCCACATGCAAAGTTTAGGTTTGAGGAAGTATGTGAGTCTAATATTGGTGATGAGAAGGTCGAGATGCCTCCAGAGGTGAAGATATGAGATGAAGGAGCAACCCTTCCTTTCTCTTTGATTAACAAATATTTAGCAAAGAGGGGGGTAAGGGCTTGCCCCGCCATCTCAGTGAGTCTTCCTTTCCCAATGGTTCAATATAGCTTGCTTCTCAGAGTCTCATTTTCGAAGGTTTTCAGCAGCAGTGGTTGTTCTTCCTTGTTTCAGAGGGAAACGGGTGACTCCACATGCAAAGCTTCTAATACAGGTTCGAGGAAATGTGTGAGTCTAATAGTTGGTGATGAGAAGGTCGAGATGCCTCCAGAGGTGAAGATATGAGATGAAGGAGCAACCCTTCCTTTCTCCTTGATTAACAAACACTTAGCAAAGAGGTGGATAAGGGCTTGCCTTGCCATCTCAGTGAGTCTTCCTTTCCCAATGGTTTAATATAGCTTGCTTCTCAGAGTCTCAATTTGAAGGTTTTCAGCAGGGGTGGTTGCTCTTCCTTGTTTCAGAAGGAAATGGGTAATTCCACATGCAGAGCTTTCAATACAGGTTCAAAGGAGTGTGTGAGTCTAATATTTGGTGATGAGAAAGTCAAGATGCCTCCGGAGGTGAAGATATGAGATGAAGGAGCAACCCTTCCTTTCTCCTTGATTAACAAACACTTAGCAAAGAGGTGGATAAGGGCTTGCCTTGCCATCTCAGTGAGTCTTCCTTTCCCAATGGTTTAATATAGCTTGCTTCTCAGAGTCTCATTTTGAAGGTTTTCAGCAGGGGTGGTTGCTCTTCCTTGTTTCAGAAACGGGTGACTCCATATTCAAAGCTTAGTAAGTTCCGAGGAAATGTGTGAGTCTAATAGTTGGTGATGAGAAGGTCGAGATGCCTCCAGAAGTGAAGATATGAGATGAAGGAGCAACCCTTCCTTTCTCCTTGATTAACAAACATTTAGCAAAGAGGGGGGTAAGGGCTTGCCCCGCCATCTCAGTGAGTCTTCCTTTCCCAGTGATTCAAGATAGCTTGCTTCTCAGAGTCTCATTTTGAAGGTTTTCAGCAGGAGTACACCATCTTCCTTGTTTCAGAGGGAAACGGGTGACTCCACATGCCAAGCTTCTAAAACAGGTTTGAAGGAGTGTGTGAGTCTGATATTTGGTGAAGAGAAGGTCGAGATGTCTCCAGAGGTGAAGATGTGAGATGAAGGAGCAACCCTTCCTTTCTCCTTGATTAACAAACACTTAGCAAAGAAGTGGGTATGGGCTTGCCCCGCCATCTCAGTGAGTCTTCCTTTCCCAATGGTTCAAGATAGACTGCTTCTCAGAGTCTCATTTTGAAGGTTTTCAGCAGGAGTGCATGATCTTCCTTGTTTCAGAGGGAAACGGGTGACTCCACATGCAAAACTTTTAGTACAGGTTTGAAGGAGTATGTGTGTCTAATATTTGGTGAAGAGAAGGTCAAGATGTCTCCAGAGGTGAAGATGTGAGATGAAGGAGCAACCCTTCCTTTCTCTCTGATTAACAAATATTTAGCAAAGAGGGGGGTAAGGGCTTGCTCCGCCATCTCAGTGAGTCTTCCTTTCCCAATGGTTCAATATAGAATGCTTATCAGAGCCTCATTTTGAAGGTTTTCAGTAGGAGTGATTGTTCTTCCTTGTTTTGATGAGAAATGGGTGACTTCACATGCAAAGCTTCTAATACATGTTTGAGGAAGTATGTGAGTTTAATTTCTGGTGATGAGAAGGTTGAGATGCCACCAGAGGTGAAGATGTGAGATGAAGGAGCAACCCTTCCTTTCTCTTTGATTAGCAAACATTTAGCAAAGAGGTGGGTAAGGGCTTGCCCCGCCATCTCAGTGAGTCTTCCTTTCCCAACGGTTCATGATAGCTTGCTTCTCAGAGCCTCATTTTGAAGGTTTTCGGGAGGAGTGCATGATCTTCCTTTTTTTTCAGAGGCAAGTGGGTGACTCCACATGCAAAGCTTCTAATACAGGTTCAAAGGAGTGTGTGAGTCTAATATTTGGGGAAGACAAGGTCAAGACGTCTCCAAAGGTGAAGATGTGAGATGAAGGAGCAACCCTTCCTTTCTCTTTGATTAACAAACACTGAGCAAAGAGGTGGGTAAGGGCTTGCCCCGCCATCTCAGTGAGTCTTCTTTTCTCAATGGTTCAAGATAGCTTGCTTCTGAGAGCCTCATATTAATGTGTTCGGGAGGAGTGGATGATCCTTTTTTTCAGAGCCAAATGGGTGACTTCATATGCAAAGGCTTCTAATATATGTTTGAGGAAGTGTGCGAGTCTAATATTTGGTGAAGAACAGGTTGAGATGCCTCCAGAGGTGAAGATGGGAGATGAAGGAACAACCCTTCCTTTCTCCTTGATTGACAAACACTTAGCAAAGAGTTGGGTAAGGGCTTGCCCCGCCATCTCAGTGAGTCTTTCTTTCCCAACAGTTCAAGATAGCTTGCTTCTGAGAGCCTCATATTGATGGTTTTCGGGAGGAGTGGATGATCCTTTTTTTCAGAGGGAAATGGGTGACTCCACATGCCAAGCTTCTAGTACAGGTTCAAAGGAGTGTATGAGTCTAACAGTTGGTGATGAGAAGGTCGAGATGCCTCCAGAAGTGAAGATGTGAGATAAAGGAGCAACCCTTCCTTTCTCTCTGATTAACAAACACTTAGCAAAGAGGTGGGTAAGGGCTTGCTCCGCCATCTCAGTGAGTCTTCCTTTGACAATGGTTCAAGATAGCTTGCTTCTGAGAGCCTCGTTTTGAAGGTTTTCAGCAGGAGTGCATGATCTTCCTCGTTTCAGAGGGAAACGGGTGACTCCATATGCAAAGCTTCTAATACAGCGTCGAAGGAGTGTGTGCATCTAATATTTGGTGAAGAGAAGCTCAAGATGCCTCCAGAGATGAAGATGTGAGATGAAGGAGCAACCCTTCCTTTCTCTCTGATTAACAAACATTTAGCAAAGAGGTGGGTAAGGGCTTGCCCCGCCATCTCAGTGAGTCTTCCTTTCCCAATGGTTCAAGATAGCTTGCTTCTCAGAACCTCATTTTGAAGGTTTTTGGAGGAGTGGATGATCCTTTTTGTCAGAGGCAAACGGGTGACTCCACATGCAAAGCTTCTAATACAGGTCCAAAGGACTGTGTGAGTCTATTATTTGGGGATGACAAGGTCAAGATGTCTCCAAAGGTGAAGATGTGAGATAAAGGAGCAACCCTTCCTTTCTCTCTGATTAACAAACACTTAGCAAAGAGGTGGGGGTAAGGGCTTGCCCCACCATCTCAGAGAGTTTTCTTTTCCCAACAGTTGAATTTAGCTTGCCTCGCAGAACCTCATTCTCCAAATTTTGGACAGCAGCAAGTCGGTAACTGCACATGCAAAATATCCAATAAAGCATTTTGGGGCTATCAATGAGCCTTTAAGAGACAAAAAGGTCAAGCTGTCAATGCTCTTCCCAATGACAAGGGAATATGGCAACTGCATATAGAAGACATATATCTGTTGTCTTTGGCTAAGTTTAGGAAACTTTTGGAAATAGTAGAGTAGGATGACTCCAGAGCTCTTTGGGATAAAGGAGCAATTCACTTTTTTTCTGTCTGAGTTGTATCTCTCAGCAGAAAAAGAAAGAAAGAAGAATCCCATCCTGGACCTTTCTTTTCCTATCAGCTTAGCATGCCTTACATTTTAGATTCTGTTTCTAGTGATTTTGAGAATGGTTGAATGCCTCTCCATTTTTAGGGGGAAATTCATATGAAGGACATCCACTACTTATTTGGGGTTGTTGGTGAGCTTCTGTTAACTACTGCAGAATGCTGGGTCAGGATGATTCCAAAGCTGAAAGCCGTTGGGCTGTGAAATGAAGAAGCAACAATTTCCTTTTTATGTGATTAACTTCTATCAGGCATATTGAATAGTTATGCATACCTTGCATCTCAGCAACTCATTTTGGACATTTTTGTCAGAGTCCAATGGCCTTTCCTGTTCAACAGAGAAAAGGGCAATTGTATGTGCAAGACATCTAATGAAGGTCTGGGATCATCAGAGAGCCTAAGGGAACATGTAGAAATGCCAGAGTCAAGATGTAGCTGAAGCATTTTGTGCTGTGGGATGAAGGAGCAAAACCTTCCTTTATATGAATAATATTTCTTAAATATTTGGGTAATGGCTTGTCACATCATCTCAGAGGCCTTCCATTCCCATTAGCTGGACATAGCTTTATTTCATGGACTTGCTCTGAAAGTTTTGTACATGGATAGATGCCCTTCTCTATTCCAGAGGGAAATGTTTATCCACATATAAAAGGTATATGATCCATGTTGCAAGGCATCAGTAAGTTTAAGAAATCTTTCAGAGAAAGCAATCCGAGGAAGACTCCAGAGTCAAAAAGTTTTGAGCTATGAGGTAAAGAAGCAATTCCTTCCTTTTGGTGTGAGCCATATCTCTTCTGGAATGGAAATACCTTTCCCTGTCGTTTAAGTGCATCAGGTGAGCATAGCTTGAATTTCTGAATATCATTCTGGGAGTTACTGAACAGGAACCTATGCCATTCCCTCTTCCGGGGGCAAATGGGTGACTACACATGTGGGGTTTCTAAGATGGATCTGAAGAGCCTGAGTGCATTTCAGTGATGGCAGGGTGAAGACGACAGTAGAGCTGAGGAAAGAGGGGCTCTGAGATGAAGAAGTAATCCCTTCCTGCATATCAGATTAACATCTATGTGATATCTGGGTAAGGGCTTGTCCCGCCATCTCTGTGGGTCTTCCATTCTCCTCAGCAGAATATACTTTGTATCTTTGAGCCTCATTCTGGAGGTTTTCAGGAGCAATACACACTCTTCCCTCTACCTGAGGAGGATGTACATAGACAGAATATAATGTATATTTGGCGGCTTTGGCTAACCTTAGGAAACTTTTGGTGCTGGCAGATAAAGCTGATTCCAGAGTTGAAGAGCATTGGACTTTGGGATAAAGGAGCAATCCACTTAAGAAAGAAGTAACATCTCTTAATAATAGAAGAAAGAGAGTTCCATCCTGTGCTTGGGCCTTCTTTTTCCTATTAGTGGAGCATTGCTTGCATCTTAGATCGTCTTTCTGGTGGTTTTGGGAATGGTCAAATGTCTCTTCCTTTTCCAGGGGGAAATGTGCAACTGCATATGCAGAGCATCCAGTACATACTTGGAGGTGTCTGGGTGAGCCTCTGGGCACCTCTGCCGATTTGCCTGCTCAGGATGCTTCCCAAGGTGAAGGCTGTTGTGCTGTGAGATGAAGGAGCAAACCCCTCCTCTCTACCTGAGTTGTATCTATCAGATAGATGGGTAAGGGCTTGCCCTGCCATCTCAGTGTGTCTTCATTTACCATCAACTGAGTCTATCTTCCATCTCAGAGCCTCATTCTGGGGGTGTTGGGCAGGGGCTGACGCTCTTCTTTGTTCCACAGTGAAGTGAGCACTTGGACGTAAGAAAAATTGAATCTAGTTTTGGGGGCCTTGGTAAGGATGAAGAGAACTTGGGGATATGGTAGAGTCAAGATGCCTCCACAGAAGAAGGGTTTGTTCTGTAAGATAAAAGAGTACTCTTTTGGTTGCTCTGTTATCTCCATGGGCATTATCTTCCCATAGATCGAGTATAGCTTGAATCTCAGAGCCTCATTCTGGAGGTTTGGGCCCCATGTGGATGTCCTTCTCTGTTCTAGGGCTTGATAGGCTACTACATATACAAAGGATCTAATACATGTTGGCAGGTCTGAACAAACCTAAGGAAAGTTTAGGAAGTGACATTGAGAAGCATGCCTCCAAATCTAAAGAATACTGTTCTATGAAATGAAGGACCAATTCCTCCCTAACTACCTCTAATACTGATGTCAAGAGGTTGCCCACCATCTCTTCATTAGTTGCCTCTTCCCATCAGCTGGACATATGTAGAATGTTAGTGTCTTCCAGTAGAATGATAGATGACGTCCTAGTGTCCATCCCTGCACATACATATCATCTCTACTACATTTGCGCATTTCAGAAAACTGAGGGAAATGGCAGGGAAAGGATGGCACCAACACAGACATGAATCTGTGCCCTGAGGCAAAGAGGTGAAGCCTGGGTTAGCACCGAGGTAACACCTCTCAGATACTTACAAAAAGGTTTGACCCACCATCTCCCAGATGTTTTTCCCCCATGAAATGAGTGTAGCAGAAATCTAAGAGCATCTTCCTGGCATTGTGGCAGATGCCCTACTACCTTTTCCCTGTCCCAGGTAGAAATAGGAAATTGCACATACACAGCATCTAAAACATACTTGCAGGGGGACTATCTATTCGAGAGAAACATGCACTATTATCAGAAACAAGATGGTGTCATTGGTTAAGGAGCTTGTGCTTTGAGATGAAGATACAAGTGTTTCATTTAGTGATTAACCACTCAAAGCTTGAACCCATATATCTGAGTTTCTTTTTCCAACCGCCAAGTGTAGCTTGAACATGATACTTCTTTCTGTAACTATCTAACAGGGGCTGGTGCCCTATCACAAACAGAAATGGGCAAATGCAAAAAAAAGCCTGAGAAAACTTGTGGGAATGCCAGGGAAGAAGTATCCCCAGTGTTGAAGGATGCTGTACGTTGAGATGAAGAAGCACGCCCTTCATTCGTAGCTGAGTAAGATAACTCAACTACTAACAGAAGGGCTTGCCCTGCCATCACCTTGGGAGTCTTCCTTTCCCATCAGCTAATCAGAAGAGGAATCTAGAAGTCACATTCTGGGAATGTGGAGGTTGGTGAAATATCCTGTGTCCCAGACATAAAGAGGGAACTGTGCATATTACACATTTAAATATGTCTCTTGGTGAGACTGCAGGAACACCTAGGGATGCCAGCGACACGATGACTCCAATGATGAATGGCTTTGCGTTTTGAGATGAAGAAAGAAACCCTTTCTTAGTGCCTGAGGAAAATATCCCAATCACTAATAAAAGGGCTTGTCTCACCATCTCTCAGTGTCCGTCCTCTTTTCTCATCAGTTGAGTGTGACAGGAATCAAAGAGCTTCATTTTGGAAACTTCCCTATCATGAGACACTCTGTATGCATGGCATCAAATATATACATTTTTGGACCTTGCTGAGCCTGAGGTACTTTCCATAGATTCCAGGTCCAAGAAGGCCCTAATTAGAAGAGTCTTTGTGCTTTAAGATAAAGGTGCGAACCCCTGATTCTTCCTGGAATGAGATCACTCATATTAACATAAGTTGAATTTTCTTGCGCTGTGACATAGAGAAATTATTATCCTAATCAAAGTAACATCACATGACTAGTAACAGAAAGGCCTGAAGAAGCTGTTTCCCAAGGGCTTCTTTTTTGTCAAACTTACCATAGCTTCTAGAAACTTCCGTGGACGCCAGGCACATGCCACTACCACTACTGAAGAGCCTTGTGCTGTGAGATGAAGAAGCAAGCTCTTTTTTAGTCACCGAGTATGATCATGCAGATGATTAGTAAAAGGGCTTGCCCCGCCATCTCTCAAAGTGTCCTTTTCCCATCAGCAGAGCATAGCCAGACTAAGAGTCTGATTCTGGAGAAATCAAGAAAAGACTGGTGTCTTTTATTGCCTAAGGTAGAAATAAGGAACCATTTGGTCACTGCACCTAACACATATGTGTACACTTTTCCAAGTCTGAGGAAATTTCTGGCGATGCCTCCAGTGAGATGGCCTGAGTGCTTAAGGATTTTGGCTTTGAGATAAAGAAGCATGCCCTTCACTGATAACTGAATAAGCTCTTTCAATCATTAACAAAAGGGCCTTTACTGAGTCCATATCCCAAGGAAATCATAAAGGAGGGAAGAGGAACCACATGTGCAAATGTTTGTAGCAGCTCTTTCTTGTAGTGACAGAATGGGAAAATGAGGAGATGCTCATCACTTGGGGAGTGGCAGAAAAAGTTGCGGTAATGAAGATAATGGAATATTATTTTTCTATAAAAAATGATAAACAGATTATACAAAGGCCCAGAAAGATCTATGTGAACCAATGCTGACCAAAACAAGGAGAATCAGGAATACACTGTACACAGTAACAGCAAGAATGTGAGATGATCAACTGTGAAAGTCTTGGTTCTTCCCAGTGGTTCAGCGATCCAAGGCAATCCCAATAGACTTTGGACAGAAAATGCCAACTGCATCCTGATAAAAAAAAAACTAAGGAGACTGAATGTAAATCAACACATGCTATGCGCACTTCTTTTTTCTGTTTTTTAAAAAAAATTTCTCTCATGGTTTTCCCCTTTTGTTCTGATTTTTCTCTCCCAACATGATTCATAAAACAATGTAAGTTAAAAATAAGTAAAAAATGTAAATCATAAAAAATAAAAAGGTCCACATTACCATCTTTCAGTTCTTCTTTCCCTATCAGCTCAGCAGAGCTCCTAGAAACTTCCATGAACCTAATACTGAAAAGCACTGTGCTGCAAGAAGAAAAAGCAAGTGTATTACTTACTTACTTACTGGTCACTGAATAAAATCCTGAAGATGATTAATAAAATGGCTTGACAAGCAATCTCCCCATCTCTTCTTTTCCTATCAACTGAGCATACCAATGAATTTAGAACCGCATCCTTAATATTGTTTAGAGGATAGTGTTCTTTCCTGACAATGTCAAATGGTGAGTTGTGTATCCTTATCTAGATAGAACCTTTAAAGTAATAAAATTCAGCCTCCATATTTTACAGATGAGGAAAGTGAGGTCCTGAGAAGGGAAGTAACTTAGGATCACTGATTTATAAACTGAAAGCAGCAAGAGATCTCAGAAGCCATCTCATCCAGTTTTCATGTTTTCCCATAGTTTTGCAATAGTGGCTAGAGTGTAAATGCAAATGTCTCTGGGAGGGGTACTCCAAAGTGTATTCTTTGAGCCTTTCTTGGACCCAAAGTTGAAAACTTGGCGTGCTGTGAGATGAAGAAGCAAACCCTTTACTATTGCTAGGACAAGATCACTCCTACAAATAATAAAATAGTTTGGCCCACCATCAGCAGATTTCTGTTTTTCCCATGAGTATGAGCAGAGCAGAGAAAATCAAAGCAAGAATCCAAAAACTTCATTCTTGGGGGCTCAGGAGAAGTAAAGAAATAGGAATAGGACAGCTGGCATTCTTGAAATCAGGCTTGAAAAAAGGAACTGCATAGCTACAAAGCACATTTCTGGGCTTGGGAAAGCCTAAGTCTGAGTCTTGAGGTCCTTGGCAACCACCAGTGTTTTTATTCATTTCCTGAGTCGGGGAGACTCCCAAGTGATCTCAAGATGTATGGATGGGTCCATCCTGGAAGATAACCTTGTAAGCTCTAGAGGTTTAGAGATGTTATGTCCTTTAGCCAGAATTCAGTGGCATCTGGACAAATTTCTTCAATGGAGATAATGATCACCATCAACAGGGTGGGAGTTCGAATTATGCCCTTCTGAGATTTTGTTTGGTACAGAAGAAATAAAGAACTGCTTCAAACTTAATTTATACACTGTATTTTGTATATTCTTCTACCTCCCCTTTGAGGAGACCCTAGGTAGGAGCAAAACTTGAGCTTTTACATAATTTTCCTTTAGTCCCCAGGGTAAGGCTGTAAAGAAGACTAGATTGTAAAAAGGATTTGGCCCCTCTTAAAAGCTGCCATTTACCCGAGTCCAGGATAACAGAGAAAGGGAAGAGATGAAGGTGAAGAGGGAGATAAAGTAGCATGATGAGAATATGCCCAGGGAATAGCGTAGCATCCTGGAGTTCCACCAAGATAAGTTAAAAGATAACTTCTAAATGCTGAGAAATCCAAAGTTCTTGTAGGAAAGAAATAAAGATCAAGCAGGGTGAGGGACTTGCTGGGAAGTGGTCTTTAAGACCAACTCTAACATTTTACAGATGAAGAAACTGAGGTCCTGAGAGGGGAAATGAATTAAGACCATAGGTTTGTAGATTGAGAGCTAGAAGGCGACCTCAAAAGCAATCTGGTACAAACTCCTGATTTATAAAAGGCAGAAGTTAGAATATGTGTGCTTGGTACATTGCCTAGGTCAAAGGCAATGAATAAGTTCATGTTGACTTCACTTTGGAATTTAAGGAGGAAACAGTATGAATTTGTTTTAAGCATTAATCAAGAACAGTTTAAATAGATGGATAAATGATCAGTGATCATGCATAGGCCATGCCAATATAACAAAAATGATAATATTACCAAATTACATTATACTTTTAATGCTATATCAAATTACTGATACTTTACAGAACCAGATAAAATTATAACAAAATTCATTTAGAAAAACAAAAGATCTAGAATATCAAAGAAAATGTTGAAAAGAAGTAGGGATGAAGGAAGAAAAAGCACTTCTAGACCTCTAAACACATTATAAAACAACAGTCATCAAAAAAAAATCTGGTATTGGTTAAAGAATAGAGAGAGGGATCAATGAAGGAGGCTAAACAAGGGAGAATTACAAATAAAACCAAAGAACTCAATAACCCACTGCTTGATAAAGTGGAAAACAAAAAGCCTAGGCAAAAAATTCCTATTAGATAAAATCTGCTAGGAAAAGTAGAAAAGAGTCTGACAGAAATTTGGCTTAAACCAACTCTTATGCTATATTTCACTATACATTCTAAATGGATTCATGACCTTTATTTTAAAGATTACTTAATAAAAAGAAAAATGGGAAACCAATCATATGCCTCTCATATCAGGAGATATGTTCTTAAAGAACACAGCAATTATAAAAGACAAAATAAATAACTTTGATTACATCAAACTGAAAGTGTCTACATAGACAAAATGTACCTAGGATAGGTGTAAGGATTTGGTACATAAGATATATATTTTTAAAAATATGCATGTGTATAAAAAACTAACAGTCATTCGCCAATAGAAAAATGGTAAGAAAATATGAACAAAATTCTCAAAAGAATTGCAAAGAATTCACAACTATATGAAAAAATGTTTTAAATAATTAGTAATAAGAGAAATAAATGCACATCAAAACAATCTTAAGGTTTGTAAAATCGTGTCAAAAATAACTAAAGGGCTTGTTCTGCCATTTCCGTTATCTTCTTTTCCCATAAGTTATGAAAAGACAATCTATAAGCCTGATACTGGGAATATACAGTGAAGGTGAATGTATTTTTTTTGGCGTCGTTCAGTCATTTTTCAGGTTTGTCCAACTCTTTGTGACCCTATTTGGAGTTTTATTAACAAACATACTAGTGTGTTAACAAAGATACTAGTGTGGTTTGCCAGCAAAATACCATGAAACTCAATAGTTTGCCTTCCAGCTACTTTTCCTTTAAGGAGTGATAAAGCAGATCTTCAGGTGCTGCTGTCAGGTGAGAGATCATCCAGCAGAGTTATGGGTTTATGCTTCCTTATAGGTTGTCCTGAGACAGCTAATAACAAGAAGAAAAAAGGCAATAGAGCATACTGTTTTCCCAGCAAGCTTCCATCTAAGGCCCGACAGAGAGCCTCCTAAAGTGTCAAAGCAGATGAAAATGGCCCATTTGTTGTGATAATGCCAGAAAGAACGAAGATAACAATCTCCAAGTTTATCAAGTTGTGGGCAAGAAACTGAATGAAGACACAGATGGTGTTTTCATCAATGCTACTGAAGGCCAGCCAGGGCTTCAGATAAGAAAGGAAGATTTCAGAAGTGACCAGTTAAGAAGATGGTGTCTAAGATTGGGATTTAGATTTCCAGACCATGGTT
Organism: Sarcophilus harrisii; assembly: GCF_902635505.1. Classification (NCBI taxonomy): domain Eukaryota; kingdom Metazoa; phylum Chordata; class Mammalia; order Dasyuromorphia; family Dasyuridae; genus Sarcophilus; species Sarcophilus harrisii. Next base: position 41,864,147 of record NC_045432.1, read on the forward strand.
TAGATTAAAGGAATGATAAAATCCCAGAGAGGGATTGTACACATCAAAAATGGCTTGTAATAAGGTATTTGCCTGGAATTTTTCAAAACTCATCAAGAGGGTATTAAACATAAAATAAAGAGTGAGGGAGAAAACTGTCCACAAATTTCCATCAATTTGAACATCTGTTAGTGCTCGCTTTCAAAAGAAGAGTAGGTAATGGTTTCTGGCCTTATGACAATTTTCATCTTCAAAATGCAGCAGAATAAACAAAGGGAAATTTGCTAACAGATTTTACTCTCACAAACAGAATGTAGGTAGGATATCTGCTTTCTGGGGTGGAAATGACAACAACCTTGAGGGGGAATGACCACTTACTTTAACTTAGCATGATGACAGAGAAGAGGGTGGATACCATGGATTTTGATAGAGCAGACTACAGGGGATCAGAGGAAAGCTATCCTCTGAATAAGGAAAAATCTTGGATAAAAGATCTCAAGATGGAAAAATCTATGGGAAAAGTCCTAATGGGGAGATGGGAAGCTCTCAAGAAGAAATTCTGAAAATACAAAGAAATATAATTCAAATTAAGCAGAAATGGGGAGGGGAATATTTAAAGACTAATGTGGATCAAAAGGGAAATGACCAAGCAAGTTAGATTTTTTTTAAAGAGGTGTGGATGATGGAATCAAGGACAAGTATCAGACAATGAATATACTAGTCTGTAAGAATACCATCAGAAGCGGAGACTAGTGAGAAAAGAGAAACAAAACAAATTTCTGCATTTTTGAATCTCTGTAGTTAAAAAAGGAGGATTAAAGAAGCAAAAATAATGATGACAGGATGAAAATTGATGATAGAAGGTAGAACTATTTTGCTTCTGTTTTTTCTACCAAAGAGAATACTCTTCAGACTGGAAAGGCAAAAACACAGTTAATACTCAAGATGAATAAGAAAATCCCAAAGCACTGAGCTGTCCTTGACAATAAGTCCAAGTCACCTGGCTCAGACAAAATACATCCTTGGATCCAAAAGGAACCGGCACATGTAATTCTTGAGTCAGTGATCTCTGAAAAATCACGGAAAATGAGAAAGGCACCAAAGAATCAGAAAAGGCAAATGATGTTGCCATTAAAAACCAAAACACAACTAAGAGAATGATTCTTATAAACTACAGTACAATGAGATAGACCTTGATTCCTGGAGAAAATTATAAAATATCATTAAAGGGATAGTTAATGTATAAACTTGTGGAAAAGGAAACAGTGATCACAAAGAGCTCCAGCATAGCTTTATCAATAATGAGTAATCCTTGATTGAACAGTTTTCTCTTTTCAACAGAGTCGAGGGGTCGAAAGAATGCTGTAGAGAATTTAGCTAATTTCAGGTAAGCCTTTGGGAACATCTAGGTGACACAGTGAACACTGTGTGACTGGCCTGAAGTCAGGGAGATCTGAGTTTAAATTAGGCCTTAGGCACTTACTAAGCTGTATGATGCTGGACAACTCACTTAATCCTGGTTGTCTCAGTTTCCTCATCTGTAAAATGAGCTGGAGAAGAAAATGGCAAACCACTCCAATATCTTTGCCAAGAAAAGCCCAAATGGGGTTATGAAGAGTCAGACGTGACTGGAAAAAATGACTGAACGATAACAAGCCATTTAACACAATTTCTTATTCTATCCCTGCTAAAAGGACAAAGAGATGGGAGCTAGACTGCTCAGAAGTAGCTAAATGGCCATACCCAAAGAACAGTCATAAGCATTTCAATATTTGTGGTATAATCTCCAATTCACTTCTCCAAACTTGGTCCTCCACTATTTAGTACAAGGATTATCAGGCTCTTAAGCAAATACATAGCTGGAATGCTTAACATATCTGCTGATTATACCAAGCTGGAAAGGAGAGCTAACATACCATATAACAAATCAGGATTCACAAAGATCTAGGCTAAAATGTTGAGGGAACTTCTAAAATATATAGAGAACTGAGTCAAATTTATAATACAAATCATTCCCCAATTGATAAATGGTCAATAGATATGAACAGGAAATTTTCAGGTAAAGAAATTAAAGTCATCCATAGTCATATAAAATGCTCTTAATCACTACTGATTAGAGAAATGCACATTAAAAACAATTCTGAGGTACCACCTCATATCTCTCAGATTGGCTAAAATGACAAGAAAAGATAATGATAAATGTTGGAGGGGATGTGGGAAAACTGGGATTCTAATGAATTGTTGGTAGAGTTGTGAACTAATCCTACCATTCTGGAGAACAATTTGGCATTATGCCCAAAGAACTATAAAACCGCATACCCTTTGATTTAGTGGTGCCACTACTAGATCTGTATCCCAAAGAGACCATAAAAGAGGGAAAAGGACCCACATGTGCAAAAATGTTTGCGGAAACTCTTTTTGTGGTGGCAAGGAATCAGACGGAGAATGGTTGAATAAGTTGTAGCATCTGAATGTAATGGAATATTACTGTTCTATAAGAAACGATGAGCAGGCTGATTTCAGAAAAACCTGGAGAGACCTACATGAACTGCTGCTAAGCGAAGTGAGCCGAACCAGGAAAACATTGTACACAGTTACAGCAAGATTATGTGACAATCAACTGTGATGGATTTGGCTTTTCTCAACCATGTGGTGATTCAAGGCAATTCCAATAGACTGGACCTAAAAAATGCCATCTGCATCCAGATATCTATCCATTCGAATTCTCTAATCCTTTGGTTTAGAGGAGTGACCTGTCATGATGACTTGTCTTCCACAGGTTTATCTAGGGGTGTGTGTGTGTGTGTGTGTGGGGGGTGTTGGAAAGGGGAGAGTGATGAATATTCTCTCTGTAAGAGAGCATAAGGACTCTCCACATAGCCCTGCAGAGGTGATACTATGCACACTGCCCAATTTTCTCAGCTTCAAAGTGGAAGGAATCTTAGTAGGGACAAGGAGGAGGCCTGTAGCTTCTGGGAATTCCAGAAAGATTCAGGGAAGAAATGGGTCATGACTCAAAGATAGCTAGATGGTACAATGGATGGAATGTTAGGCCTGGAGTCCAGAAGACCTAAATTCAAACCTGATTTCAGACACCTGCTATCTAAATGATCTTGTGCAAGGCACTTAACCTCAATTTGTCTCGGTTTGATCATCTATAAGTTGGAAATTATAATAGCCCCTACCTCCCAGGGTTGTTGTAATGACAGAATGAAAAAAGTATTTAGTGTAGCATCAGGAAAGTAGAGAGAGCCATCTAAATGTTAACTGCTATTCTTACTGTATATTGCATATTATTGTAGTCACTCTAGAGATTATGAGGTATGTAACATACAATACTATGTAACATACAATACTATGTATGTAACATACAATACATACATACAACAGAGATTTGATGGAAAATTGGGTTTGGTGGTAAAATCAGGAGAGAGAGACAGAGAGACAGAGAGACATAGCAAGATTTAGCATAACTGACAAAGTTGTTAAAAATAGCAGTTAAATCATTAAGGGTACTCAGTACCTTTTTAAGTTATCATCTTAAAGATAGTCACATTTATGTAACTGAGATTAAGTGCTTATCTATAATCATAGCTTTGATAATACAGCAGTGGTTCATTATACATCCATTTTCATCTGTTGTAATGTTGGTATTTTAATCACAAAAAATATAAAGTTACATTAGAATAGTGCTTTAGAGTTTCAAAGCACTTGCATGCCTGTTACTTAGTGTGGTTTGTATTAAAATTCCACAGAATTTACAGGAAAGGGATTACTGTTCTCTCCTGTCCTTTTTTTTAATTTTTAAACAGGTAAAGTAATGGTAGATCAGAGACATCAGAAGACTACTTCGAGGCCACGCGGCTGGTAAGTACCTGGCACAGCCACGGCTATACCCTCGGTTTTCTTCCTCCTAGTCCAATGCTCTCTCCATTCCTCCCTCTAGAAGCCACTGCAGATCTTTGGCAATTGTCCCCATGTGTGTTTTTAGGGTTGCTTTAGTATAAGCGAAATTAAGTCGCTTGCTGAAAAACCATAACACTTATCTACAGGAACTAAAAGGAAAGCTTTCCACTGCAAATAGATTGAAAATGACGGGGTTGGCTTTCCAAAGTACAGGATCCACATGAGATGTGGGTAGCTTCAGATGGCTGCCAACGGTAACATAGCAAATATCATCTATGCTCCACAACAGGGGGCCTGGGGGTGGGGATGGCATGTGAGGAATTCTTCATCAGCTTTGCATGACCATTACCTATTTTAAATAATATTCAGCTTTCTATTTCAGCAATGTAGACTGGTAAAGCATTTGCATGAGAATACAAAATGCATCAATTACCACTGCAGGAAGCACTTAAAACTTAAGGTAATTATATAGTATGGGCATGGTTTCCCAGAACTCAAACAAAATAACAACTCATTCTCCAGTCACCCTCTAAGGCAATTATTATTCTGTGTTACCCCTGATCCTGCTCACTAAAAATCCCTCTCTTTACAATTATATTCACATTATAAATTCCTACTTTGTTCTTTTGCCATCAAGCTTTTCCAGCTGCCTCAGAAAATTTGCATTCTGTAAAAAGCTGACCTAGACAGCTAATGGAGATGGATTCTCCAGTTACGCTCGGGCTGAGAAGTACCCCAAGCTTTCCAAATGTGCTTAAGCAAAGTATTTCGACATGAAACACACTCCCTGAAGGGGTCCCTCGTTTGGCACTCCCCCTGCCCAGAAACTTTTCACACGACCGGTGGCTCCTTCGGTTGCCATTCAAAGCTTGCCACAATCTGATTCGGAGCTCCTTTTTCAACCTCTTCCCCATAGCTGTCCCAGGTACTCCCAAGAGAAACAAACCCAGGTCTGTTGTCCTTGAACTATATGGAAGGAGAAAGGTGTGGCAATCACAGAAATCATGCAGCCTCTAAGACTAGTGCTGTGATTTCTTTAGGCTAGCATTAGAAAGTGAGCACTAGTTCACCACTGGGATTGGGAAAATTTCACCAAGTGCCCTTCAATCTCCTTATTTCAGTTGCAGAACCTAGAACAAGATGACATATCCTAGCAAGGAGCTGACCATCTGGAATAGGAAGGGAACAGAACTATGACAGACTCTCCTTTCCACAGTCATCTGTCATACAAACTTCCATCTACTCATCTATCCACTCTGTTGTTCTTTTTGACAATACTAAGTTGTAGCCACCATGTTATTTACTGTGACCCAAGATCTTTATATGTAAAATTGCAACTCAGTCTTTTCTTGTATTTCAAGACTATTTTTTGCCTCCAAGTACAATCACCTGACACGTATTCTTATGGAAAATTATTCCATCTGTTTCTGACCACATCTTTGATATTTACCATGTGATTCTGAATTGCATTAGCTTTGTGAGGGCAGAGCCGTAGCTTATTCATTTCTGTATTTCCCATGGTGCTTAAGACAGGGCCTTACCCAGTAGGCACTGTAAATATTTGTTAAATAAGTAACTGAATGCATGAACAAACAGTTCCTACCTTCCAAAGCGATATCACTCTGTTATTAACAATAACACCACATTTCAGACCATCAGAACTAATTCTGACTGGCTCCTACATTGTGGAACTCCATGCTTTGAATTGGTCATCTGGTCAATGCGATTATCATGTGAATACTTCAATCATCACTTAGCACTATAGTTTTGGATCTCACAAACACAGAAAGTCCTTGAACTTCAAAGGGACTCCAGTGTCAAAACTGAAATATTTATTTTCAAATGCATTTACTACAAAACTGATTAACGCAAAGAGAAATGCATTCATGACAACACAGCGTGAACCATTATCTTTGTGAAATTTTCTAATCTAAAGAGAGGATGGTGGTGTTTAAGAGTGAGTTAATACAGAGGTCAGCAGGAAGCATAGTTTAACTGAGGCCCTCTTCCCTGAACATTTCTGCTAGATTTTGCTCAGCTCTTCACAAAACAAAATCAAAAACTCATTTGAAAAGACTCAAGAGATTAGGTTCTTTTGGGAGTTGCAATTTTTGATACTGATTCTAAAAGAGGCTCCTTTGGATGAGAATTTGCAATGAACTACTGGCTTAGTGGAGGTCATCATGGATTTTCTCTGAAGAGTAATACTTTGAGGACTACCTTATAACTGGCACTTCTGATTTTTACTGCACAGATAGAAACTCAAACTGCGGCATGTCAGGAAATCTCCAGCTTCATCACTAGATGAAAAAAAAAAAGCACTTGACAGTTGATTATTTTTGAAGATTTTGTTTTTCGGTTTCAAAGAAGAAAGTAATGAAATTGTATCTGAGCAGAAGGAAGCTAAATTATTTATCTCATACTAATTTTTACCAGATGGTTGGTGGTGAAAAATCTCCATTGGAGAGAGTGCTGTATATATTACTTTTAGGATAATCAAGGGATCCAACTTTGAATCTGAATGGTGTGTGTGTGTGTATGTGTGTATTGAGCCTTACAGCTCCCCCTGATTCTATGCCCAGAAGGCTCTAAATATATATAATTGGAATATAATAAGTTTTATCATGAAACCAGGATAAGTTACATCACCTCCTCATAAATCACATCAACAAGGGGACTACTGAAAGGTACAAGCCAATTCTATCCCATCAGTCTTTGGAGGGGGCCACCAAAAGAGAGAGAAAAGCAGGACTCTCTCTGGTCCTTTCATGGATTTGTCTGATCCTAACAAGTCCACAAACCTATTTTAACTAATAATTAATTTGTTCTCTGGGAAAATGAGTGATAGGGGAGATGTAAGGGAAACAGGAAGGTCTAAAGGTGTACCTCAGCTCCAGAGTTCTTTTTCCTAGCTTGTAACGAAGAACAGGGATGTCCAGTGCTTAGCACAGAGTTGACCCATAATAAATGTTTATTGATCGACTGACACTGAATTTACAAAGTCCAATGACCAATTCATTTATATTTTCTCAAATTCTTTTACTTAGAAAGGGGGAGAGGATATTAAAGAGAATCTCTGTAGAAGGCCATTTTTGATTTCTCCAGTTGTTAGTACCTCCTCCCCATTAAAATGTCACCTGCTTAAAAGCAGGGAAGGTTTTACTTTTATATTTGTATCCCATAATGTTTGTCTCACAGTAGATGCTAATGATGATCATTTATTCATTCATTCATCTCTGAATGTATTTATCATCTGAGTATAATGTAAGCTCCTCTAGGTCAGGGACACTCTCACTTTGGTTCTTATCTGAGAAAGAGGCACCTAGCAGCAGCAACCTGGTGACTGAAACTGCTACTAAAGGTAGCACAGTTTCCAGGGGTCTCTTTCCAGCAAAGAACTGATTTATGTCCTTAACTATAAGCCCTGAGGTTCCTAGGAATTCAAAGTTTTGCTAGCTAACAACTGGGTCAAACCTCTACTCTTCTATCAAATGCTTGTTGTCGTGGGTTATCATCATCATCATTACTACTAACTAAATTGTAGAGGATAATTATGATATGGTATGGATGAGAAATCCAGGGGTTTCTGAAGCCTTCCTTTGCCTAAATCTCATGCTCCAAGGTTTTTATACAAATTAAGTCTATTTGACACTAATACATTGTTAGTGGAGTTGTGAACTGATCCAACCATTCTGGAGAGCAATTTGGAACTATGCTCAAAGGGCTATCAAACTGAACATACTCTTTGATCCAGCAGTGTCTCTACTGGGCCTGTATCCCAAAGAGATCTTAAAGGAGGGAAAGGGACCCACGTATGCAAGAATGTTTGTAGCAGCCCTTTTTGTAATGGCTAGAAAGTGGAAACTGAATGAATGCCCATCAGTTGGAGAATGGCTGAATAAGTTAATGTATGTATATGAATGTGATGGAATATTATTATTCTCTAAGAAACAATCAGTAGGATGATTTCAGAAAATCCTAGAAAGACTTACATGAACTGATACTGAGCGAAGTGAGTAGAACCAAGAGAATATCGTGCACAACGACAAGATTATGTGATGATTAATTTTGGACGTGGCTCCTTCCTTCCTTCTTTTCTTCCTTCCTTCCTTTCACTGAGGTAATTGGGGTTAAGTGACTTGCCCAGAGTCTAGGGCTAGGAAGTGTTAAATGTTTGAGGCCAAATTTGAACTCAGGTCCTCCTGACTTCAGGGCTGGTCTATGCACCGCTCCACCTAGCTGCCCCTGGATGTGGCTCTTTTCAACAATGAGATGATTCAGACCAGTTCCAATGGACTTGGGATGGCGAGAGCCATCTGCATCTAGAGAGAGGACTAGGGGGCCTGAATGTGGATCACAACATAGTATTTTTACCTTTTTGTTGTTGTTGTTTGCTTACTTGTATTTTTCTTTCCCATTTTCCCCCTTTGATCTATTTTTTCTTGTGCAGCATGATAAATCTGGAAAAATGTTTAGAAGAACTGCACATGTTTAACCTATATTTTATGACTTGCCATCTAGGGGAAGGGGGAGATGGGGAGGGAGGGAGAAAAATTTGGAACAGAAGGTTTTTCATGGGCAAATGGTTAAAATTATCGTTGTTTATATATTGAAAAATAAAAAGCTAGTTTTATAAAAAATAAAAAAAAATTATAAATTGAGCCTAGTCTGTCTGTCCTAGTGTGAAGCTCTTCCTTCTAATGCAGTCTATCAACCTTAATAATCAATAAGTATTAAGTGCCTACTGTGTGTCAAACCCTGTTTGAGGCACTGGGGATACAAAAGCAGACACTCATATCATCCCTGCCCTTCAGAAGCATAAAGAGTACAACATGTAGGTAAATAAGTAAATACAGGATAACATGGGGAGAGCCGTTTTGCTAACAAGGGTCTCTTTCATTTTGAGACTACGGCAGGTTGCAGAATACCCTTTCTGTTCTAAAAGCTGTCAGTTCCTGACTAGTGAGCTTTAATTAGGGGAAGGTGCCAGAGTACTATCAGAAGCTTTGCTGAGACAGACCCTCATGCTCAAGAATGAGCTTCACACTGGGAAGAGGGAGAGAAAGTGTGAGAGAAGGGGAGAGAGTAGGGTTCCCCTTGCATTGGTTTTACAAAGATATAGACAAGTAACCTGTTCTTTCTAGAATAAAAGCTTGTACTTTGCCTTTTTAAAATGTCGCAAACTATTTTATGCTCAGACACACTATGGTACTAAACCACGTACTGTGAAACAATGGAACATCAGAGGCAAACCCGGAGACAACCTGGTACCCAATGCACAATGGATGGAGTGTCACAAAATGCTGTGGTTGACACCAGGGCTCGAGTACCAGCTCCCAGAGTCTCAAGGATCTAGTTAATCTCTTTTGGAAAAGGGAAGAGTGCTCAGACACAATGACCTATGCTAGCAAATGAGCACTTAGCCAGAAAAGGAAGAATGAAGCTAAAACCAGTTTTTTCTCTTATTAAACATCTGGCTAGGGGTTTGTATAAGGTTCGACAGTTTCGAAAGTAATAGGAACAGCAGGGATCATGCCAAAGAGCAGCGATCAGAATGGGGGTGTCTTCCACTGTGCGGCTACAAAGGGGAAGGAGGGGCAGGTGTGCAAAAAGCGAGCAGCCACTGGAGGCCAGGCCCACATACATATGCACACACATGCAGTGAGGGAAATGACTGCAGATTACAGATTTGTCTTTTCAGCAACATTAACTCCTGATTCTGCTAAATAGTCTCAGAGTACATCCAAAGTCTCTTAATGTATTCTGAGTAAGCCATAGGGGCAAAGGACTTTCTACACTCCATAACTCTACTGTATTTTCTCCTCCCTTTCCCCCTGTAAGTCTGGATCTCTACTCAATGTTGTTCCCTCCAAGTTTTTGACTATTACCTCCAGACACGGACCTGTACCCCAAATTCTCATTCAACCACTCCCCTGCTCTCTAAGAACAAATAGCACACATTAACCTCCAAGGTATTTAAAAGGATTGGTTCCGAGGGGGGCAGGAGGACATACAACAGAGGGGGACATTTATAATAACAGATGGGGAAGTTAAAAGTTCACTTTTTTACAACTGAATCTTTTGGAATCAGTTGACCATTGAATCCTGATCCTCTAGGAGTAGAGCCAATCAAATTGATGAACATCTATTAAATGCCCACTATGTTCTGGGCCCTGGGTTAAGAGCTGAAGATTCAAAGAAAAGCAGCAACAATTCCTGCCCTCAGTGAACTCTCAGTCTAATGTCTACAACTCTACATAAACAAGATAAAGACAGGAAAAACTGTAGGTATGCATAATGGAGGGAGACATTAGCATTCAAGGGGATGGAGAAAAACTTCTTGTAGAAGGAGGGAATTTAGTTGAGACTTAAAGAAAGGCAAGAGAGCCAGGAGATGGTGACAAGAAGGGAAAGCATTCTAGACAGAAACCAACATCAACCTATTAAGTAACTACCGGCACCGGGGGAAGCATGGACAACACAAAGACAAAGAAACATCTCTGCCCTCAAACAGCTTACACTCTACCTAGGAGAGTAGATCCAACCCAAATGGGCGGTTGACATCTAATCTTGGAAAGTAGATATATCCAAAGACTCAGGATCTAATCTTTATTTGTTTCTTTTGTGGACAAAAGGACAGAGATTTCATTATGGGATTTCATTAATATAGGACAATGCTGGATTAAAAAAATTCCCTTGACTAATGTAGGCTGGCACCTTATTTACAACATAAAGTTTTAGAGCAGTGGTCAGTGAACCTTCTAAAGTGCCTTGGGGTCAAGGACGCAGTTTGTCAGAGGTGGAACCTGAACCCCGATCTGCCTGGACCAGAGATCAGCTCTCTACACATGATCCCCCAGGGTCTCCTTTTCATGGCTATAAAAAATTTAAATAACTGACTGATCCTTATATTTATATTAAATTGCGCAGAAGATTGCAATCTCAAAGCAAACCTATCATTTTAAAGGTCTAGTTCCCATGCTTTTGGAAACCACCATGCTTTATAATCAAGTTCTCTACAAAAGGACAAAGATTTTTTAAATGGAGTGAACTTAAAGAAGTAAATGCTGCAGCTTGCTCATGAACTACAACAGGCCAGAAACATCACATCAATAGCACATTTCAAATGTTGTTATTCTGAAAGGAGAGTCATTTGGAAGAAAGAAGAGTAGCTAACAAAAAATCACAGCTTCAATTTTGAATTACCATATTTCACAAAGGAGTTAGGCCCACGTAAACAATTGCTGAGCTCTGTAGACAACAGTGGCTATAACACTGACTGGCAATACATTCTCTGGCTGCCCAAAGAAGAGCCAGAGGCATACCCTCACCCTATGACATGGAAGAGCTCCCTTATTCAGAAGTATCAAACTCATTTTTGTACCTACCAAACATCTGACTACAACTGGAACCAGATAAAAATGTCCTTGGGAAATAGTTAACGAAATAAAGAAAAATCCAGTGCAATGTGGACAATGTTAACTTGTTTTCTCAATCAACATTTAATCAGCTGGGACCCAGTTTCTATTTGAGTTTGACATCACTGCTTTATAACATGGCTCTTCTTAATCCATGGGTCCAGATGTACAATGGTCAGGACATTTATTGGATAATGAATATCTATTATGTATAAGGCTATATCTGTGCTGGGTGCTACAGAGGATGCCACAAGGAAAACATGCGCTCTCTGCCTTCCTTACAGTCCAGCCTGTGGTGGAAGGTATGTATACAAACCACAAACCATAGAAGGTCTGGCTCCTCCACTAGTGTTTCAAAGCTTCCCCTCATTCTGAAAGGTTTATGACTCTTTTGTGGCTCCAGACTGACTCGCACACACAGGGGTATTAGTGCTCATCACCAAAAGTTGCTCATAAGGCATATTTCCCCCAGCTTTCTGCACAGAGGAGACAGCCGAATGTCCCTTAAAATGCCTTCCCAAAGAGTTTCAAAATCCCTAGCCTAAATGAGATCAACCAAATCATTTCCAATGGAGCAGTAATGAACTGAACCAGCTACGCCCAGAGAAAGAACTCTGGGTGATGACTAAAAACCATTACATTGAATTCCCAATCCCCATATTTATGCCCACCTGCATTTTTGATTTCCTTCACAAGCTAATTGTACAATATTTCCGAGTCTGATTCTTTTTGTACAGCAAAATAACGTTTTGGTCATGTATACTTATTGTGTATCTAATTTATATTTTAATATATTTAACATCTACTGGTCATCCTGCCATCTGGGGGAGGGGGTGGGGGGTAAGAGGTGAAAAATTGGAACAAGAGGTTTGGCAATTGTTAATGCTGTAAAGTTACTCATACATATAACCTGTAAATAAAAGGCTATGAAATAAATTTTTTTTTTTAAAATAAATAAAAATAAGGTGGACAGAAAAAAAAAGAAATATATGGCTTGGAGCAAATCATTCAATTTCTTTGTGTCTTAATATCCCCTGTGGGGATATTAAGTGGGACTATTTTGTGCCTGGGCACAAGGTGAAGCCCACTAAAAAGGGAATCTTTCATTCACGATCAGCTGGAAATCAAAGCTCAATAAAAGCCTGCTATTCTACTTTTTAAAAAATCACATTTCCACGTCTACATTTTATTCATCTTGTGACATCAGTTCTAACAGATCGACCCCCTTCATCCAGTCCCTTCTATAGCCATTAGTATGCCAAAATCACAATTAGCAGCATGAATCTTAATGAGTTCTACAAATGTAGGACATTTTGTTAACACTTGGAATAACATCTTTATTTTAGATTGGCACCTAATTTAAATCTTAGAGTGTGGGAAAATCAGCACATGGGAGAGACAGGATCAGGATCCAAGATCTTGACACATACTACAAGCCTGGTATGAATCTTATAAGGTGAAATTTTTTGTTTTCTTATTCAGGCCTTTCAGTTATGTTCACGTCTTTGTGACCCCATCTGAGGTTTTCTTGGGAAAGACACCGGTTACCATTTCTTTCTCCAGTTCATTTTGCAGATGAGGAAACTGAGGCAAACATGGTGAAGTGACTTGCCCAGGCTTACACACCTAATGCCTCAGGCCAGATTTGATCTCAAAAAGCGTCTTCCTTGACTCCAGGCCCAGTGCTCTATTCACTGCAGTGCCACCTAAATGTCCCAAGATGAAATTTAGTAGAGGGCCAAGTCAAGTCTTGCGTTCATAAATCAATTTCACCAATATAATATGGGGCGAGAGTTGTTCTGAAAGAGGTCTGGAGGGAGAGGTGTGTTCGTGGCCTGTAATCCAATGGAAGCCAGCAGTGTCATATAGTAGTTCAAAAGGCTAATGAAATCTTAAGCTGCATCAGGAGAGAGAGCAGTCACTCAATCAATAAATATTTATTAAATGCTTACTATGTGTCAGTTACTTTTCCAAGTGCAGAGAGTTACAAATATAAAAGAAGAAAGACAGTACCTGCCTTCGAGAAGCTTACAATCTAAAGGGGGAAGAGGTCACACAAAAGAACCTGAAAAGTAAAGAGGAAGAGAAAGAGAAGAAAGAGGAAGGGAGGAGGAAGGGGAAGAGGAAGAAGAAGAAGAAGAAGGGGAAGAGGAGGAGGAGGAAGAGGAAGAACAAGAAGAATGCCAGGGAAGATACCTGATTCAGGGGCATGGTACAATAGTCAGAGAAGTCTCAAAGTCATATATTTAAGTGAGAAATGAGTTGACTTGAGCTCCTTCCTTAAATGGAGGCTTTTAGAGTCCATCTTCCGATTCAACAGAGGATGATGAGAAGGTTGAGTCCCAAGGCTGAGAGGAAGTCTGCTAGATGAACAGGTTTTCTCAATAAAGAGCCTCCTGGGGGACAGTGGAGAAGTCAGAGAAGTCGTATAGAGAGGTGCAGATAGGTGACAAATGAGATATCTGAGCTGAGCTCCTTTATTATGTGGAGGTTTGCAGTTCATGGTCCTTCTTTCCAAAAAAGAGCAACAGAGATTAGTGATAAGGTGGAGTCCCCAGGCAATGGGATCTTGCAGGATGATGAGATTTCCCCAATAATAAGCACGTCCTGGAGTAGAAGGATGAAAATTCCACTGTATTCTGTCCTCCTCAGACCTACGAAGAAGCTGGTTGTGGACACAACAGTTTAAGCAGACCATGGATAAGCTGGAAGGGACAGCAGGGTACTGAAGGAGCTTGGGTCCACTTTGCCTGGAGGAGACTCGATGAACGTGATAGCTGTCTTCAAGGACAGAGTGTTCCAAAAGGCTTAGTGCAGTTTTAAGTTTTAACAGCACTAAGAGATCTGGGACACTCTATCACTGAAGGAAGTATGTAATATGGAGGATGGATTCAACTTGTTCATCCAAATGAGAATGTGTTGCCTTGACCTTGGGGTAGGTTCCCTTCTTTAGAGGGCTCCAAGTAGAGCCTGGATGGTCACGTAAGGGGTATTTCATACTGAAGATTCCTTCTAGTAGACTAGATGGACACTGAAATTCCTTTCACCTCTCAGATTTTATGATTCTTTGAAAAGTTATCGCATGAAACGAATTCTTAGACTGAATTCACTTGCCATCTTTACCTCCCCAAGCTGTGGCCATTAAACTTTTCATTAAGATATGGTGGAGATGGGTTTAAGTATTGCTCTTAGGTTGGGTATACAACTGCATCTCAGCTTTCTTTGAATGCAGGTAAAGTACCCTTTCTTCCTTTTGCCTGAGAATGAATAATGGCAAAGGCATAAACTTAGATAACTATCTTTTGCAAAACACCTTATTAATATATAATATATAATGACCTAATGGTCATGGAGACAAAACATTTTAAGAAAACTTTTCTATTTTTTATGGTTCACGTATAAGTTTAAAATTGGGGGTTCTTTCTGTTGTAATTGCTAATCGATAAATATTTATTAAGCACCTACAATATACAAGGTACCATGTTAAGTCCTGGTGATACAAAAAGAGACAAAAGATCATTTCTGACCTCAAGAGGCTTATGATCTAATGTTCCCTCTTTCAAAATGTCGCTATGCTAGTAAGTACTGAACCAATGACAAGTTTAGGTGGGTTAGAGATTAATCAGAACAGAGGCAATGAAAATAATAACCAAAGTTAAGACTATCTTGAACTGAAAGATGAAGAAAAAAAGAAATGAAATATAAGCAGGAATCTAAAAAGGAATCTCAAATGAATGTATAAGATTAGAATGATTAGGAATAAAAATGCTCATTCTGAGTGGTTAGGTGGAACCAAAGGTGACTGGGTCACAGGAAAGAGGAAGATAATTGCTACGAAGAGGATGTTGGAATAACTATATACAAATGAAATATGGGAGAAGGAAGTATCAGCCAGGGATTCCTACAGTGAGTATGCTTTAACAGATCAGTGTGATACTGTATAATGATGGCAGAACTGTAAGATAATTTACGATTATTAAAGGAACATGACTTCTACTATTTTTGGCCAGAGATTAGTCATTGGAGCTGATGTTAATTAATGGTTTTTATCCAATCATGAGATATATGTCAATTATATTAACCCTGTCCGCTAGGTTAAAAGGAGAGAAGGCATACCTTTTTATTTTGTCTCTCGCTTCCATTATACAAGAAGTCAGTCACCCCCTTCATTTTCATAGAGCATCTGCTTCCTATTACTACTGGGTCATCACAGCCTAGTGCTGAGTCTGTCACCCTACAGCAAGACTGAGTAGCCATTGCAACCCAAGACTAAGCAGAAGGATTAAGCAATGTCATTGCCAGTGCAAAAGCAGGAAAAATTTTTAAAAATGCAAAGCAGGGAGATGAAAACAGAAAACATTTTCAGAGAGTAGGAATGAAAAGAGGAAAGAGAAGTTAGAAAGAGATTTCCCCAGTGGACCTCAATGTCCTTTAGTTCATCAGTCACAAGGCACTCAAGGACAATGGCCTACAACATCTGCCTATGGCTGGGAGACAGCAACGGAAACCACCTTTTACCTATCTCAGAAGCCTAAGAATGGTAGTCCTTGGGCTGGAAACAGCAAGTACTCAACACTCCAAAGTAGAGGTGTCCACCATTATTAGCCTCAGGAAGATGCCAGTTAGTCACCAAAAGTTTGGTGCTGGTGGGAAACAAAGGTATACGCTACAAAATGAGCTTCTAATCCTGTATACAGATAATACAAAGGGTCAGAACAGAGACCAAATAGATAAGGGTTTTAAACTTAAGGAGTGCGCTCCTAATATCCAGGATGACAAAAACATTGGGAGGTTTTAACTATGGAGTTTCTGGAAGCTCTCATGATCTGCTCTGGAAAGACTTTTTTTTTGGTGAGGAAAAGTAACAATAATGAAAGATAAGAAGGAAAGAAAGAATGGCAGAAGGATGGAAGGAAGAAAGAATAGAAGGAGAGAGAGCCAAAGAATGAAGAAAAAAGGAGCCTACCAGTTAGGTATTTTATGAAAGCTAGCCATACTTGCAAACTCGGATTATTGTCAGGTGGCAAACATCTGTTATCTTTAATGACTTCTACTGAAGCTTTTCAAAGAGTTGGGAATATCACCTCTATTCGCTTTACAATGCATTTTCCAATTAATAGCAGAAAAGTTCCTTTCACAGGAGGATATTGCCATTTGATTGCAAGCTGGTCCATTTCAGCCTCTGGAACATCTCAGAATTGCAGAGGTTTTTATCAGTTGTTTTGGCACTAATATTTTTCTCTTTGAAAGGAAAATTCTGTTTCTCAGGAATCAACTCAAATCAGTCTTAGACAACACTAAAACTGAATTGGTTCTTAAGAAGCACTTTTTGAGCACCTCACGTCCTGGGGTTGTGGGGGGACTTACAAAGTGTGGTAGAGTAGGAAGAGTCTCGTATTAGAGAACAGAAAGTCCGCTTTCTAGTCCTGAATCTTGCCACAAACGACTTATGGTCTCTGATAAGCTGCTACCCCTTCCTGGGGACTTTCCTGTCTGGCAACTAGGTAATCTCTATGAAAACATTATCTAGCTGAATCCTTTAAAAATGATCTACTACTTTTTAAAGTTGTTGTGGGGATGTACAACTCCTCATCCTTCCTGTTGCTAATGCCGACCCTTCTCCCTGGAAATCACTGTGTGTGTATATATGCGTACACACATATACATGAATGTACACTTACATACATATGCATGTACACATACATACATACATGTGTGTATATATCTTTTTCTATGGTCATCAAATTTCTTCCCAATCAAATATATGAGCAACTTGAAGTCAAGAATTCTCTTTTTCTGTCTTCATATCCACAGGGCCTGTCATCTGGTAGCACTTCATAAATGCTTGCTGAATGAATGTGGCATGACAATTATTCCACAACATAGCTACAGCTAGGTAAAAAAAGAAAGAATTTAACGTGCTCTCAGTGCCTTCATCTTTGCTGATTTCTCTACTGTGCCTATCATTAGAACAGCATTCATCATTGAATGTTCCTTAGTAGTCTCATAACTGTGCGGCACAGAAAGGGGAACATAGCAATGCATAAAATACCCATCTTTAAAACTTTTTAGTTTAATTGTTAATGCCAAGATTCTAAAATGGAATCCCTCGTGATGGCGGGAGTAGATCTACGTATGCTACTTCTTTTTCATTGATCTCTTCCCTAACATGACTATGTCTGCCAAAAAGCAGCTAAATCCATTCTACAGGCTTTGGAATCACAGAGGTTTATTCTTGTTGTGTATGAATGCAGATCCAAGTTTATATCTAACCCCCCCCCCCCAGGGTTTGTTTGTTTTTTTGTACTTCCCAGGTAGGGAGAAGGTCAAACTTCTGATATAATTATGGCCATTAACAAGTCCAAATCACAGACCGCAATCATTTATATGGTCGCTAAAAGGCTAATTCTAATAAATAAGACATATTCATTCTGATAACGAAAGGACCTTATTGATTTGTTCCTGAATTTTAAAGGTGCCAAGTTCAAGGTAACAGTCACAAAATGGATCACTCCTAAATGATCTGAGAGATTCATTAATTTTCTTTCCATTGAAACAATCAATTAGAGAAAGTCTGGTAGATTACAAAAAGACACTGGATTTGAAAGAAGATGAAACAAAATGGAGTCCCAGCTCTGCCATACAGTTACCTGTGTGTGACTTCAGGCAGGTCACTTAAGTTCTCTGGATCTCAGCTCGCTACTTGGCAAAATCTCCTCTAGAGCTTTAAATGTGTGATGCTATTATTCTAGCTCTAAATCCTAGAATTTTTTGGTAGAAAAATTTGTCATAAGTGTGAGTATTACAAAAGTTGATAGATACTATGTGAAAATGTGTTCATATTTGTGATTGCAACTTTCTAAACCACATGCAATTTTTCCAGAGGTATGATTTTTTCCCTAAGATTAGAGGGAAGAGATATTTTCCCATACAAATCATAATTTTCAGAAGAAGCAAAAACGTGAACTTGTCAAAACATGCAGTTTCCTTTACAGAGACGGTGTGGGAAATCCTCTCAGCAATTACTAATTGAAATCATTGCTCCACATTCAGAGCCTACCCAGCAACGTGTAGCCAATAAGAAAGCACCTTTTTCTCCAACACTGTTGATTTGTACATGCTTAAGAACTACCTCCAAATCCCATTTTCTTAGAAAGGGTGAGAGCTAGCTGAAAGAGCTGAGAGGCTGGCAGTTACTGGACTGGATTAGAAACCCTGAAAAGGACTACGGACAAATGACTACCTTTTGATGTTAACTTATTTCATTTATCATCCTTTCACTACTTGAGATTAGAGAAATGTAGGTTTCTGTTTTGCTGTTTAAGCTAATTACATTGTCCAGTTACTAAGGTTAAAGGGATTACCCCAAAGTCACAATGACAATGATTTTTAGTTAGAGGACTACTTAAGGAAACCATTTTTCCATTTTGCTAGGGGGAAAATGTTTTTGAATTCCCAAAGGAAAAAGCAATTTGCAGGAATGGAAAGAGAACCTGACTTTTAGAAACCAAAAGTATATTCTAGCTCAACCACTGATTGTATAATGCTGGAGAAATCATTTCACTTCTTAGGGTCTCCATTTCCTCATAAATTAGCTTGGGGTTTATATTCCTACGTGTACTGCCTAGCTTGTAAGGGCTACTGAAAAGAAAGAATTTTGCCAACTTTGTAGGACTGTATGTCCAAGTGAGTTCCTTTGTTCAGACAAGTGACCGCCTCTTTCAGTTATCTTGAATAGCCTAGAAGCTATTCCAAACAATATTCCCTCTGTGAGGTAGAATGCTCTGGGATGAAGGAGACTTCAGGAGTCAACTCAAAAATCTCCTTATGGTTTCTCAAATGGTAAAACCATATGGGCACTAGGTGACTGAAGGCTACTGCAGATCTGTTTGGTGGCTTTTCTGAGCCATGGGTTCCAAAATCTATAAAATGGGGAAGATGATAAACATTTTAACAAATTAGGTTACTTATACTCATGTAATTCAAACTCTTAAGCAGTTGATTGTCAAGCCCAATCTCTACAGAAATCTTTTTTCTTTTCCTAGAAATTTAGCTTCAAATATAAAGAAATGGGAAACTCTAATCTTTTAACTCCCCAAATTAAAAACCTGTGACATGCTGAATAATGGCTGCCCTCAACTTCCACACATCCATGCCTATTTTAATCCCTGCTTTCAGAAACTTTGGGGCCAGGATCTGGCAAGGGTCATTATGTGTGTTGGTGAAGCTCAGAACGGAGCAGTAGGTAGGGCAAGAAGGCCAGCTACCAGTCTCCCAACAATAACATACATTCTTTCTGCCAGGAAGACAGGGCAGAGGGCAAGGAAGCAAAATCATGTCCCAGGGGCAGCTTTTCAATTAGTCCACCCTATACCATCTTATCATAAGGTCAAAGAGAGAACTTTTGCTCAAGCTGACAGTGGCATAATAGGTTTTTTTCCTACTGTCAATCTTTGAAAATTTTGAAACTTGGCTTTCCTATCTCTTCAGTCCCAACATATTAGAAGGCCACTTTTTTCAGCAATGGTTTGGAAAAAATGGCTTTTACCAAATACTAGTACCCTCTAATACAATAGAAAAGACAATCAGCTCCTCTACAGGAGGCTATAATAAAACAAGGGAGAGAGTGAAGTTAGACAAGACGATCTCTCATCCCACAGGGTTGCAACAAATCTTAGAGGGCACTGAGTCAAATTTCCATTTTGCAAATGAGGAAACTGCGAAACACAGAGATTAAGTGACTTGCCCAGGATGACAGAACCAGTAAGTGTCAAGTGAGATTTGAACTCAGGTTCTCCTGCCTCCCAATCCACTGACCTATGCTCTCTGCTGTCTCTTCAAGACCTTTCTTTCCTGGTTCTCTTTCAGAAGGTTACATCATTTTCAAATCCCTCCACAGGACAGAGGCGATAAGAATGAATGCACAAACGAATGTTTGTGGCAGCCCTCTTTGTAGTGGCCAGCAACTGGAAACTGAGTGGATGCCCATCAGTTGGAGAATGGCTGAATAAATGGTGGTATATGAATATTATGGAATATTATTGTTCTGTAAGAAATGACCAACAGGATGATTTTAGAAAGGCCTGAAGAGACTTACACGAACTGATGCTGAGTGAAACGAGCAGGACCAGGAGATCATTATATACTTCAACAACAATACTATATGATGACCAGTTCTGATGGACCTGGCCATCCTCAGCAACGAGATCAACCCAATCATTTCCAATGGAGCAGTAATGAACTGAACCAGCTACGCCCAGAGAAAGAACTCTGGGAGATGACTAAAAACCATTACATTCAATTCCCAATCCCTATATTTATGCCCATCTACATTTTTGATTTCCTTCACAAGCTAATTGTACAATATTTCAGAGTATGATTCTTTATGTACAGCAAAATAATGGTTTGGTCATATATACTTATTGTGTATCTAATTTCTATTTTAATATATTTAACATCTACTGGTCATCCTGCCATCTGGGGGAGGGGGTGAGGGGAAAGAGGTGAAAAAGTGGAACAAGAGGTTTGGCAATTGCTATTGCTGTAAAGTTACCCATACATATAACCTGTAAATAAAAGGCTATTAAATAAAAAAAAATTAAAAAAAGAATGAATGTACAAGACCAGCTGAAGATGACTTATTTCCCATATGTTCTTCCACGTAACATTCTTTGATGTTCACTATTTTGACAAATTTCATTCTGAAGCAAAATTTCATTTGATTTTGCTTAATAATTTGGAGGAAGAAATGGAATGTTCATGAAAATGAGTTTGAATCAAGCTGTGACAATTTCCCCAACAAAGACTCACTAATGCCATTCATTCACACTCAATTACACCCTGGCCTCCTGATAGGTTTCACGGCCATGCAACTCGGATCAGGCAGTCCCTAATCTCTCCCACGTGATGGGACCTGGGAAAACCAATGGTGAAGTCTCCATCAGGAAGGCAAACAAGTATGTTAAATATGCTGGATTCATTCACCTGGTGCTGAAGGATATGAGATGGAAAAATGAAGGAGCAATGATAGAAGGAATGAGGGAGCTGGCATTTATTGAAAGCTTCAGATGAGCTCGTGCCAGCATTCGGCAGCAGAGGGGTGCAAATTAATGAGCATTCACTGAAGTCTAGCTGCCTGGCAATGAACAATTTATTTCCTTTTCATTAACAGGATCCGATCCATTATCTTTTCCATTTTACTCTTTTTGTCTTCTATTAAAATTGGTTCCCTTTTAGGCAACAGTGTGATGCTCTCACTGGTATGATGAAGTGTTGATAGATAATGACAAGTGGCATAAAAAATGCAAGTCTTGCAAATGACCAGTGCAAGTTTAAACTATCTTGGGAGCAATCAATATTTCAATATTAATATTCTCATTGTCTGAGTCCAGAGAAGATGCCGATAACTTTCGGCAGGCAGTTAGCTGTATTTCGTTGAGTTAAACGAAGTTTTCTAAAAAGCAGTTGCCAATGCACGCAACAAACAGAAAATCCAAATCGACATCCAAAACTATGGCATGTTTGGTCAGAAATCACTTATATTAGAAAGAGTTGAAGCTCCCTGAGGACAGGAACTGTCTCACTATTACATTTATATCCGTGGTACTTAATTCAGTGCCTGACATTCACAAGATGCTTAATAAATGATTATCGACTGATAATCACACCAAGCTATCTTGCCCATGAAGTTCATCACAGATACCACTTTGGGATGCTCCAAGAGAAGTGTTACCTTCCTGATTTCCTACTGAGAGAAATCACAATTTTCCAAATGCTAATTGCTTCTTAGCAACTGTGAGCCCAATCACTTGACACAACAGAAGATTTGTTATAGATTAAGAAAACCACATGAGCTGTACAGACTTCTTGTGTTACGCTGGGAGGGAGTGGGGGCTGCTACAGTTACTGTGTGCTGTCACTGCCCAAGAGAGGGGTGCTCATCACTCAGTTTATTTCCTTCTATGACATATTGGTTTCCTCTTCTGGTTTCCACTACCTTCACCGCCTCCAAGATGGCCATACCATGACAGGCACTGAGAGGCCAACAGAGGGCAGGACAGCCTCCTAGACAAAGCTCTAGAGTTGTCTGCTTGAATTTGGGAAATGAAGAGTACAGATCATCACAAATGCATTTCTACTGAATTTTCTGATTAGGCCATAAGATTATTTTTTGCAACAGACATCCTCCTAATTGTATTTTGTTTAGGTAAATGTGAAAAATGAGACTCCCTGAGTCCAAAGCTAGCTTGTGACCCACCGGGGTATAGTAGAAAGTAGAGTAGACTAAACACCAGGAGATCTCAGTTTGGCTTTGTCACTAACCTACTGTATGGTCTTAGGAAAGCCACATTCCCCCTCTGGGCTATAATTTTTCATCAGCATTAAAGCACATTCATGGGGTATACAGAATGAAGTCAATCTATAATCAAAAATTTCTCATGTGACAAAAATCACAGTCATCCATAAATGCATTATTCCAGATCAATTCTGAAACAAATTACTTAGTAGGATCAGTGGAAGTAAGGACATCTCTGTTATCCACCCAGAGAGTCATTAATAGATTAGCAACTCTCAAGAAATAAAATCTACAAGATATAGGCCCTTTATTTCCATAGAAGGGAGGAAAACAGGTTGGAGAACTAAGGCCATGTTCAATACGTGGCACAGGGCCTCGGGCATAGCAAATGTTCAGTAATGTTTTGAAGACCTGATTAGTAGAGAGACCTCAAGTTAGATTGGGGTGGGGGTAGCAGTGGCGGGAGTATTATTCTGACATTTATCTTATTCATTCAGAGAAGTATATTGACGCATATGTACCCAGATCTCTTCTCCAAAAGGAAAGGCATCACCCCTTCAGAGTATCACTTATATTTGAAGGAAAGAGGGGTAAAAGTATGGGCAAATGATCTTTGACTTCATTTTAGGTGTTGCACTACAGAGAGAATAACTATTTCTACAGCTCGAGACCTCTTGAAAAAATGGGCAAAAACTACTGACTGATAAAGTCTTTTTAGTGCAGTCACGTGATAGAGAACTGTATCACATTTCCCACACTGATCAAGTCCTCACAAAACCAAATGGGGCCAGATCCAAATCATTACACTGCTCAGAGTTCATGTATAACATATGCATTCTTTTTCTTGGGTAAAATGATCTCAAAATGGGGATTTCACTCCTGGAACCTCATAGTGTAGTCCAAGGTTCTGTGTATGTGTGTGTGTGTGAAAGATGCAGCAAAGGAAAATAAATTAATGTAAAAAAAATCTTTCCCCAGATGGTTGGTTACAGAATAGTTAGCACTAAGAAAATGCCAAGAAGGTTTCCCACGTAGAGCCAACAAAAACGCTCCTACTTCTTTTTAATAGAAGCATGAGAAGTGAGGGGTGGGGTGGAGGGAAGCTCTGAAGCACTAAAGCAGAGGCTAACTACCTAGTCCTCCTGCCACCCATCCCCACACCACGGCTCCTAGGAAGGCTGGTGGAAGTGACATGTGCTAATTTTGCCCAATAAAGCAAAAATAGAAATGCTTCTTTCACCATCCTCTTCCACTCATTTGCACCTCCTTCTCACCACTGTACCACCTGGGCCTCCTTCACCCTAGCTTTGGAAACCTAGTAGTGCATCAACCTTGAAATTTGGGAAGCAGATGGGATCCAAGGAACTCTCTGGATAATGTGGGAGGGAAACCAAGGCTCCAAAGCTGCTGGGGTAGGAGTGGGGTAGGATCAAATTTTTGGTAGCTTGCTCCTACAGTTCCTTGGGACAGTGAAAGGTCCAAATCTATTAAGATCCACAAAGTAACTCAGTAGCAGGTGACCTGGTACAAGGCATACCAGGGTTCTTTGGGTCTACGACAGCTTGATCAGGAATGTCTTCATTTTCTCAGGTTTAGAAGAATGAAGTGAGGGGTCTAGGTCATTTCTGATTCTGAGGAAACCAGGGAGAAGCAGCTGGTCCTACCATCATCACAGATATAAAGCTGGCAGGGACCATAGGCATCACTATATTTCAAGTAATGTGGTTCTGTGTGATCAAGTAACTTGTCCAAAGCCAGGCTTCACTTCTGGCTTGGGAGTTCAGCTGCCCATAGTTTCCATATGAATATAGGACCCCAAACACTACTCCAGTCTATGGATTAGGGTTACCTGTGTGGAAGGCTGAACAGTCAAATGAATTGCTATAACTATTCCTTATTGGGGATGATGGAACTGCTAACACTTGTGATTTTGAGGGCAGGTCTAGGGATGAAATTGTTTTTTAATTATTTATTTAGTAAATTGCTTTTGT
The DNA here is from genome assembly GCF_902635505.1 of Sarcophilus harrisii. Classification (NCBI taxonomy): domain Eukaryota; kingdom Metazoa; phylum Chordata; class Mammalia; order Dasyuromorphia; family Dasyuridae; genus Sarcophilus; species Sarcophilus harrisii. Next base: position 41,888,737 of record NC_045432.1, read on the forward strand.
ATTTTATAGGCACTATATATACACTGTGTATAAATGTCTTTGTCCACTCAGTAGAATATAAGCTCCTGGAGCAGGGGTCCTCAGACTGCAGCCCGCGGGCGAGATGTGGCAGCTGAAGAGTATTATCCCCCTCACCCAGGGCTATGAAATTTCTTTATTTAAAGGCCCACAAAACAAAGTGTTTGTTTTTACTATCGTCCGACCCTCTAACAGTCTGAAGGACAGTGAACTGGCCCCCTATTTAAAAAGTTTGAGAACCCCTGTCCTGGAGGATAGAGACTTTGCTGTTGCTCTTTTTGGCTTGGTACCCCTGGAACCTAGCTCGATTATTTTATTCTGTACACAACAGGCAATTAATAAATATTGGTTGTAATGAACTGAAATGGCATATAGAAATGATATTTTATAAACTTGATGTTCTTCAATGATATTTATCCTAACAAAATGGGGAATACTGAGGCCAATATTCCCCTCTGCAGGATGAACCTTCAGGCGATTGTACAGAGGAATAGTATGCATGCTCATTCAATGTACACATTCATCTCTGTCCTGATGTACAAGTGGAAGACATGCGCCTGGTGATACTTTTTAATGGTTACCGGGACTGAACGAACAGGCCATTAAAATATACCCCTTTTTGAAAGGAAGGGACATGTCCTGATGTCACAGAGCAGACTTGAACATCTTCTCTGTCAGCGGCAGGGGCTGTGGATTCAGGTATGGGAGGCCAGTGTAGAAGTGTCAGCAGACCCCTCCCTTTCCACCTTTGGTCTCTATTCCACAAACCTCTCGGAGGCTGGAACCAAGAGGAGGAGGGCATGGCGTGGCATGGCTTGGGGTAACAAGGGAAAGCAGCAGACCATACAATTTGCAGCAGTAGCATTTTGACTGTTCTTTGCTCAAACAAACAAACAAAACAAAAACCCCTGTATTTTCTCTTTACGTTCTTCGACAGGGGAAGAAGGGGTTCATTATTAGGCACTTTAACATATGATTTCTTATTGATAAACATTTCTATGGCACTCAAATCTAGTTCAGTTCAATAAGCATTTATTAAGCACCTCCTATGGGCCAGATCCTATTCTGAGCACTGAGAATATAAAGGCAAAAATAAAAAAGGAACAGATCCTATCTTCAAGGAGCTTATGTTCTACTGGGAGGAAATAAGGTTTATTTGTACCAAGATATATGTATATCTAGGAAGAAGTAGAGGAAATAATAGCTTGGGGGAATCAAAATGGGCCTTAGGTAGAAAGAGTCACTTGAATTAATGTTGTAGAAGTAGAATCAACAAGACTTGACAAATTACCTGGATATAGGAAAGGAAAGGAACAGGGGAGAACCTAAATGACCATGAAGTTGCTGACATAAGTGCCTGAAAATATGATGGCATCCTTAAAAAAAAAAAAAAAAAAAAGAAATCAGAAGACTCGTTCTCCAAATGGGTGTGACTTCTGGTTGAATATGTTGAATTTGAGATATTGAAGAAATAGGTCCCAGGTAGAGATGTCCAGCAGATACATGATAGGGCACTGGAACTAGGGAGATCAATGAATGAAACTTGCCAATGGAGACTTTGTAACCATCAGCATGGAAATGAAAACTGAACCATGGGAGCTGATGACATCATCAAGAGGGAGTATAGGACAGGCCTTAACAGAGCAGTAAAGTACGATCAACAAAGAAGATTTAGAAGCAATTGGGCAGGTGGGAGATTAAAATGAGAGTAGTATCATGAGAATGCAGCAAGGAGAGAGTATGCAGACGGGTTCAGTGGTTAAAATGGCCCAACACTGAGGGTCAAGGAAGTTTAAATCTAAGAAAATCTATGAATACTGCTCTGACTGCTTCCATACTCTTAAAACACAATTAGAAAATCTCTATTTTCCAAACAGGATTTTTTTGGTAATGCAGGATTACCCCCACCCCTCAGTTGAATTACCTCTTAGAGATGGATTAGATACCTTTTTATATATGCAGGCCACTGGGCAGTGCTTGTGAGAGAGATTTCATCACCCTATGAGATAGGCTGTGTCTGCTGCACAAGAAAACCCATTCATTCCAAAAAGCAGGCAGATGGTAGAATGGCATAGGGCCTCCTAGCAATAGATTGTACATCAACGCATAATTCAGTTCTTGATTTTGACTTCTGGGCTTTATTTGTATGTGTGAAATGAGTGGATCACACCAAGGTCAATACATTCATTTTGACTGTCAATCCATTTAGCTGTAATGATGGGCACCTGTCAGGAAGCTGGCTGACTTAGTGCACTATCGGTGCCATGGGTCAGTTCATACACCATGCATAAGAACAGACTTCATTTGAATCTCATTAGTTAAGCCCTGTTGATTTGCTGATTAAAAAAAAAAAGAATTCGACTCAGTAAAGCAAAATGAAGCCTTAAAAGCGCTCCTCCAAGGAGCCTTCACACATATGTTAAAATCAGGCAAGATTCACTGTCAGATGTAACCACAAAGATAATGTTGAGTAATGTTCCTTTGATTATGAGTATCAAGTGAGGCATAAGACTGGAAGACATATACCCAGCAAAGCTGTTCACCATTCTTAGTGAACCCCAAAAGTTCAGAGTTGGAAGAAACCTCAGAGGTCAGCAAACCTAGTCCATGTCTGACTAAGAATCCTTTCTTCGACACCCCCCACCCCCCGCCATGTCCCAATCTAAACTCAAAGATAGCTGAAGAAAAAAAGCTTACTACCTCCTGAGGCAACCCTCTCTTGGTGGTAGCCCTAATTACAAGGACACTTTTCCTTCCAGTGAATTAGAATCTGCTTCTTGGCATTTCCACTTCCTTCTACTAGCTCAATCTGAGCTCTGGGGCCAAGCAGACAAATTTCCTTGACCTTGAGCATTGGGCCATTTTGGCCATTAACTCCTGCATACTCTTCTTGCTAGGTTCTAATGATGCTGGTCTCTCCTTGCTCTCCCACCTGTCCACAACAGTTTTTCCTCTTCCATAATAGTTAAAAAAAGATGAAGAAAGTTATAGCTATACAAAAGTGAACAAAATATTCCCATGGCCTTCAACCCAACCTCTTACGACATGGCCTCCAGGCCCATGGCCATTCTGGGTGCCCACCTAGGAATGTTTGTTCGAGTGGCCTTCCTCAAATGTGGTCTTTAGAGTTGATCACTATACTCTACTCAAAGCCTGACCAGTGTAGAGTAAAATGGGACAGTCACTGCTGTTATCCTAAGTACTATGCCTTTCTTAATATAGCCTAATACTGCATTAGCTCTTGTGGTTGCCATGGTATATTTACTTTTAACTTCCACTGAACTTATAGTCCACTAATAGCCCCATATGCCACTTTCACATGAAATGGTATCTAGTCACATCTCACACTGAACTCTTAGCAACAAACAACATGACTGTGAAATACTATCTGGAGTCACAGGACCTGGGTTCAAATTTTAACTCACATGTATCAGTGAAATAGGTTTGGTTCACAAGACACAACAGTCAATGGCTACAGTAATCTATGTTTGACAAAACCAAAGACTCCAGCTTCTGGGATAAGAACTCACTATCTGACAAATATCTCTGGGAAAACTAGAAAATTGTATGGCAGAAATTAGGCATTGACCAACATATAACATTAAGATATATACCAAGATAAGCTAGAAAAGGGTTCATGATTTAGACACAAAGGGTGATATTGTAAACAAATTAAGAGAGCAAAGGATAGTCTACCTCTAAAATCTATGGAGAAGAAAGGAATTTCTGGCCAAAGAAGAACTAGAGAACATTATAAAATGCAAAATGGATAATTTTGATTACATTGAATTAAAAAGCTTTTGTACAAACAAAACAACATGAAGCCAAGATTAGAAGGGAAGCAAAAAGCTGGGGGAAAATATTTACAGCCAGTGTTTCTGATAAAGTTCTTGTTTCTAAAATAAAGAGAGATTAGCTCAAATTTATAAGAATACAGCCCATTCCTTAATCAATAAATGTTCAAAAGATATGAATTTTCAGAAGAAAAAATTAAAGCCATTTCTAGCCATATGAAAAAGCACTTTAAATTACTCTTAATTAGAGAAATGCAAATTAAGACAACTCTGAGGTACCATTTCACACCTGTCAAACTGGCTAAGATGACAGGAAAAGATAATGATGAATGTTGGCAGGGATGTGGGAAACTGGAAACACTACTGCATTGTTGGTGGAGTTGTGAATTGCTCCAACCATTCTGGAGAGCAATTTGGAGCTATGCCCAAAGGGCTATCAAACTGAGTATACCCTTTCATCCAGTAGTGTCTCTACTAGGTCTGTATCCCAAAGAGATCATAAAAGAGAGGAAAGGACCCACATGTGCAAAAATGTTTGTGGCAGCCCTTTTTGTAGTGGCAAGTGGAAACTGAGTGGATGCCCATCAGTTGGGGAATGGCTGAATAAGTTGTGATATATGAATGTAATGGAATATTATTGTTCTGTAAGAAATGATCAGCAAGCTGATTTCAGAAAAGTCTGGAAAGATTTACATGAACTGATACTGAGAGAAGTGAGAAGAATCAAGAGAACATGGTATACAGTAAGAGCAGGATTTTGTAATGATAAATTGTGATACACTTGGCTCTTTCCAACAATGAGGTGATTCAAGGAAATTCCAATAGATTTGGGATGGAAAATGCCATCTGCATCCAGAGAGAGAACTATGGAGACTGAATGTGGATCAAAGCATAATATTTTTTACCATTTTTGTTTGTTTGTTTTTTCCCTTTTGATCTGGTTTTTCTTGTGCAGCAGGATGACTATGGAAATAGGTTTAAATAAGAGTTGCACATATTTAACCTGCATCAGATTGCTTGCTTTCTTGGGCAGGGGAGAGGGAAAGGAAGGAAGGAGAAAAATTTGGAACACAAAGTCTTACAAAAATGAATGCTGAAAACTATCTTTACATGTATTTGGAAAAATAAAATGCTCTTAAAAAACCCCACAAAATTCCAACTAGCCTACTTGTTTGCTGTGATGCAGGGGAAGACCTTTCCCTTCTCTTTGTCTACCTCCATTGGCCATACATTGGACAATATCTACATATACCAACTAGAGAGTTGGTCAGTCTCCTCACTTCCATCCCTATTCCATTTGTATCACTCTTTGAACTAAACTTTAAAAGAAGGCACTCCCTTTTCCCTTTCTATACTATTTTCTGCTCTGTATTCTCCTAATCCAGGCACCTGATTAGGACAGAGTGATGGCTGCTATGCACATAAATGAATAGGAACTGATGGGGAATTCGCTTTGAGTGTTACTTTTATAATGTGGATTACAGATTCTTCTTGCCCTTCCTCTCTCTTTAAAACACTCACCCCCCATTCCTCCTTAAAACATCCTAAGGATTTCTCCCGTGTTCAAAAAAAATAATGCCATGATATACATTTAGAGCCCTTCTTCAAAGCAGCTTCCAGGTGCCAGCTACAAGCAGGAGAAGATTTGGATTTTTTTCTCTCCTTTAGATCTAAGTAGTCTGAATCTCAGTACTGCTCTTGGGAACTGTTTCAAAGGCTGAAGTGTCAGCATGAGAAAAGAAAGAGATGTGTGGGTGGAAAGTTGCTACATGCAAACCTGTCATACTCTTCTTTTATTTCATGACCTGAATATGCATGGATGCAGAAATTATAGCTTGTTTCAAAGTTTTTATTCTCCACATCAAATATAACATAGAGTGTCAAGGAGAGAAGATCGGTATATTTAGGGGAAATGTTCATCAGATCTGATCTTGAACTCCAATAGCTATTTTTGTTAATGAGCCCTTTCATTCCGATGGCATACAGTAGGAAAGCCTTTCACCAAAGGGCTACAGAGCAAAATGTGGGCAGTTAAGCCTCGTTAATTCAGACTCCAATAATTTGGAATGTGTAATGACGCACAGAGGGACTAGGTAGAAGCTTACCTTTCCCTCAGCAAATGAATAAGTGAAATGCTTTCAAGGGAGGAATGTTTAAAATACTTGAAAATGGTGTTCACAAACCCTCAAGCCCTTTCGAAGCACCTACTTAGTGACAAACAACTGGTATCCTAATTACGAATCATGTTTATCTCTTCATTAAAGCCTAAGGACCTCAACTAGAGAACATTTTCTCCATGTAGTCTGGGTTTCAGTATGTACTGAAAAGCAATCAAACAATTTATTTAAAGAAGAGTCTTCTATAAATCAGACTGACACTCCTCCCAATTAATCGGAATGGTGGGGGGAGAGGTGTGGAAGAGAAGGAGGAGGAATAGGGTGTATTAGCTGTCAGCCAATCTTAATGCTACTCTTTTGCTTGTGACACACACACACACACACACACACACACACACACACACAGTAACTTTCTGGCTTTCCACTCCTAATCTATACTATCATAAAGGACATAAAAAGATGAAACTACTCAAAAACTGGTTGTAGGGAAGCATTGAGCACTTACTAACTCAGCTCTTGATCCATGCATGTCCTTTTGTAGAAGCAAAATGAGCAAGAAACTAATCAATGGTAAGACAAGTAGAGTAGGCCAGTCTAAATCATGAAGTGGTGCAGGCTCTGGCTAAGTGATCTGCATTCCCATCTGAATCCTACAGAGATGTGTCCTCTGTAATTTTGAGTGGCTCTAGGCAGAGAGAACAACCATCATCAAAAGAACATTGCTAACTGCTCAAATATGAGCTGTTCCTTGCTGAATGCTAAACCGAGTCAGGCATGGACACAGCCCTTCCATCTAAAATCCTCTAAGATCCAGGTCTCTTTGCTAGCCACAACTACTTATCCTAGACTATCTTTTCCCAGGATATTACGCTGGACGATACACTGACATTGCCCGGTTACTTTGGATGAAATGATGTTTCTGACGACGACAGTTTAAATCATGTTTAAAGGCATAACTCCATGCATCTGTCTATGTGTCTTTCTCTCCATATGGCCCTTGGAAGCTTTGAGATCTTATGGGTGTAAAACTAAGCATTACTCTCAGGAACCACTGCAATAGCTGAATTGCTCTGGAGAGGCTCTCACAGGATACTATCTTCCTTTTACAGGCGGAAGGATCAAGATAGAAAGAAGCAAGTAGCAGCTCACAAGAAGGACAAGAGGGAAGGAAAGAGAAAAAAAATCTTGGATGTTTATGTCAATGATTTGAATATCAATGATTTGAATACTTGCTAGTCCCTTATCCTTACCCCCATTTAATGTTCTGTCTCTCCTAGCAGTCTACTGTCTTCTAGCTAACATCTGCCTCTGTTGCTGTAAGTACCATCTCTGGTTCCCAGGTGAATGAGTCCAAAGAACACTCTGGTGTCTTGCAAAGGCTGGACAGCTCCAGAAATGCAAGCATGGCTGTCTCTTAATTGCCATTTGTTGCAAATTCAAGTTCTCTACATGCCTCAATAGAAAATGAAGACCTACTGCAGGCTGAACATAGCTTTGTTGCAATCTCACCTCTTCCTGAAAGAGGTCTAAGATCTTGAAACCTCATTGCCATGAAAAATAAGAGTTTCCACAGAAGAATCTGAACTCTAAAATGGGGTGACTCCTTATATTGTGGGAGAAAGCATCTCAATTTCACTCTGAGCGATTCAGATCAAAGAGATCAACTTTGCAGAGACTGTCATTTTCTCATTAGGTATGATTTATTACAAAGTTCTGAAATATACAGAGAGCCCCTAGATCAGCTCCTTGAGAATCCAAATGACGGGGGATATTAATCACACTAAAAACTAGCTGTTCTTTCAGATTTCACTGATGATTTCTGAAAGGGCTCTTCATGCAAAATCAACTATATTATGCTGTCATGTGATAGTCACGCACCCCGCACTGATAAAACAGCTCCACAAAACAGAATGACAGAAATTGGAATAAATAATGGCATGATTTATTAGGAAAGAAAGCTTGGCTCCAAATAAGTGAGCTCTTGCAATGGATACAGAAACTGCTCGATTATATCACGTCAGTTTTTTTTCTTTTAATGCCATTAATATGCTCTTTACTCCTTTCAGGTGGGAGCTTTCATGAAATTAACACCCTACTTCAGTGGCCCATAGCAGAACTGGCAAAAACACAAACGGAGAAGCTGTCAGTAAGCCCTTATTAGAAACACTTGATGGCTTGGCATTTTAGATTTCTGACGCCAGACAGACAAAACATGGGTGGTTTTATAACAGAAATGACCTAAAACCCTTATGCAGAAAGGATAGTGTAGGATTCCGTTGTTGCTGGGGGAGTTTTCCTTATTGAGAATGTATACTTTCATTCTTCACCACTCACAGAAGTCAAGTCCTCAGACACAGGGCACATCCCCTGCCATTAGCAAAAGAGAAATGATTTGACATTTGAACTTGACTTCTAGTCCTGACTTCACTACTTTGGGCAAATCCCTTCCCTTTCGTGAGCCTGAGTTTCCTTCTAAATAAAATGAGAGTATTTGACCAACGAGGCTTACAGCACAGTGGAAAGAACGTTGAATTTGAAGTTGAGACCTCGACTGGAAGCCTAGCTTTGCTGGGTTTAATTTAATGGGTGACTGTCAGAAAATCATTTAATCTCCCTTCACCTTGGTTTCTTTATTTGTAAAATGAAGAGGCTGGATTTGATGACCTCCACTCTAGCTCTGACTCTTATGATCCCACAGAACCAGCAGATAAAGCAAGGTCCTTCCAGTTAAAATTATTTTTTATTTATACTTTTAAAATATTTGTAATTTCAGAGTCCTATTCTTTTTGTACAGCAAAATAACGGTTTGGTCATGTACACTTATTTTGTATTTAATTTATACTTTAATATATTTAACATGTATTGGTCATCCTGCCATCTAGGGGAGGGGATGGGGAGGAGGGGAAAAATGGGAACAAAAGGTTTGGAAAATGTCAATGCTGTAAAATTATGCATATAACTGTAAATAAAAAGCTATTAAAATATTTGTATCTCCTCACTTCTTTTTAAAATTTTTCCCACTTAATGGTATTTTATTTTTATAAGATTTTGAATTCAAAATTTTCCCCCTTCCCTCCCCACTCCCCCCCAAAGCAAACAATCTAATATAGGTTATACATATGCAGTCATATTAAACACATTTCTACATTAATCACATAAAAGAAGAATCAGAACGAAAGGGGAAAAACACGAGAAAGAAAAAACAAAAAATAAACAAAACAAAAGAAAATGAAAATAGTTTGCATTCAGACTCCATAGTTCTTTCCCTGGATGTGGATAGCATTTTCCATCCTGGGTCTTTTGGAATTTGTCTTGGATCATTGTATTGATGAGAAGAGCTAAGTCAATAATAGTTGGTCCCTGCACAATGTTCCCGCTCTAATATTCTAGGATTCTCTAGAGGTTTTTCACAATGTACTTTTCATTCCATTTGAGAAAATGAAGGTTTTCAGAGGATGCCAGTGGATTAGTAAAATGGGTGTAGCATCTTACCCCACCTGATATTTGGAGGTTTCTGCTAGCTCAAGGACTTTAACTCTAAGATCTCCAGAAGGGAGTTCTAGCTCCCAAGGGTGGTGGGGTCCAAGTACATACATGACTGTTGGAGCAAATCTATTAGATCTCAAATTGTAGCAATTGTTTTAGATCTCAAGTACGGAGCTCTATGACAGTCTTCCTCCAGGTTTGAAAAAGGATCGAGGATTGGGGATCACATGTAGCCTAATCCCAACACCATCTATGGCCAGGGCTGGGAAATCTCTTGTAAATTCTGGCTGTACTACATTAGCAAACCCGGGCACTCGGTTTCAAAGGAACTCAAGTTCCTCCAAGGCTCAGAGAAGGTGGGTCCAGAAAAGGAGCATTGGCCGCTGGCAAACAACAAGCAGCCCAGCACTGGCTCTCAAGTTAAATGATATCCATTTTTCTACAGAATTACAGAAGTATACAGCTTAAATTACATTGTAAAAGCTAAGATTTGGGAGACATTGAACAAAGTAACACTAGAAAGAAGGATAAGGTCTAGCACTGTGATTTTGTCAGGATAGTGAATGCCCAAGGGAAGAAATTCCCTTTTACCAATACAAGCCAGCAACTGCTCAGCAACAGATTCTTTAGATAGTTTCCTGAGTCACTGGGAGGTAAAGTGATTTGTCAGTCCCTCCTAACACAAGTCATCTCAATATCCAATACACCAGGACATGCAACCTCCTAATAATAATATGAGTAGCTGCTATTATCCTAAAACCTGATAGTTCAGGGACTATTTTTCTCACCACGGCCACAGAAGGGAGGCATTGCTATAAGTATCAGCAATCTATGTGATATAAGAAGCAACTGAGGCCCAGGAAAGAGCAGAAAGTTAGTCAGGATGCCAGAGCTGAGAAGCAGCTGAGCAGGAAGCCTGTTGACTCCAAGAGCAATGCCTTTTACCACTACACCCTACTGCTCTATAATCAACTAAGACTCTTCCCATGAATAGGGCCTTCATGAAAAGGCTCTGTGCTTCAAAAAGATATGTTTAATTTCACCTCAATTCAGACTCCCCTGAAAAGATTCTAAAGAGGGAGCCTATGAAGCAGCTTTGCATAACTCCCAAGCTACGAAAGGAGAAGAGATGTGATGGGCAGAGCTCCTGTACTTAAACTGGTAGCAATCTCAAACCTTATGCAATTGTCAATTCCACTGAAATTAAATATAAAGGAATAAACAGCAAAGTCAAGCCAATCATGACAGCCTAGCCCTTCTTCTCTCGGGAAACCATGAGTGCCCAGAATTTCCTTCTCTAAAGAGAAAAAGGTCCAGAAGTATCTTTGTAACTGTTTCCCTCCAAGGTGGGCACCACTTGGGGGGAAAGCTATCAACATAGGAGGTAGGGGGAAATTTCTGAAATTTTAATTAAGAGAAAAAATGCCAGATTGTGATTTTGTATCCACAATGATAAAGTATCCTAGCAGAATGTGTGACTAGTGTGCTTTGGGGACTCGATTTGTTTTATTTTGACCTGAGAGCACATATTTTTAAATCCTACAAAATTTAACAAGTAGTCTATTAAGTTAGCTCTAGAGTACCCCATCTTATAAATTTTAAGTTTGTTAATAGTGTTTTACTGAGTTTGGGGAAAAGTAGAGATTGGATAATTACTATCTGAAAGCCTGTAACTACTACAATTACCCACATTAATTCAAATTGCATGAAAAGAGAAATAACAAATGTTTAGAAGACTGCACTATGGGGGAAACTAAACAAGTCAGCACAAAGAGAACCCTGGTATTAGCAGAGAAAGGAAATCATGTATTTTCTCTTGCTGTCGGTGGTAATGAAATTAGGGCTTTCAGCACACTGCATTTGCGTATGGAGTCATTACCACTTGGGTAAGAATACAGGTTGGCAACTGAGATTTCATTTGATGATTTAATGACTAACAGCACTATTAAGCCTTCTTTAGAAACCCAAATGAGGTATGGGGATTTTGCTTAGAAATATCTACACCCATACCCCTTTGGGAAAATAATACATACCTACAGTAAAATGCCATATTTTGACACCTTTAGTCAATCCTTTGATTATATATGAGTCACAAATGGAGAAGAGGAATATTTCCCAGAAGCATGAGATACATGCAGGGGTGGTTAGGTAAGCAAGCAGTGAGTTCTACCTCACTGGTCAAAAACAATTCTTTCTCTAGTCAGGTCTTAATGAACTAGTCGCTTAGTGAGAATAAGCGATTAATGAAAGGATAATCTATGTGAACCATTAGTATCTTCACAATGAGAAGAGCAAGTACACTGGCCAGACCCCCTGTGGCAGAATTTCAGGGGACATGGACAAAAGAATTAGCAAGTATTGATGAGTTACAGAATACATCATTGTAAGAATTACAGCCCTAGAGCCAGCTGGAAAGGACCTCGGAGGTCATCTATTTTCGACCCCCCAAACTTACAGTTAAAGAAACCGAGGCCCCCTACAAGATGGAATTAGTTGCCCAGGGCCACATAACTATTAGAAAAAAGTCCTTTGACACCAGAACCAAAGCTGTTTTCAGAACTACCTTATGTTTTTTAGCTCCTACAACAATGAATCACAGATCCCTTGTGACAGTGTCAAAGAAGGATCTTAATGTTACTTTCACATCAGTAAACTAATTAGAAGCATGATAATTGCAGATTGTTGATTTATTTCCAGTGGGTTTTTTGCAAGAATTCCAAATTAAGTAGGAACAAGAACTAGTAATGAGGCACATAATCATGTAACACATTTTCCATAAGTCTCAAGTTCAAGCTTTAGCTAAACTTGTCACATCTCCAGTGCTCCAAAGATCATGTTCTCTAACTGGGACCCCAGTCACCTAGCCCAGTAAGAAATCCTCTGACTCTTGAGATCATTGCTCTCCCCATCATCCATGTTCTTAATCATCATGCCTTAATGCTGACTTATCAGGGCCTCATCTTTGAAAACCAGCAGGCTTTTCTGAACACAGTGTCCATGTTGTAGAGGCAAAATAGAGGGCAAAAGTTTCTAATTTCTCATTATTTTTCACGTAAACATTGGTCAAAAGTATAATGGCATATCAAAGCTATGTGGTAAAACAGGTAGAACACTGGGTTTGCAGTCAGAGGATCTAGATTCAAATCCTGCCTCTCACACTTTATTCTCTGACCTCACTCAGGAAATGAAATTACTTTCAAGCAAGTGATTTAACAGTCTTGGGCCTGTTTCCTCTTCTTGTAAAATGAAAGGACTGTCCTGGTTGGCCTTTGAAGTCCCTTCCAACTCTAGATCTAGATCCTATGAATTCAGTTCCTATATAAAATCACATTTGCCAATGACAAATGTTTGTGCCTGCCCAACACATGCACAAAACCCCCCAACAACACAATGCTTAGCTCTTGCCTTGGGCCAGAACTGAGCTATTCACCTTCCAGTTGAAAGAGACCACACTAAATGTTTCCCCTAATTTTCCACTTACAGTAAAAGCAGCAGGATTCATATAGTACTCTCAAAGTATGCAAGTCACTTAATGAATATTTCATTTGATCCACACAACTCTGGGACTAGTGAGGTGATGTTATGACCCCATTTTATAGATGAGAAAACTGGGGCAGAAAAAAAGGGTAAGTGACCTGATCAGGGTCACACAAATACCTGAGGCCAGACTGCTTGATCACTATCTCTTTCTCCCTGTCCACAGGCTGGAAACATCCAGAGAAGCAGTCATGCTCAGAGACAAGATCAAGCCATTGACTTGTACCTCATTTCTCGAATCTCCACATTCCCAAGTGACTTGGTGAAATAATTATGTGAATGGCCTTAAAGCCATGCTCACATCCTTTCCTTAGGAAATTTGGCTAAAAAAGGATATGAACTCAATGAATCATTTCTTGAGAATTCAGGAGGAAAGTAAATAATTAGAAATAAGGGGCAAAGGCATTAAGAATCCTTGTCTTACTTGAACTCAGACTGTGACACCTGAAAAGGAGATGCAATTTTTACAACAGAAAAAGTGAATTTAAAAGACTTCAAAATTAAAACTGAATTCAATAAGAAGGTTTCTTTTAAGAATCATGAGAGAAAAACAATGAAATTCCCAAATAAAGAAACTCTCCTTCCCTTCCCTTTTAAATAAAATGTTCAATATTACTTGGGTTGCTTAGACTGCAGTCTGTATTTTTTTTAATATGTGATAAGTATATTTCAACATAATTGATTTCCCTTGTAATCCAATGTATTTTATTTTATGCTTCAAAAAAAACCCTGCTTTTGGAAAAGGATCCCACTGATTTCACCAGACTTACCACGGGGTCTATGATATACCCCAAAAAGCTGATGAATTTGCATAAAATACAGACTCGCCTTCAGAGCACTTTAAGTAACTCAATCAAAATTAGGTACCTGGAAACCCTCTAAACTTTCCATAACCCTTCAGAAGCAAGAACAATAGAATTTGACCTGCGTGCGGCTAAGTGTCAAAGCCCAGCTAACCAACTTCTAGATAAGGAAATACTGCATACATCATATTAATCTTCCATCAAATTAACCTAATCTAGACTGGTCACTCCTAAAAATATAGATTCTTTAGACCTAAATGATTTTTGCCCCATATAGGATTTTCCCTGGTTCTACCTCTGCCACTTTGACAGGAAGACCATCCTAATCAAACAAATAAGCAACAACATTCAGTAACGATCAGAGATAAGGTTAAATGTTGGATACCATAAGAAAATCAAAGAAAATCCCTTTCTATCTGTTACTTTTAAAATAAACAGATGTCCCCAACAGAGGAGGGATCTGTTGGTCGACTCTGTGGACTGCAAGAGCTATTGGGGGTATGCTGACACACTACATTTAATATGATGCAGAAAATGTAATAGCCCAAATTTTTTTTCCTTAGCTCTATGCCAGTCCCATAAGCTATGATTATCATTCTCAGGATCCTGGAAGAATGTGACTATAAGAATATGATTTTGGTGTGTGAGTAACTAACCCCCTATTTGGCTGAGGTCAAGAAGGCCGCCATTCATATTCTGCTTTACAGGCACTGATATAATTAAGAGATTCTGGGATCCTAAGGAATAGGTACTTCTCTGGTGCCAGACACATCTGCATGTAGCTTCCTACAAGATCAATTTCTTCAATATGTTCAACAAAACGCCTTCTTATGTTGCACCAATAACACTGCCACCACAGCAGCAAGAGAAAGGTCACAATGCTTGTGGATTTTAATATAATGAAACCTCAGAAAGAAAGGCAAATTTTCTTTATTGCAGGTACACCTGGTTAAATTCTCCACGGAAAACCTTGACTCCCTTTAGCACTCTGCGTCTAGATTTTGTTAAAGTTCTGGAGGGTAACAGAAATATTACACTTTTTAAATACACAAGGGATAATTACTGATTTCAATTTTTTTCTCTTTTACTCCTATAAAGACTATTTTGGGAATGCAACTTAGCAATGCAGTTTGGATAACATTTGCTAATGTATAGCCTATAAAAATAGTATTTGATTCATCAAGAAATTAACTGTTAGTATCATTCGGAAAAAGAAAGTGTTATTTTGCTTATTATACAAGTGCAATGTGAACAAGATGACCAATTTGTGAAGTAATTAACTAATGTGCCAGAAATGAACAACTTAGTGATGATACTTTCAAGATTTCTTTACTCTGAGTCCTATTTTCATTTCTAATGAATTGGAAACTCTGTAAAGAAGAGATAAGTTTGGGTGGGAAGCAGAAGTACAGGGCTGTGTGAAATCGGAGATCTTATCTGCTAAGGGATGCTACTTATGTAAGGAATGGGGCAGTAATCCCCCAAACTTCTGAGATGTTTTTCATGTGCAAAAAGCTCATTTGGTTGTGAGATCAAGCTCCTTGCTCTATCTGAAGCTGATGGATTTTTTCAGATTACTCAATTTGAGAGGTTGGTCAAACCATTACACCAACCAAGTAAATGACATCTTACTGGATAAAAGACTCAATCCAATCATGGGAATCATATGGCAATAATATGAAAACTCAATATACTTAGTAAAATGCTGAGATTATAAGATAGAAGCTGATACCAGACCTACTTTATAACAAATGTCATTAATATTAATATGCAAATAACAAACTATTTCAGGCTGTAGAACATGACTTCTGTGGAAATCATTGGCCAACACTCAATTATACCATTGCAGATAAATGCCATACTTATCCAAAGTCAATGAACAGCCCATCTTCTGGCACACTTGTGTACCCTGGCACACTGCCAACACATCCACAGCCCACCACAGTAACAGTTAAGCCTCATGAACTATTCCATTTGTCAACCAAGGCAGCCTCCTATCATTTAGACAAAAACTGGCAGGTCTTCTAACCCTAAATGTAAGATTCATCATAAACAAAGAAACAAAGCAAAAAATCCTCCTTCAGCCACTTTTTGAAGAGTACCTCAGCACTTGGTTGGGTAGGAAGCTCTAAATAATTGAAACACTAAAAATTGCGTTTTTGAAATTTGAATCATACCGGGTAAATTATCAGTTTAAAAGCTACTTGTACCCATTTGAGATTAATAATAAAGCTAGAGGGGAAAAAACAGGATAATTTTATTCAAAAGCATGCCCCCTTTGGAGCAACAATTTCACTTCTAAAATGGATAAGGGAGTTATGGGTGTTTATGCAATGATGTGGTTGCCACGGTGCTAAGTACTACAGCTAGAAAATAATATCTACAGGTTCATCTCTGCCCATGCCAAGAAGCAGCTACATTTTCTGGTCAGAGACCAACTAATTTAGTTTTGCTATTTACCATCTACCTGTTAAAAGGTCTAGATTAACAATGCTAATTACACTTTTCAAAAAGCACCGATAACCACAGAAAAAACATAAATATTATAGTTTTTGGCCCCTTAAACTGCTACTGCTGAGGTCTTTGGCTTCTAGAAATACAGAATCATGTCTATTTTATAAAACTTTCCCAGATTTATACAACACATAGAAACCTATGATGACTATATTTTGTCTCCATCTCTACCTCCAAAGAGAGAAAACCAAATTCCTTCAAAATCCACCTAACCTGTTCCCTTCTCGTTGACCTGGTCTGCCCAAAATGCAATCCTGAAAAATGAAATAACTCAGAAAAGTCAAGCAGGAATGGGTTCCTCCATGCCAAATTTATAAAAATGTATCATCAATACTTGTGGCCTTCCTTCTTAAAAGAACAGATAAAATCAACAATACTAGATATTATAAACAGCTAAAACATTACCAGAATGGATTCAAGAAAGTAACAGAAATCAGATCTCTAGGTTGAATCAGCCGTTGTTATTAACTTTTAGAGGTCCAGGATTGATGCTGATGTTGATGTGAATACACACACACACACACACACATATATAGTAAAGGAATAATTCCAAGAAAAAACCATTTCCACCTTAAAATTGGAAGGAAGGCATATATAAAGGATGAAAACATACACTGAAATGTAGAATTTGAGAAGAGTTCCTAGAGGAAAGGGTTTAAGAGATAGACAGATAATAGAGTTATAATTTTTTCTGCTGAAGGAACATACATGACCTTACTGAAGTAAGCTACTGTCCTCATCACAGATATAGAAAATCACAAACTATCACTCTGTTTACAACAGATAATTATTGGTTTAAATCAATTCTTATGCTTGGGTCAGAGGAACCTGCATAGGAAAATGTTTTCTGAATCCATTTCCTTGTGAAATGCCAGACTTATGAGAAACAAACATAACTGTGAAATTATAGGATCAGAGAATGGCAAGGCTGAAAGGAACCTGAAAATCATGTAGTCACAGAATTACAGAATTAAAGAGTTGGTGACCCATAGTCAACCTATTTAGAGCAACACTGACAAGGGTAGCCTCCACATAAAGTTACTAGCACAGGGAATGTGCATTCTCCCAATCAATCAGTAAAGATTTATTAGGCTCCTTCTGGGGGTGAGGATATAAAAGCAATAAATGATACCTCCCTTGCCCTCAAGAAGCTTACACTTGACTTTGGGCCGTCTGTTCTACTTCTGAGCAGTTGTAATTATCAGGAAACATATGTTTTATAGTCTCACTGATTCTACCCTCTGGGACCAAAGAAAATGAGTGAATCCTTCATGAATCCTTCCACATGACAACCTTTCAAATAATAATAATAGCAGCTAGAATTTATAAAGCACTTGGAGGTCTTACAAGGCACTCAGCATTTTCTATGATTTGATTTTTACAACACAGTTACTATGTCCCCATCAACTGCTCCCTCCTTTCTCCAGCTTTACCAGCCCCAGTTCTTACGACCAATCCTTTGATGGCAGATTCAAGCCTCCTTCACCAGCATGTTTGCCCTCAGCTAGAAGCTCTCCAGCTTATCGATAGCTTCTTTCTTTTTTTTGCTGAGGCAATTGGGTTAAGTGACTTGCCCAAGGTCACAAAGCTAGGAAGTGTCTGAGGCCAGATTTGAACTCAGGTCCTTCTGACTTCAGGGCTGGTGCTCTATCCACTGCACCACCTAGCTGACCCTATCAATAGCTTTTTTAAAATAGTGTGCCCAGAATAGGCTACAATTTGAAGATGTTGTCTAACCTGGGCAAAGGACAGAAGGACTCCATATTCCCACCGAGTATACTTTTCTCTCTGCTGCCTAAATGAACAGTGACACTGTTAAGACATCATACTACTAACTGATGTTGACTTTGCCTTGCACTTGGCCAAAACTTCTGAGTCTTTTTCATATAAACCATTATCCCGTCACGTGTTTCCAATGCTGTACTAATGGAACAACTAGGAAAACCCTTTCTTTCACATGTGAAGAAATAAAATCCAAAGAGACAAGCTAGTGGCCAAACCAAGATGAATTTGAATTTCATCCACTACACTAAGTTTCTGCTTTCAAAGCACAGTTTAAGTTATTGATGGTATATCAGCTTGACCAAACCTTTTATTTAACCAAATAATTGGATTTGGGGATATAAGTATGCAGAGAAACACAATTAATGAATTTGCTAACTTTTGCCCTCCTGGGATGAATATGCATGTTATGAATACAGACATAACAAATAGCTTTAATAAGTGTACTTCTCATCTTGTCTTACTCTCTCCAGAACTTGGCTCCCAGCCAGCAGTAATAAGAGCCTGAAAGTAAGCAGAGATGGAGGCCCTGCTGGAAACATTCCATTTCACCTTTCATGAGAGACCACTAGGGTAGAGATGAAGGGCCCGGAAGGCACCCAGTCTCATGTTCCATGCTCATGCCCAACAGGAGAAAGGTCACCTATCTTGTATTAATGTAACATAAACATAATATGAACAACTGCATCTATCAATGATGGACCACTCAAGTTGACAATGATGCTTTTTTAACATGAAATTATATATGAGAGAGGAGGGAGGGAGAGACGGGGGAAAGAAAGGGAAAAAAGAGTCAGAGAAAGAATCTTTTAAGTCAGTATCTTTGTTTATACAGCTGAGAAGGATACAGATATGATCATAAAGTTTTCAGGCCCTGAATTACCTTGATTTTATTTAAATGGCCCTAGTAGGTTCTGGAAATCAGAACCCAAGAATACTTTGCATGCTGTGTTCAATACCCTTGATGTATATGGATAGACTCCATTACAATCTGCCATGTTCGTGGCGTTCAAATACAGTCATATGCAATATCTAATCTGACTGTAAGCTCCCATCATGACAGCTCCTTAAAATAGCCAAATATGTGTATATATAATTTAACTGTGTATGATGAGAACACAGCTCAAAAATACCATTATTTTTTACTAGCTATGAAGGAATTTTTTTTAACATTTTTTATTATAGTTTTTTATATACAAAACATATGCATGGGTAATTTTTCAACATTAAGCCTTGCAAAAACTTCTGTTTCAACTTTTCCCCTCTATCTCCTCCCCTAAATGGCAGGTAGTCCCATACATGTTAACTATGTTAAAGTCTATGTTAAATACAATATATCTATACATATTTATACAGTTATCTTGCTGCACAAGAAAGATCAGAAAGAAGATAAAACTAACCTGGGAAGGAAAACAAAAATGCAAGCAAACAACAGAAAGAGTGTAAATGCTATCTTGTGGTCCATACTCATTTCCCAGCGTTCTTTCTCTGGGTATAGCTGGTTCTGTTCATTATTGAACAAATGGAATTGAATTGGATCCTCTCATTGCCAAAGATAGCCACTTCCATCACAATTGATCATCATACAGTATTGTTATTGAAGTGCATCATGATCTCCTGGTTCTGCTCATTTCACTCAGCATCAGTTCATATAAGTCTCTCCAAGCTTCTCTGTATTCATTCTGCTGGTCATTTCTTATAGAACAATAATATTCCATATCATTCATATACCACAATTTCAGCCATTCTCCGATTGATGGGCATCCCTTCAATTTCCAGTTTCTAGCCACTGCAAAAAGGGCTGCCACAAATATTTTTGCACATGTGGGTCCCTTTCCCCTTCTTTAATATCTCTTTGGAATATAAGCCCAGTAGTAACACTACGGGATCAAAGGATATGCATAGTTTGATAACTTTTTGAGCATAGTTCCAAATTGCTCTCCAGAATGGTTGGATCCATTCACAACTCCACCAACAATGTATCAGTGTCCCAGTTTTCCAAAATCCCCTCCAAAATTCGTCATTATATTTTCCTGTCATCTTAGCCAATCTGACAGGTGTGTAGTGGTATCTCAGAGTTGTCTTAATTTACATTTCTCTGATTAATAATGACTTGGAGCATCTTTTCATACGGCTAGAAATAGTTTCAATTTCTTTGTCTGAAAATTGTCTGTTCATATCCTTTGACCATTTATCAATTGGAGAATGGCTTGATTACTTATAAATTAGAGTCAATTCTCTATATATTTTGGAGATGAGACCTTTATCAGAACATTTCACTTTAAAAATGTTTTCCCAGTTTATTGCTTCCCTTCTAATCCTGAAATGTTTTCCCAGTTTATTGCTTCCCTTCGAATCCTGTCCACATTAGTTTTGTTTGTACAAAAGCTTTTTTACTTAATATAATAAAAAATTTCTATTTTGTGATCAGTAATGACCTCTAGTTCTTCTTTGGTCACAAATTCTTTCCTCTTCCACAAGTCTGAGAGGTAAACTATTCTATGTCCTTCTAATTTATTTATTATCTCATTCTTTATGTGTAGATCATGAACCCATAAAAATACCATTCTTAATTTGTAAGAATTCTAGATTCACAGAAAGCAATACTCCAAGGGTCATTAGGAACCAGGGGTAAGATCAAGTGGATTTAAGAATTTGCCTGCAAAGATAAAGGATGGAGGGAGGGAGGGAAAGAGGTCACTCCTGTAGTCTCATCCCTTTATTCCTCAATGTCCCAGTTTAGCTCCTCTAAATCTCATCTACCTGAGATTATTAGATTGTAGATGACAGTTTGGGAACTAAGCTAGAGGCATAGAGGTATCTGAGAAAGTTGAAGGATCACTGGTGTTTAGCTTGTGAAAATGCCAGCTAAAATCTCCCTTTACTCTTCTTCAATGCCAACAGCTCACAGACCCCTATCTTTGTCAGAATGAGTAACTGTTATGTGGTAGGGAATTAAAGAAAAATTTACTCTAGAGCATTATTCATTTTAGAGAATTCTTGTAATTTTCTCAACAAAGCAATGTTCCCATACTACTTGTTTCTTTGTGGAAAAAGCCTTGCTGTCATGTGGAAGATTTTCTATGTTTGACATAGAACTGTGATCCTTGGTTTTCTTCTTTCTAAAAATGGAGACTACTATCCCACCTTCAGGTGCTGGTAGTGAGAAAAGTACATTGTAAACCTAAAAGTTCTATGGGAAAGTGAGCTACCGTTTTTAGATTGATGATACAAACAGAACTTTGTTTAAAAACAGATTTTTCACAGTCCTCAAATTATCAATATCAACAAGAGCACAAAATAAAATGACATTTATTTAAAATAATTGTTGACAAAATTGATCTAATTGAAAGAGATAAGGATAGAAACTATATCTTGCTAAAGGTAGCATAGACAATGAAGCAATATCAATACTAAACATATATGCACCAAGTGGTATAGCATTTAACTTCCTAAAGGAGAAGTTAAGAGAGTTGCAAGAAGAAATAGACAGTAAAACTATAATAGTGGGAGATCTCAACCTGGTACTCTCAAAATTAGATAAATCAAACCACAAAACAAATAAGAAAGAAGTTAAAGAGGTAAATAGAATACTAGAAAAGTTAGGTATGATAGATCTTTGGAGAAAACTAAATGGAGACAGAAAGGAGTACACTTTCTTCTCAGCAGTTCATGGAACCTATACAAAAACTGAACATATATTAGAACATGAAAACTTCAAGATTAAATGCAGAAAGGCAGAAATAGTAAATGCATTCAGATCACAATGCAATAAAAACTACATTTAACAAAAAGCAAGGGGTAAATAGAGCAAAAAGTAATTGGAAACTAGATAATCTCATCTTAAAGAATGATTGGGTGAAACAGCAAATTACAGACAATATTAATAATTTCACTCAAGATAATGACAACAATGAGACATCATACCAAAATCTGAGGGATGCACCCAAAGCGTATGTAATAAGGGGAAAATTTATATCTTTAGAGGCTTACTTGAATAAAACAGAGAAAGAGAAGATCAATGAATTGGGCTTGCAACTTAAAAATTTAGAAAAAGCCCAAATTAAAAAAACCCCAATCAAATACTAAACTCGAAATTCTAAAATTAAAAGGAGAAATTAATAATATTGAAAGTAAAAAAAACTATTGAATTAATAAATAAAACTAAGAGTTGGTTTTATAGAAACACCAATAAAAAAGATAAACCTTTGGTAAATCTGATTAGAAAAAGGAAAGAGGAAAATCGAATTGTTAGTCTTAAAAATGAAAAGGGAGAACTTTCCACCAATGAAGAGGAAATTAGAGCAATAATGAGTTACTTTGCCCAACTTTGTGCCACTAAATTTGATAACCTAAGTGAAATAGGTGACTACCTCCAAAAATGTAGGCTTCCCAGATTAACAGAGGAGGAAGTAAATTGCTTAGTCCCATTTCAGAAAAAGAAATAGAACTAGCTACTAATCAACTCCCTAAGAAAAAACTCCCCAGGACCAGATGGATTTACATGTGAATTCTACCAAACCTTTAAAGAACAATTAGCCCCAATACTATATAAACTATTTGAAAAAATAGGGAATGAAGGAGTCCTACCAAATTCCTTTTATGACACAGACATGGTACTGATACCTAAACCAGGTAGGTTGAAAACAGAGAAAGAAAATTATAGACCAATCTCCCTAATGAATATTGATGATAAAATCTTAAATAAGGTATTAGCAAAAAGACTACAGAAAATCATCCCCAGGATAATACACCATGACCAAGTAGGAATGCAGGGCTGATTCAATATTGGGAAAACTATTAGCATAATTGACTATATCAATAACCAAATGAACAAAAACCATATGATCATCTCAATAGATGCAGAAAAGGCATTTGAGAAAATCCAACATCCATTCCTATTAAAAACACTTGAGTATAGGAATAAAAGGAATAAATTTTTCCTTAAAATAATCAGTAGCATCTATTTAAAACCATCAGTAAGAATCATATGTAATGGGGATAAACTGGAACCATTCCCAATAAGATCAGGAGTGAAACAAGGTTGCCCACTATCACCATTATTATTCAATATTGTATTAGAAATGCTAGCTTTGGCAATAAGAGTTGAGAAAGAGATTAAAGGAATTAAAGTAGGTAATGAGGAAAACAAATTATCAATCAAATCAAATGAGGGTGGCTTAGTTGTACCAGATCCAAAACTATATAATAAAGCCGTGGTTACCAAAACCATTTGGTATTGGCTAAGAAATAGACTAGTTGATCAGTGGAATAGGTTAGGTTCACAGGACAAAATAATCAGTAACTATAGAGATCTAGTGTTTGGCAAACCCAAAGACCCCAGCTTTTGGGATAAGAATTCACTGTTTGACAAAAATTGCCAGGAAAATTGGAAATTAGTATGGCTGAAACTAGGCACTGACCCACATTTAACACTGTACTTATCTTGTTAAGGTCAAAATGGGTTCATGACTTAACCATAAAGAATGAGATTATGAATGAATTAGAAGAACATAAGATAGTATCCTCCTCAGACCTGTGGAGGAGGAAGGAATTTGTGACCAAAGAAGAACTAGAGATCATTATTGATCACAAAATAGAAAATTTTGATGATAACAAATTGATAAGCTTTTGTACAAACAAAACTAATGCAGACAAGAGTAGAAGGGAAACAATAAATTGGGGAAACGTTTTTACAGTCAAACTTTCTGATAAAGGCCTCATTTCCAAAATATATAGAGAATTGACTCTAATTTATAAGAAATCAAGCCATTCTCCAATTGATAAATGGTCAAAGGATATGAACAGACAATTTTCAAAGAAATTGAAACTATTTTTAGCCATATGGAAAGATGCTCCAAGTCATTATTAATCAGAGAAATGCAAATTAAGACAACTCTGAGATACCACTATACACCTGTCAGATTGGCTAGGATGACAGGAAAAGACAATGCTGAATGTTGGAGGGGATTTTGGAAAACTGGGACACTGATACATTGTTGGTGGAATTGTGAATACATCCAACCATTCTGGAGAGCAATTTGGAACTATGCTCAAAAAGTTATCAAACTGTGCATACCCTTTGATCCCGTAGTGTTACTACTGGGCTTATATCCCAAAGAGATCTTAAAGAAGGGAAAGGGACCTGTATGGGCAAGAATGCTTGTGGCAGGTCTCTTTGTAATGGCAAGAAACTGGAAACTGAGTAAATGCCCATCAATTGGAGAATGGATTAATAAATTGTGGTATATGAATATTATGGAATATTATTGTTCTGTAAGAAATGACCAACAGGATGATTTCAGAAAGGCCTGGAGAGACTTACATGAACTGATGCTGAGTGAAATGAGCAGGGCCAGGAGATCATTATATACTTCAACAACAATACTATATGATGATCAATTCTGATGGACGTGGCCCTCTTCAACAATGAGATGAACCAAATTAGTTCCATTTGTTCAATAATGAATAGAACCAGCTACACCCAGCGAAAGAACTCTGGGAAGTGAGTGTGAACCACTACATAGCATTTCTAATCCCTCTGTTGTTGTCTGCCTGCACAGGTAATTGTACATTATTTCAAAGTCCGATTCTTCTTGTGCAGTGTGGATATGTATACATATATTGTATTTAACATATACTTTAACATATTTAACATGTATTGGTGTACCTGCCATCTGGGGGAAGGAGTGGGGGGAAGGAGGGGAAAAATTGGAACAAAAGGTCAATGATGAAAAATTACCCATGCATATGTCTTGTAAATAAAAAGCTATAAAAAATAAATAAAATAACTGTTGGCCACTGTCAAAGAGCCATTCCACCCGAGAGAACAAAGGGGATTCCCTAGAGATGATGAGGTATCTCAGATGGTGCCAATGGTGGATGATGCTGTACTGGTGACATCAAACCCTGGGACTGTGTAAAGCATCCTAATGAGGTTCACAACCACTCAAAGGAGTGCAGGCTGACAAACCATATAGAAAAAGGCAAGTAGGTGACCAACAGATGCCTACTGTCTAGGTGACAGCATTCTGTTTAATGGGGAGACCAGTCTCCAAAGCTATCTTAGCCAAACAATAAAAATAACCATTGACCCAGGCCAAGAACTGAAGAGAGGGAAGAAAACAATCTGGATTGCTTTTGAGGAATTATGTCATGTTTTAAAGAACCTCATATTTATTTCCTTTTTACATCAATAATCTTCTAGGGAGATTATATGACTGTTAATCATGGAATTTATCAATCTCCAAAGACTCAAAGTTGTTAGTCCCCCAAAGGTCAATGGAAAGACAAATATGCTGAGTCATGTAATATTATGGTCTCCAAAGATTAACATTTTTAGCTCACTCAGAAAGCAATGGGGATTTCCAAGTCGGCTATGACTAGGCTACAAAATACTGCCATTGGAAAGCTGTTCAAAGATACAATGAGAGATATGGATGCCTAGAAAAGGAGGAGGGTCAAAAATGTAGTAAGATTTATGGGTGACTTATGCACAATTCCATACATTCTACTAATAACTACACGATGTCAAGGAAGCTAGAAGGCCCAAAACATACTGACTGACACATTGTAAAAGATTCACAGTAGTGCACGGACAAGTAACCCACAGGATGAGATGTGGCTGGATTATGACCTAAATCACTGGGAGGACCCTCATCAATGCAATCACAGAACCATCAGCCTATTAACAGATACAAATCTGTTTAAACCACAGACATGTTTCTCTGTTGTGTGTGTATATGTATGTATGCATCTAGGTATTTTATTGATGTGATAGATAATTGTCATTAGGTGAAACGGGCCCCTCTTGTCCATTTCCAATGAAACAAAAAGCATCTGAGTTCCTACTATGTGCCAGATACCCATCACCGGAGAAGCTATTCTGGAACAAGGTCTTATATGGAAAGGTCACTGATTTAGGCTCTGTAATTCTCAAACTGCCATAAACATATATGATAATGTTATGCAGCTATGCTATGACCAACTACCCAGCCCTTCATAGGGAATAAACATTCGACTTCTGGTATTATAAAAACAGTCTGAATCCAAGTATATGATGAAAATGCTTTGAGATGTGTTCTGTATTTTCCCTGAGCCTGGTAAGACAGATGCAATGTGCTTGTTCGTAACCTTGATTAAAGGGATTAAAATGAACAAAGGAACTCAGCTTGTAGAGATGTTAAAATGTCACATCTTATAGTGTAGTAATGCTAATGGGTACTACGATCTTGCTATTAAAAAAAACCCGCTTCCCTAAAAATGACATTTTATGGAATCAAAGAAATAGGCAGCAATTTAGAGATCACTTTACTAAGTCTCTTTATTTTGCTAAGAAAACTGAAGGCCAGAGGGGAGAAGAGACTTGCCCCATTTTGATGATTACACCTGGTACTCCCAAATCTAATGTTCTGGACTGCTAATGCCATGTTCTTTATATGAGTGGCATGGTCTTTAATGACAGAAGCTGATTATAGTCAGGGAGGCTAAGTCAGTCTTTCCCTGCAAATTTCAGTGATACAGAGCAAGATAATCTAAAGCCATTGTTGTCCTCCTCACTTTGTGCTTCCAGAGTTTGGATTATTGGACAAATCTGAAAAGTTCCAATTTGGATACTGAAGAAGAGAGAAGGTAAAGTCCGCACTTATCAAGTGTGCTACTTATCAAAAATGAGTAGAATAGATTTACCATTGGAAGAAAATTAATCAAGTGATTAAAATGAACTTAAATTATTAAAATGCTTTAAAATATTTAAAATATTAAAATGATTATATAAAGATTTTCAACTTTTCCAGCCAGTTCCCTGCTACAATGCCCTCTGTTATAATATACAATCCAGAATAGTTTTATTTTTCTATTGTAATGGCTAGAAGGTAAATGTTAGGCAGAATCTAGGTTTTCCTCAAATAACTGCATGGTCTTTCCATATTCTCACTTGCAAATATTCTCTGAGAAAAAAACAAAAAAACCAAAACAAATCCATAACATCATCAGGTTCAAGCTCACATGGAAGCCCGAACATTTTCTATTTCTATTTCTCTGCCTCATGCATTTCCAATTCTCTTTCCCTCCAGTACCTGTCATTTTTTGGAGGGGGGTTATAGAGGGAGACAGAAAATGTCAGTTTGCATCCCCGACTGCATTTCTTTATTGGGTCTATATCAGTATCAAATGGGCAAAGCATCTAAAATGTTTACTCTTCAGCCTGCAGTGAAATCCATTAGTAATCTGAAGTTTTTGTAAACACAGATTTAATTTGAAGTTTCTAATTAAGAGAATTTCAATAACCATCCAAAAAATGCTAAAATGTATTCCTATAGTCAGAGAATTAAAAAGCCTCTAAGTGGGAAGGTTCCCTGGCAGCCACCTGGCCTAACTGAGGCCAGAATGACAATCTCCTTTATAGGATCTCCCACATATCATCACTGAGGCTTTGGTGTGAAGAAAGGCTTTCAGTGAGGCTTATCCACATTACCTTCCCAGGTAGCCTACTTCATAATGGAATAGTTTTAAACATTCCTCTATGAAATTTCTATCTAACCCTCCAAATTCTACTTTGTGGGGCTAAGAAGAACTAATCTCATCCTAGGGACAGCTAGGTGGATAGCACAATATATAGGGTGCTAGATCCAGACTTATTTAGGTCTGAGTTGAAATCCAGTCTTACTATGTGAGTCAAGTCACTGAACCTGTCTGCCTCAGTTTCCACATCTACAAAATGGGGATAATAATAACACTAAACTGCCAGGTTGCTGTGAGGATCAAATGAGATATCTGCAAAAAGCTCTGCAAAATATAAAACTCTATTTAGATACTATTACTACTACTATGTTAGTAATTATTAGGTAGCAAGTGATTCTTTTAAAGTGCTCTCTCCTCCAGCCCCTGAAATATGACCATATGGAACCCAGGATTGAATACCATATTCCAGATATCGACTGAATAGGGTAGAGAACAATGGAACTATCACCTCCTTCACTCTGCATATTAGGTCTCTTATAATTCAGCCTATCATTTTATACATACATAAACAATTGTGTATGTGTATACACATATATATGTAAATATATTACATGTATATGCTTTTTTAAAATGTCAAATCATAATGTTCAATTATATTGAGTATGCAGTTTGCTAAAATCCCAGTTTTTAGATGATGTTTTACCTATATTCATCTAATAGTTGATTTTACATCCATACAATACAGGCAGGCAGCATGACAGAGCAGAGAGAAAGCTGCCTTCAGAGCAGGAAAACCTGGGTTCCAGCCCTATCTCAGATACCTTCTGGCTAATTGACCCTGAAATTTAATCTGATTAGATTTGACTCAACACTTTAGCCTATATAAGTCTTTTTTAAAACCAGATTCTAATATCTGACATGTTAGCTCCCCTTTCAGCTTTGTACCAATTTAAAATTTAGGTAAGCACAATATCTATGCTTTATTAAATCCACTGGTAAAAATGTCAAAGAGTACAAAGGCAAGCAGAAATGTGCTAATGACTAACTTCTTCTGGTCCTTAAATCAGTCCCAAATTGACCTAATTTTAACATTGAGTATCCTATTTCTCTCCATTTCTGACACAAGGAAAGTTTGAAGGATTAGATCAAACATTTGCGAAAGAATCCCTTCACCTACCAATCTAGTAATCCTACGGAAAAAATTTTAAAAGGTGTTATGCTGGTGTTAGCTGCTCCAGATGTTGGCTCTCTGGGATGATGGCTTCCTTTTTTTAAGTTTACATTACTTTCTAGAATTTTATTAATAATCAAAGTCAAGCATCTACTATTGTCCCTTTCTTGGAAACTGAAACAGTCTCCAATTCTATGTCATTTCTCCCATTTTTATGAACTTTCGAATTCACTTTGTCTAGGTCTTATGATCTGGATTCAACCAGGACAGCCAGGTGCTCTTATTATTCCTTTCCTTATCGTAGGTTTTAATTCTGTTAGCCATTTTTGTTCTATACTTTCTAACCTTAAGATTATTCCTGGCAGAGGAAAAAATGAAGCAAAGTAACAACTGAGTTATTCTAGCTTCTCTCCATCACCCATTATCCTTCCATTTAATCTGAGAAGTTTTCTATGTCCATCTTTGAAACTTTTGTTTAATATAGTTTTTTAAAACATCTCTTTGAGTTTTCCATTCCTTTCCAGCATCAGTTTATCATGAGTTTTAACAGTCCCGATGCTATTTATATACAACTATGATACTGTCTTCTGTTACTTGCCCTTCCAAATTGATGCTTTTTAAAAATCTAAATTTGTCAAAGAGTTACCTGTGTATCTACATTGATCTTTTTAGACAATTCCTCCACTTCTTCCTCATTGAAACTGTTTCTCTTTGGAGTTCCAGAATTTGATCTTTAAGAGCTTTATATTTCTTGTTGGCTGACTGTTTCAGATCATGGTACTGCACCTCTTCCTATCCCAACCTCTGATGTCTGCTGTGTAATAATAAATGGTAGGCATCAGAAGATGCTTAGTTCTCTTCTCTCCTATCCCCAAATTCTAAGACAAAGGGATCACTTCCTTTAAGGGTCCCCGTCAATTCCATCTTCACAAACTCTTTTTCCCCTTGGTGGTCAGAATGAGGTTGAGAAGAACAGTTCACTCCACTGTATTTTTTTTCCCCTAAAGGAAGAGACTATCATTTCTTCCAATAAATATTTCCTGTATTCTGCTAGTTATATGGAGGATTAAAAAAAAGTTGGAACACAAGGTTTTGCAAGGGGGAATGTTGAAAACTGTCTATGAATATATTTTGAAAATAAAAAGTTTTAAATAAAAAATAATGTGCCAAAGTCTAAATACCCTAAAAAAGAGATGTTGTGGTAGCATCTGCCTTTACTACGTGCCATACTTCCTAGGCTAAGCAGGTACCCTTAGCTCAGTTCATAGCAACTCTCACCAAAAAACCTCCTATTAGGTGCCAGGCTACAAAACAAAGAAAAGAAGCACCTTCCTGACATAAGGACATAGGAGGAAAGTTTAGAGAAAGTGAAAATAATTATACTGGAAAAGAGATTTGTGGAGGATTCACCGGCTAACTTTAAGTTTCGGAAATCTTATCGTGCAAGGAGGGATTTGCTTTGTTTGGTTTGGTTTGGTTATAGAGAGCAAAAGTAGGAACAAATGGGTACAAATGAGAGAAGGGAAAATTTCTGGTCACCAGAAGGCAAAAGTCCTAACAAGAGGAAGGAAGCTCTCTGAAAGTAGAATGGCTCTGTCATGTGGGAGAGAGAATTCTTCACTAGCAGATATATCTCAGAAAAGGTGTGTCAGGAATGTCCTAAAGGGACATCCTAAGGGAATGTTCAATCCCTGCCCTCCTAACTTTCTGTTTTCTGGACATACCCATGTCCCTGCTGCTAGTTCCTGCTTTGTCCTGATGCTGGCTCACTGGCTGAAATTTATTCTCATTTTCATTCTCTTTCTCTTTCATTCTCTCTGTGTTTTTTCATTTAATAGTATTTTATCTTTTCCCAAGTACATGTAAAGATAGTTTTCAACATTCATTTTTGTAAGAAAAGAGTTTTTCCCTCTTTTCCCTCCTCCTTCCCCAAGACAAGAAGCAATCTGGTATAGGTTATACATGTACAACCATTTTAAACATATTTTCATATTAGTCATGTTGTGAAAGAAAAATCAAAACAAAAGAAAAAACCACAAGAAATAAAAGCAAAAATAGTATGTTTCCATCTACATTCAGTCACCATAGTCTTTCTCTGGATGTGGATGGCATTTTCCATCCCACGTCTACTGGAATTGTCTTGGAACAATCTATTATTGAGAAGAGCTAATTCTGCCATAGTTGATCATCACACAGTGTTACCATTTGTGTGCACAATGTTCTCCTGGGTCTGCTCATTTTACTCAGCATCAGTTCATGCAAGTCTTCCCAGGTTTTTCTAAAATCCACCTGCTCATCATTTCTTACAGAATAATAATATTCCACTGCTTGCATATATCATAACTTATTCAGTCATTCCCCAACTGGTGGGCATCCATTCAATTTCCAGTTCCTTGCCACCTCAAAAAGAGTTTCCACAAACATCTTTGCACAAGGGGGTCCTTTTCCATCTCTTATGATCCTTTTGGGATAAAAACCCAGTAGTGGCATTCCTGGATCAAAGGATCTGCAGAGTTTTATACTGGCTGAAAGTCTCCATCAATCTAGAGCTCCCAAACTAGTCAAGTCCTAACAGGCCAGGACATGTGAAAGTTAGTTTCTTTACTCTGTAAAGCAACAGGCACTTTCCAAGTCACAGTTCTTACAGCTAGATGGCAAAAGTCCATCACCCACTGTTTCATCAAAGGGCTTTACATGGCCCTCTATAAACTTTTAGAAGAATTGGGTTATTGTAAAGCTGTAAAGAGATACCAGAAATACATAATCGTGCTAACATGCTTACGAAATAGTACTGACTATACCATTCTTACTGTCATGATTCCGACTTTTCTTAACGTTATCCTTCCAAAACAAAAATGCATTTGTTATCTGGGAGTCTCACTGCTTCAGTTCCTAATATTCTACAGAGAGACAAAAATTTGACTTGAGTCAGAAGACCTGGGTTGTGGTGATGGTTCTGCAAGTGACTACGGGAAATTATGGACAACCACCTTCTTCTCCTTGGCTTTAATTTTCTCATGTGTCCGGTGAAAACTGCTCTAAGGCTGCTTAAATTTCAGATGCTCTATGACAATGGGCATTCTATAAATATTATTGTAACTAAGGAAAAAACATGGTTTTCTTTTTACTTGAATCACATGCATCATTGCTGCAGTCAACTTTTTAACATTCTAAATCTTAGGGTCCATTTTAATTTTATTTGTTGTGATGTCTCTGTGTAATGATGAGCTCCTAGCATAGTAATTAGTATTTGAATAAAGACAAAGATTCAAGCATTTGGGACAAGAACTTGTTATTTGACAAAAAAAAAATTGCTAGAAAAACTGAAAATCAATTTAGCAGAAACTAGGTAGAGACCAAAATCTCATACCATATACTAAGACAAGGTCAAAATGGGTACATGGTTTAGACATTAATAGGGACATCATTAGCAAATTAGGGGAGCATGGAATACTTTACCTGTCACATATATGGGTAATGAAATAATTTATAGCCAAGAGATAAAGAGTACTATGGAATATAAAATGGATAGTTTTAATTATACTAAATGAAAAAGCCTTTGCACAAAACAATGCAGCCAAGATCAGAAAGAAAGTAGAAAATTAAGGAAATATTTTACAAGTTTCTTTGATAAAGGCCTCATTTCTCAAATACATAGAGAACTAGCTCAGATTGACAAGAATATAAGTCATCATTTCCCAACTGACAAATGGTCAAAATGTTATGAAGATGCAGTTTTCAGAAGAAATCAAAGCTATCTATAGTCATTTGAAAAAATTCTCTAAATCACTATTGATTAGAGAAATGCAAATTAAGACAATTCTGAGGTACCATGACATATCTATCTTGGGTAGTATGACAGAAAAGGAAAATGACAAATACTGGAGGGGGTGCAGGAAAACTGGGACATTTAAGTGGTGTCCAGTTGTAAACCGGTCCAACCATTTTGGAGAACAATTTGGAACTATGCTTAAAGGGCTATACAATTGTGGCTGCCTTTTGACCCAACAATATTGCTCCTGGGCCTATATTCCAAAAACATCCAAAAAAAGGACATATGTATACAAAATATTTATAGTAGCTTCTTTTGTGGTGGCAAGAAAAAGGAAATTGAGCAATACCCACAAGATGGGAAATGGCTGAACAAGTTGTGGTATATGATTGTGACAGAACAGTATTATGCTATAAGAAATGATGAGCAGGATACCTTCAAAAAAGCTGGAAAGACTTATATGAACTGATACAAAGTCAAGTGAGCAAAACCAGAAGAACACGGTACAAAGGATCCTATGATTATCAACTCATGGCTAATTTTAACTAATTGCAATAATAAAATGATCCAAGAAAATCCTCAAAATCTTATAAAAATATAATTTAAAAAATCTCTCAAAAGAAAGAACTTGATGGAGTCAAAATGCAGACTGAAGGATACTTCTAAAACTTTTTTCTGTATTTCTTTTACAACATGGCTACTATGGAAATTATGCTTTACATGACAGCACATGTATGATCTCTATAAAATTACTTGCCTTTTCAAGACAAGGAAAAGGGAAGGGGAGAATTTGGACCTAAAGATTATAAAAAGAAAAAGAATGTTAACAAATTGTTTTTGCATTTAAGTGAAACAAATAAAATAAAATGAGAAAATTTTAGCAGTCCAGAAGGACTCTTAGCACATCTTGGCCCAAATTTTGCATATTAGACGCCAGAAACAAAAAGTAATAGTTTTAATAAGATGTATTCGAACAATACAAGACTAAAAAGTCTCCTTTGTTCTTTTCCATAAAATCATTAGCCTATACTAGATAAGCTGTAATAAGATCCTTCAGAGATATTCAGAGTTGATGAGGATCTATATTTAACATTTTGTATTCTTTTAGGAATTTTAATTAGCTAATACTACAAGACTGGAAACAAGATTGGCTTCATTTTTTCTTTAAATTATGAAAACCTTTTTAAATATGGTTTCATTTGAACCAATTCCACCAGTTGCTCTTGCCAGTGAATTTAGTTTTTCTAGCTCCAAAAGAACGACTTTCCTTTGCAATTTTAATTAAGCTTCTGAGTCAAAGCCATGAGACACTCTTAAATACATGCCCTATGACCTGTCATTTGAATCCTTTTTCAACTTGGCCTCTGAAGCTGAGAACAGAGCCAATCTAAATGTATGTAGATACAATTAATTAATATTTCTTTGACTTCTGAGAAATTACCATAGCCAGTCATTCTTTTAATAGAGGACCTGGACATTCCCCCCCAAATAATTATCTATCTTGGTGAACTTTCCACCTGGGGCCATCAGGCAAAAAGCATTTTCAGTTGGATGGATGGATACAACCAAAGACAAAGATTTTCAGACTCAAAGAATGCTAAACTTGACTTCCTTGTCATAATGAATGGAACTTTCATTACCATCAAGGAATGTATCAAACACACAAGAAAAAATGTGACTAAGGAAGTGTTCACCAGGAAAGTCTGCAGTAAACTTAGCCTTTCCTCTTATGTGTAAGTAACATTATAGCAATATCTTCAATAAAATTTTAAAGATACTCTCGTTTTAACTCATCTCTTCCATTTCCCCCTGGGGACCCAATTAGAATTGATCAGTTGGGCAATACAGCGTCTTTCCTTTTCTTTCTTCTTTCTCTTCCCTGCTTCCCTGTGCTTTGTTCAAAGAATGTAAATTTTAATCCTGAAATCTAACAAGATATTGTGGGATTTAAGAACTATATTTCTTATCTAAGGATCATGCTGCCTTAAATTCAAATTACTCTGACTTTCATTGATTAGCCAACAATAGGTACCAGGTCAAGCCCCACTTGATCATTGTTTTGGCCCAGATTGGCTCAGAGTGAATGAAAATAGCAATTGTTTCTCTTTTGCCCAGAAACCCTGAGGGTCTTTCCCTCTCAGACTAATATTTTTTGGACTAAATAAAAGAAGTCATTTTCTGCTTTATTTCTTACCTAGCCTTAATCACTGATTGGGTATTGCTTCAGTGAAACTGAGACCTGTTAAAGACCTTAAATTTAAGAAGGCCAGGGTCTCCCACTGCATCCAGGATCATATCCACTTATGATCTTGCCATTGGACCCAGATGGCTCAGGAGGAGAAAGGGAGGCTAATGACTTGACACAGCCCTCTCTCACTTAAATCTAATTCACTTGCATGTCATACCCTCACTTCCCTAATATCATGGTTCTCTTTAAGAACAAAGGACAAACAACAGGAATCCATTCTTGAACAACCTCAGTTCACTCTAGGCTTCAGAATTCTTTACATTATATTTACGAATCTATGCTAAGATGCTTTTGATTTAATTTATTGTTCCTTCCTCTTGACGGTATAGATTAAGAAAAAAAATCTAAGCATATCAGAGAGCTCCCTGTGTGTCCATATTGATCTTTTAGATAACTCCCTTTTCCTTTCATCGAAGTTGTTCCTCTCTGTGTTTTCAAATTTGCATTCTACAAAAATTCTAATAATTTCTATGTTAATCTAAGAGGTCTATATCACTTCTCAAAAGCCAAAAATACTTTGAATATATGAAATCTATTTCTCTTGGGTCCCCATCTCTGTAACTTGATTTTCTGGCTTTTCTCTGTAACATCTTCCAAAAAATTCCACTTTCTACGAGTTGTATTTTTAAAGTGGCATGCTTTGGGATACTCTCAAGAGTAAAAGTTGCATAGCAGGTACCAATCTGTACTGGCAGAAGAAGTTCCATATGGAACCAAATCAACCAATATGGAATTGGGAGTTTCTTCCACCACTGAAATTTCCATTCTAGTTTTTAAAAATCCCTCAGAAATACATTTTTAAAATCCTTAGGAGGGAATATAGCACTTTGCGTTACTTCAAGAAACCTTTCAGAAAATATTATCATCTTAAACAAGCCCTTATTTCTAGGGAGTATTTTGAAAAGCAGTCTCAAAGCTATCAAAGACTATGAGGCTTTGGACTTTCATAGGCTAGGAGGAAATTATAAGAATGCATTTACTTTATCACTGGATCAAGAAGATATTGGATTCTGAAGGAAAATGAAGTTTACCTCAGGACATGAAGAATTTTTTAACTGCAAAGAAAACCAAGGTGAGAGGTTGGGCTTGCAAAATTGTTAGTTGATGATCTGACATGAACTTTTCTTTCTTTCTTTTTGTACTATCTATCTTTTTCTTTTTTACATTCTTAATATTTTCTCCAATTACATGAAGACAGTTTTTAACATTTGTTCTTAAAAATTTTGAGTTACAAATTCCTCACCATCTCTTTCTCTTACCCTCTTTCTGAGATTAGCGATTTGATATAAATTATACAAGTACAGTTATACAAAACATATGAAATGAACTTTTCAAAGAGATATGAACATACAATAGTCATTCTGAGAGCTTTAACAGTGTGATTACCTTAATGAATTAAGAAGCACAAGAAATTACAAGAGCTTGGAAAAGAGGCTTTAGGAATGGGGATGCATAAGGCATTCTTACTTGTCTTATTTTAGGAGAAGATATGACCCAAGTTGAGGCAATGGGATGAGCAGCTATCATGTTGAATAGTGACTTACTGCATAAGACTATTGACAACAAGAAGTGACTAGACACCATCAAGTACAAATCTCTCATTTTATAGAGTAGATATTGGACATCACAAAGGTTCATACTACCTCTTTTCCTATTTAGAAGACAGTATAAGTGTGAAATCTCACTGCTGAAAATTAGACCTTAAATTGCTCTATAAAGTAACCCAAGACTTATATGAACTGACTCTAAGTGAAGTGAGCAGAACCAAGAGAACACTGCATACAATAACAAGATTTTGTGATGATCACTTTTGATGGACTTGACTCTTCTCAAAACTGCTCCATTTCAAGGCAATTCTAAGAGAATGGGGATGGAAAATGCCACCCACATCCAGAGAGAAAACTATGGAGACTGAATGTAGATCAAAGCATAGTATTTTCACCTTTTTTGATTTGTTTTTTTCCTTTCTTATGTTTTTTTTTTCTCTTTTGGTCTGATTTTTCCTGCACAATATGACAAATATGAAACTATTTAAAAGAATCGCACATATTTAACCTATATCAGATTGCTTGTTCTCTGGGGGGAGGTAAGAGAAGGAGGGAGACAAATCCGGAACACAAAGTCTTGTAAAAAATGAATGATGACAACTATCTTTACAACCATTTGGAAAATAAAATACTGTAGAAAATTTTAAAAATTAAAAAAAAAACATTAAAAAAAGAAATCCAAGAACTAAGTCAGGTAACTGGTAAATTACAACTGATAGGATAATTTACTTCAAATTATCAACATTTTTACATAAACTCCATCTGCTGTCAAATTCAAATATATATTAAACACTACTTTACCGAAAACAATTTTTTCAATGCACCTGGAAAATGTGACCTCATCTTTTCTTTACTAACAACTGGTTATTTGCCAGAGTAGTCAAACAATCAAAGGATGAGATTCTGCTTTCTCTGCAACTGACTTTATGCTTTATATGTGGGTTACTCTACCTCAATTTACGTATTTGTACAGGTGACATACTGTATCTAAATTTGTCAGAGACTATTTGGTGTACTTATTAATATAGTGATTCACCTGTGTTCACTCCCATTCTAGATCTGCCACTGAATTTCAATGCGCTCTTGAACAATATCAAATTAATTTTCCTCCCCTTTAGTTTCCACACCTGTTAGGTAGACATACTATTACTTGCATACTAACCTCACATTTGTATAATACAGGCTCATAATCTTTCCACTGCGGCAGATTTCCTCCAATCAGGAAAAACAAGGCCAAATATAATTAGGATGGTAAAATCCAAAGACAAACAGAAAGACTTGGATTTTACCTATAGTTTTATACT
The DNA here is from genome assembly GCF_902635505.1 of Sarcophilus harrisii. Lineage (NCBI taxonomy): Eukaryota > Metazoa > Chordata > Mammalia > Dasyuromorphia > Dasyuridae > Sarcophilus > Sarcophilus harrisii. The sequence goes on from NC_045432.1 coordinate 41,926,292, forward strand.
GTGTTTCCTTTCTATCATAAAATTAAAAACTAGCTATTCTTCAAATGGAAATTATTTTGGGATTTTTTTCCTAAAAGGAAATATTTATTATGCAAGCAGCAGTTCTGAATAAGTCAGTCAAAAGGTATTTATTAAGCACTTAATATGCGCCACACTATGCTAAGTGCTAGGGATACAAAGAAAGGCAAAAGACAGCTTGCCCTCAAAGAGCTCACAATCTAATGGGAGAGACAACATGCAAAGGTATATGCAGGAAAAATTAGAGATATCAACACAGGGAAGGTTCTAACATTAAGATAACTAATGAAAACATGTTTCTTTTCAGAGGTATGCAAATGTTAGCTATCGTTATCTTTATTATTTCAGAGTTGTGGTAACAAGTGAGCAAGGTTATATACACAAACTCATTGCTAACTTGTAAAATGTTACAGAAGAATTCCAAGAAACTCTGATTGGCTTGTGTGCAGTCTGTGAACTGGTCAAGATATACTGATAATGAAAAGAGATTTGGTTACTCAAAGGTTAGCCAAAAGACATTTATCAGGTATCTACTACATGGCTGGCACTGTGCTAAGTGCCAGGGATACAAAGAGCAGTAAAATTCCATCACTGCTCTCAAGAGCTCACAGTCTAATGAGGGAGACAAGATGCAAACAACTATAAACAAACAAATCTAATAGAAGGAAAAAATGGAGATAAACAATAGAGGGAAGGCCCTAGCATTAAGGTAAGTACTGCAAGTATATTTATTTTCAGAGCTATGTAAAATTAAGCTACTGTTATTTTTACTGTTTGACAGAGGATCAAAGTAATGTCCGGAGACTAACTGCTAAGCTGTAAAATGCTATAGAAACATTCCAAAAAACTTCCATGGACATGTGTACAATCTGTGAACTACTCAACATATAATGACGCCAAAGGTAAGATGAAAGATACCAAGTCACATTGAGCCATTTTTATGTGCTAGAAAGTCTTCAGTAATAATTATGTATGAAACCAAATACATAAAGAAATGACAACTAATTATTATTTCTTAAGACCTAGATGGTTTCTCACTGTCACTTGAACCATACCAAGTCTGTCCCCCATGGGGACAACAAGAAAAAGTTAGGGGAGACACAAGAGTCTTGAGATCAAAGCCAAAAATAATAAAAAAAAAACAACTACAAAACCAACAACAACAAACTACAACTAATACAACTGTTTTTGTTGTTTCTAATGTGCTAAAGGGGGTGATCACGGGGCAAAGGTAAAACTAAAGATAAAAATGATCTTTTTCAGTTGCAGAGACCAGAACTAACCATATTAAGAGAACTTTTATCGCTGGTATTGAAGAGACTGGTTACAAGTAGAAACAAAAGCTGGTTGTGGTCAACAATGAAATAGTACAACAGGCAAGAGAAAACTTTTGTAGACCATTTCTGAAATAAATCATCAATATCAAATCTCAGTTACTGGACTTGGTTCTGAAACCATCAGCTAGGAGACAGCATCCTTTTCTTAGTGGGATATCGTAACCAAGCACCTCTATTATTAATAAATTTCTATTGATAGTTCAACTTAGCACACAGGTAAGAAAATGTTAGTTCATCCTGTGTCCTGAAGAACCACTAGTAGAAAAAGCTAACAATTTCATCCGTCTGTGATAACAATGGTCATCTAGTCCTCTTTAGCACTTTGAAACACTAGTTCTTACTATGGGAGTAGTGACAAGAACAGTGGGCTTGGAGTTGAAAAAAGTGAGGTTGAGCTGTGCCACTTGGGACAGTGAATGAAACCCTTTAACTCTCAAAACCTTTTTTCCTATTTGGTAAAATGGGCTGATACTCAAGTACAATAAAATCCCTCTGAAAAATGTCAAATGCTATAGCTAGGAATATTATCTCACCCGGTTGATGTGAGAATCAAATGAGGTAATATCAACTATAAACACTAGGGAAGTCTGAGTATAATCACAGCTGTTTACATCTGTTTCTTTAGAACACTCTAAAATTTTTTCATATGTTTGTTTTGGTTGCCTATTATAACACTCTGCATACTGGTACTTTATATATATATATATATATATATATATATATATATATATGTGTGTGTGTGTGTTTTTGTATGTATATATATATATGTATGTATACACCAATGTTATACAACCCCAAAAGGATTGCTTTGACCATTTAGATAAAGAATGACTGATGATCGTCCATTTCTCCACAATGGACATTTTCCTCGAACTCAGTTCTTGAGAATCATAATTCCATTAATGACTCCAATTTCTCTTCATTCTAGCCGTATATTGAAGAATATTCCTTACTTAGAATGGCATTTGATTTAATTGCTCTATTCATTAGAGATTGGTTTCATCGCTTAATCTTTTAATTGAAAGACAGGTACCAGCAAAGGACTAAAACAGACTTCCAGTGAAAATCACCCAGTCTTTCAGTCTTTTGAAGGAGAGCAACTCAGATATTACAGGTTGACAGATTGATCACGTTTGTATTATTGGTATTGTCAGATCTAATAGGTTCTATTTATAAATCAAAGAAATCTAGTCTGATGAGCTTTTGATTTCAGCAAACCAACCATTAATCCAGAATATTTTGGGCTGGGTTGGATGTGGGAAGGTGTGGGTGAAGGCAACCATTTTCTCTCAATTAAAATGCACTAATCTTTTACTGGACCCTAAGAAGATGCATGAGTAACTCTTAGCAGTAGGCCCAAAAATAAAATGGAAATCTACCAACTTTCAACAAAATCAATATCTTAACCAATTTATGCTTAAAATAACAAGGGCACAAGTGCTTTTGTAATGTAAGCTTTGGTAAGAGAACACATTGGGGATTTTAATTAGAAGATGTTTTGCTTAGTTTAGTCATAAAGACCTTGTGAATTCATTTAACAAAATACAAGGACCCTGTGAGGTAAGGGTTCATGTTACTATTATTACACCCATTTTACAAATAAGAAAATTGGCAATTAAAAGTTTAATGATTTCCTAATACATTTCAAAGGAAAAATTCATACCCAGGATTCTCAACACCAAGTCTAATGCACTTTCACGATATTGTTTTCATTCTCCAAATCAAAAAATATGGAATAATTTCTCAGGGGAATTAAAGGATAATTTATGGAACTAAAACATGTAGGGTATTTAATGAAGAAGGAAACAACTCCAACTGAATTTACTTTAGCACTAATCACTTTAATAATAACTTGTGCATTATAAATGGTTGCTAATCACTAGATCAAAAGAGCTCATAGAGAGATTTTTTTATCTCTTGCCTCAATTCAAATCAAAGGGCCACAGAGTTTTAATTCAGTCACAGAGCTACAAGGAAATTTACTTTGTATATATTTTATATTTAATTATCTGTGTACATATGACACATGTACAAAGTAAGGACCTTTGAATGCAGGGGGTGTTTCAGTTTCATTTCTATATCCCCACGATGTCTATCAAATAGGAAGTGCTGAATAAATGCTTAGTGATCAATTGAAGGACCTAACCTATTCTCCCCTCCCTCTATCTCTGAGATACAAGTGATTTTCTACCTTATTCTCAAAAACCTACAGAAAGGTTACCTAACATCCCCTTCTGAAAAAGTTGCAGTTTCTCCCAAAAATCTATGTTCTGGGAGGCTTCCCTGATAACTAACCTCCATTCCTCCTGAAGTTAATACTCATTAAGGAAACTGTACTTTTACAGAAAAAGAACTATTGCTCAACTTTTGCTCCTTTCTGAAGGCCTGTGCTTCAACTCTCTCTTTTCCAGATTAACACACAGGAGCTGGCTCAATCCTATGGTCTATCTAGACCTCTTCTTGGCTGTGATGAGCCAGCAAAGGATGAAGGGTTTGACTGTCTTTTCAAAATCATCTCACAGACTGAGCATCTGCCCCAAACACTTCTAGCTTCCTTCTCTAACCCGTTCTAGAACTCAGATCCCTAAAGTGCCTGAAACTCTCTAGCATCTATCTCTATGACCTATGTCAGTGGTTCTCAAACTTTTGTTTTCAGTATCTTTATCCTATTAAAAATTATTGAGGATCTCTCCAAAGTGTTTTTGTTTATCTGGGTTATATTTATAGGCATTTACCACATTGAAAATAAAAACTATTTTTGAATTTGTAGACCCTCTAAAAGGGTTTCAGAGATCCCCAGGATTCTCTAGACCCTACTTTGAGAACCACTGACCTATGTCACCTAGCCTTACTAGGGCTATCCAAGAAACATTCTTAAATGAGGAGATGGGGAGGGAGGCAGGAAAGGAGGGGGAATAAGCATTTATTAAACACTTACTATTTGCCGGATGATGTACTGAAGACTAAATAATTTCCAGCTTTCTTGTGTGATATTTCTCTCCATTTCCTCCCCTTAAGAGTTTGCCCACATATCGTCAAGAGCTGCCTTCTTCCCAACTGAGGAGGTGCTAGGTAGATATCTTTGATTCCCTTCTCCTCCCACCCACCCTAAGCTATTGAATTTTATTGTGCTAGGGCTCCTTTTCTACATTAGCCCCTCATTTCCCATTCCCCAAAGTATTTTATATCTGCTGAGGTTTATTTCTTAGAATCAAGTCCAGAGTATTTCATTTGCACATGAATCCTGAATATGTTTCAGGAAAAAATTACTGTATTATCAAAAAAAAAAAAAAAAAAAAAACAAAACCAAAAAAACGTACCTATTTTCACGTCCGGTTTGGCATCCTGTCCATCAAAGTGAGGAAGGCTAAAACCAGTTATTATAAGGCTAATTGGCCTTAAGGAAACACACAAATACCACAGAGTAGACCACTTTCCATTCCCATTGTGAGGATAGCCCAAACTATCATAACAGAGAGACATATTTTGGAAGTTTGCTACAGACTTTTCCCCTTGCTTAGCTAAATATATTCATAGCAAGCATAGGGCCATGGCAATAGCTGTTTTATGATAAGGTTTAAGAGAAAAAAATAGAAGCATGGCTCTGGGAAGTTTTTCTTCAAATTGGGACATTTTCATGATTTTGGGTTCCTACAGCTTCCCTACCTTAGTGAACTCAAGTGAAGTTATAAAAAAATAATTAGGACACTGAAGTCACCATATATTTCTGATTGGCTAATAAGAAATTTGCCCTAAGTCATTGCAGAGAAAAAATATTTAAGCACAAGGTTTTGAGGTATAGTAAGAGATTTAATTTCTATGTAATTTCAGAACTATCTAAGATTATAAAGATATAGTTTATTCCCTTTCTTAGAAATTAGTTTACCAATAACAATAGATGGTAACAACAATAATAGTAATAGCTAATATTGACATTATGACTTCTATGTGCCAGCATTGTGTCCTTAGTTCTGAATATATAATCTGTAGTCTTATGTTGTTGGCACCCTGATTTAAGATCAAATGGTGACAATTAGGCTAGGGCTTTTTTATTTTTGATTAATGTTTATTAAGAATTCCTTGCCAAAATGGGCAAAACCCCCAAACCCTTACCTGGGGCCAGGGTTATGAGTATCAGAGTACATTTTTATTCCAAACATTTGTAAATTTAAAAAGACTTCCCTATTCCCTGCCCTCCCCAACTACATATACTTAGAAGGCAAAACTGGTCTCTATGGAGTAGTTGAGACATTTTTGATGGAAAGACAGAATATCGAACACTACCGAAGAAGATTCCCATGGCATTCAACTTGAATCACAGAGAGCAAATAAAACATCCAAATAATATATCCTGGAGGTGATCAGAGAGGGAGAGAAATCCCATTCTCTTCTAAAGGAATAAACAGAAACTGGCTCAGCTTTACAGGTCCAGAACCTGCATTGTTCAGGATTTTAAGGGCCAAAGCAATGTCAAATTCAAGGTTGCTACCTCAACAATTTGGGAGAGACAGTGTTAGCTTTGAATGATTAATGCTTATGTGTTGAGGATTTTCCCCTAAGTCTCAATTTTTCTATACAAAGGTTCAATTTCTATCAAGGCCAATTTTCCCTGCAGTGCCGATGAGTATTTTTAATGTTGTATTTTAATGTTATCTGACACAAATTTTTAGTCCAACGCTTTGCCTAATGCAGCATCCCTCTAAGATGCCAGCTAGCGGCCGGTGACAGTGGAAAACACTGGAGCAGAAGCAGTCAAGGGACTTCTCTTAATTTTTCTGGAGGAAACATGAAATAATTGAAAGAGTACTGGATTTGGAGCCAGAATACCTGGATTTGAAAGCTGCCTCAACCACCTGTTATCTGTGTCACCTGAGGCAAAAGAATTTATCCTTTCCGGGTCTTGGTTTCTTTAATTCCCAAATAAAGATGTTGAACTAGATTTTCTCTAAGGGACCCTCCGTCTCTGATTCTCTCATCATTACCATACATATTAACACGGTACACATGCATACACACTATACAACTTACCGATGGGTACAGGTATCCCTCGCTGTTCATCGCCAGATATAATTTTGTTTGAACTCCTTGAATGGCCACCACCCGTAACCCCACAGGTATGAGGTTAAACAGTGCTGAAATGGGAAAAAACAAAATATTACAACCATTATTTCCATACAGATAAACAAGAAAAAAACAGTTCGTCTTCACTATACATAGATTGTCCCAATCTACAAAAGCAGATGCTTTCCTACGAAAGACGCACCTGTCGAGGACACTTAATCTTTTTTTCCCAATTGGTAAGTATTTATTTTCTTTCTCTCCAATAAGGAAACAAAAATTTTGTTGTAGCATTCCAAAATCCTAGAGATTCTAATTGGGGGGGAGAGTAAAATTGCTAGGAAAACTGGAAAGCCTACTGGCAGGAATCAGAACACTTAATTTCCATTTGTATTTTGAAAAAAAACCCAAGCAGTATGTACATGTGGCCAAACCTTTTAGTGATGGTTAAAGAATATAGCTCCCCCCCAAAAAAAAAGCTGTTTTTTTGACATCTCCAAGGTGAGGATAGAGCATCTCCTTTGTCTCTATTGAGAAGTTAATTCCCAGACTATCAAATTTCCCTTTCATGGGCTGCTATGGGTACTGGCTTAGTTTTGGTTTGGATCCATTAGATATTATTTCTCTAAGACACAATTATACCCCAAATCTACAATTGATTTGAGGGAGTAGTCAAAGGCTTGGAACAATGAAATAAAATCACAGTTTCCAACACAGACTTCAGTACTATGGAATTAGGCTACCTGAATCTCTTAAGCAAGATGAGAAGACATAATAATATAAGAAGGACTTTCAGGCATAGCTAGCTCACTGACCACCTCTTCCAAATTCAATTTCTAAAATCCAATTCATTCCATTATAGATATCTTACACCCTCAGAATTCCATGGGAAAATAAAGCTTATTTCAAAAATACATTCTGAAGTTTGAAAATAAAAGTAGACAAGCTGTTTCCCAGGATAGAGAAGGCTGTTTTCATCTGTTATGGAATTACTGAGTGCATAGCAAAGTACCCTGATGCCCTACACTGCAGATATGTGGCTTACCATCTACTAACATTGCAGAACCAAAGAAGGCTCTGTTTCTCTTCCTCTCCTTTTCCTACATCTTTTGGTCCTCCTTTCCTCAACTTCAGTCTGCCTTTCTTCCCTCCATTTTGTATTTTTCTTTTGCTTTCTCTCTCATTATCACAATAGATGTGATTGATAACTCCTTTCTGACACATCAGTTATATATTTATACACACACACACATAATTATTAGTTTTACATTCCATTTTTAAAACAGGCAAATTGAATGCCTTACATTGTGTGTGTGCGTGCAGGCTAACAGGGCAACCCCAGATAGATAAAATGCCCTCCTAACACACAAATTCCTAGGTTTTTTGATGGAATTATTCCTTTTTCTTCCAGAGGTTTGGCATCATGCAGAAAAGAAGTTTGTTTGAAGGTTTCCTGTTTTCACAAAGAATCTTGCAAATGAATGAGTCGGGGCAGGAGAAAATTCAAAAACTAGACTACATGTTTAACCCAAGATGTTTCTCCTTTGCAATGGTAAAGAGCCAAGTAATGCTAGGAGATGGCTAGGAAGAAATGCAACAGGGATCCAACAGACCACAGTGCTTATTTGAGGGTTACATACAAATACATAATCCTGTACTGTTTTAAACATACACAGCACAGTCTAAACATCTGTCTGAGCCTGCTGAGGGAATGCAAAGAGACCATCAGGTTAGTGCTGTCAGTCTGGCAAAATGCTGAGAATTATAGCATTAAGCAACTCTTGGAATAGTCTGTTCCAACCCTTTTATTTTTAAATTGCCTATTTCCAGCCATTTAAAATGTCCATTTGCCCCGAAACATTCCCAGGGTAGTCTTCCTTAAAGGAACTAAATCTTCAGATGGGTAAGGGTTGTTTACCCTAAACCTTGCCATTGGGAAGTAGCAAAGGTCACAGATAGTTTACATTTATTTCTACTGGAAACACTGGGCTCTGGTTGGGTTTATTTTATTTTTACTTGCAGAGTAGGAGCAAGCGGGCAGGCAGCTGGTGAGAAAGAGGCCCACAATGTATTTCACCGTTAGTAGGTTTTACTGTGTGAAACCTACACCCAGACTCTGCTCACAATCGCACACCACTCACTGAAGGAAACCGGTGGGCGTCCTCCCCCTACCAGCTGTCTACTCACTCCCACACTGTGAATAAAAATATAACAGTACATTTTTTAAACATAGTGCTTGCAAGAGAATCTTTTGGAGGCAGTCCGTGCACCTTCCTTTCAAGACATTAAGGACCAGCATTATCGATTTCCTCTCACCGTGGATATTTGCCAAAGATCGTCAGGCAGTGCTCCTGAGCAGAGATGGTTACCGGGAGTCTACTGAAGGAAGTGCGGGGTCCCCCCGAGGGGGAGGAGCTGGCTTCTCCTGTCTCAGTATACATATTGCCCCAACATTCCCAACCCTGATCATTGGAGTACACCCACAGGAGAAATTCACAAAGCTACAGGGATTTTCTTTGGTGAATCTCTCCTGGATTTTTCACTTAAATTCAGGGTGTTACTGATGAGGAGCTAGGACATATTGTACAGTTCAAAATATAAGCGTTCACACCACATGTCACTGATGGCACCCCATTCACTACTCATATTAAAAGCGGTGCCCTTCTGTTGTGTGACACAGCTTGTAAGCCAGTAGCTCATGCTATATTTGACAATGCAACACACATCCCTGCGGCTTGGTCTATATCAGATATATGCATATGTTATATAATGGGATGCTGGTCCCTTGTGCAGTTGTTGATTGATGATCACTAATGCCAAGGGAAAATGGCATAGTTTTATCGCCAGAAAGACTATTATATTATTTAAAGGGGCCATGGTTCAAAAATGCTGAGGACCTAAACAGTTTTCCCCAGCCCACCCACACTAGGACCTTACTGTAAGGTCTAGAGTCCTAGGCTAAAAAGGTACTAAAATATGTCAAAATCCAATTTGCATATTGCCAAAGGTGCCAGAGACATCCTGAACAAAGGTTCAGTTTCTTCAGTTTTGCTGGAGAGTCATAGCTTCCTTACTCCTCATGCCACTGTTTGTAAGCACAAAAATGGGCATATTTGATTTTCACCTCCCTAATCTCATCTACTGTGCACTTCAGGTTTTTAATGAGAGGTGAAATTCGGAAGAAAACTCCAAAGAACATGATGAGCCACAAAACAGGCTAATGAACTGACCCCCAAATGAAAGGGATGACTGTGAATTACAATCTTCAGTTTTACTTTTTTTTTTAACCTAATAACACAAATATCCGTGGAAACCCAACAAAAATGAATCAACAATAACAAAAGGGGAAAGAAAGAGCTTGTTAAAATTCTCCCTTTGTCACTGTTTTCATCTAGGGATAGACATTAATTGGGCTTAGTTGGTTAAAAACCTTTTTAAAATAAGGAGGCTAGTCTGGATCACAATAGAAAATTGAGCATCTCAGGTGGGAGGCAGAGATCAACATCTTTCTCCATTCTCTTTTTGCAAGAGAGAAGCTCTTCTTCATGAAGATATAACATAAATTGAAACATACTATCAATAAAAAGCTAGTGAATTTTATTTAGGAAGCTAAAACAAATTCATTAAATCTCTTAATTCTCTTTGCTGGCTTGAGCCATAGACTGGAATGGAAAGTTACTATATATATATATTATATATGATATACCTGTTCTCTCTGACTTCTCTTCATAAAAAGGAGGCAAATTTCCCTCATTTTGGAGATAGTGATTTAGCTTCATGTGAGCTACAGAAACAGCCCTTTCTCTGTATAAATATAGCTTATCATCCCACAGAACTCAATGTATTCTCGTACTTGTCAGTTTGGCTAAATTGGTCAATTTCTTGAAGGCAGAAATAATAAAAGTCTCTTCATACAGGTAGGAAATGATGACAGGTCCGACAAATGTGGTGTCCCTATAACTTTAAAACAGATGTCTTCTTGAACTTTCGAAGGGACAGTGCAAAATATTCTTCCGAGAAAAATAGCCATCACTGCTCCCAAAGCTGTTACATTAAAGCAGTTTCCATGAACCGCCTATCGTCTCTTCCTTTTCAAGGGAAAATACATAATTTATAAAGGCTGATGTTCTCATGATGAGAATTTTATTGGACTGACATTTACCACTGTAATGAATCTATGTTATGGGAGCTTAAATGTGTGAGACCCACACGTATCTTAGAAATAAATAAATAGACTCGGGCAAGTGTGAGGAACACCAATTTGCTTAATCGTGCCTTTGGCCTAGCATGTCAGAACAACCAATAACAGAAAACCAATCAAAATTAAATATCTCACTAAGATAGTAAAGAGAGAATACTAAATAAAATTCCATAAGCACTTATTAATTACAGACTATATTAATAAAACAGACTATATTAATAAAACAGGAATAGAATGATATGCTTGCTTGAGGCATTTAAAAAAACTTTTGATGAGAAAGTTATAAATATTTCAAGGAATAATTCTGTAATTCTGTATCTCTTCTGCCCTTTCTGAGGAAAAAGAACATGATTGATTATAAAACATTTTTTTTAATTTTTTATCACTTAATTATACTTTTTTTCTTAAAGATCACTTTAGGCACAAAATAGCCTTTAAAAAATTAAATGGAGACACTGGGGGGGGAGGTAAGATTTCCTAGCCCCTGGTCACTTTAGCAATCAATGCTATGTCCAACACCTTTATTACTTATTCTGGTGCTGTTCCTGTGAGATGTTCAAGATGCCATGTCATCGTGTGCCAATAGCTACTACCTGGTTGGACTACTGCCGATAGCTTCAACACACCTAAAAAAGGAGTGAGCTGGGGCATTAGGCTCCTTTGTAATACAGTTGTTTAAAATGTTCCAATTTTTAATGTTTAAAATGTGGTTAAAGATTTAACTAATATTAAAGACAGCAGAGAGAAAGAGAAAGAAAGAAAGAAAGAAAGAAAGAAAGAAAGAAAGAAAGAAAGAAAGAAAGAAAGAAAGAAAGAAAGAAAGAAAGAAAGAAAGAAAGAAAGAAAAGAAAAAAGAAAAGAAAGAAAAGAAAGAAAGAAAGAAAATAAAAAAGAAAAGAGAGGAAAAAAAGAGGCACACATATTGGATAAATGAAGAGCACAAATGGTACCATATAAACCAGATGCATTCGATTAAAACCCCATAGCAAATCAAAGCAAGGATGGAGCTTTGACTGTCCGAATAAACATAGCTGTTATATCTAGAAAAAAATTCATTAAATGTATTATGGATTGAATTAAGTTTATCAGTCTTTACAAAGCATAAAAAATGAGTCAAATTTTTTTTATTTCCTTAAAAAAACACACAAACACATGTGAACAATGAATTCAGAATAATTGTCTTCTACATGGAAGCTAGAGAAGGTGCTGAAGATAAAATTGGGTGAGACCTTGAGGTTGGGTGTGGTCAGTTAATATCTAAAACAGGAATAAGCCTTCCTTTCTGCAGTAGAAGTTCCTGATTTTCATATGCAGTCTGATATACCACTCCAATGAACAGTTCTCCTATCAGAGCATTGTTCAAAATCTGGTAAGCACACAGTATTATTTTATGATCATGATGTTCTACCCATTAACATCCTTGAAAAAAAATGATGAAACTAAAACTCAGCTTTACACATCACTGAGAACTGGTCAGTGATGCAAATGACAGGTAGATGTAAATTAAGGGATGTTCACTAGGATATTGCTGGTCACATATACTTTAATATTAACGACAATAATGTAGCTTGCTGCGAAGCAATAATTCAAGTGGTTATTAAGGATTTTTCCCATCCCCGGCATCAGAAGAGGCTGCTTTGAGGGTAGGTGATGGCAGCTCTCTCTGCAGTCTGCTCTTGGGCATCTGCTCAGGAGACATCACTAAAGGATTTATTAACACCTTATACTGGGACCCTTCTCTTTGGGCTTGCTGTCAAGGGGCAATTCTACTCTAAAGATGGAGCTGAGCACTCATTAGCAGAGAAAATAGAAACCATATCTGCTCTTGCGGGCTATGTTCCTAACCAAGCTTGATGTTTACCAAGCATTTGTGAGGCAGTACGAATTGAGGAAAATACAAGGCACATTCTGAGACTACATTATAATAATGTTGTAGCTAATTTAATGAGTCTGAGTGCAAATAATGGCATCATATGAATTATAATCATTTAAATAAGAGCTTTCACTGCCCCCCCCTTTTTTTTTTTTTGCTTTTCTCCCATGTAAAAAAAGCATGTCTAATTAAGGATAATGTATCTTTTCAGAACCAGGATTTCAGGTGTTACACATGACAGTATAACAATGCCATTTTTGAAATATTTCCCTTTGTTTCACCATTTTAATCTCCATCTTGGCCTTCGCTTAAACTCTGGTTGAGAAAGAAGAAACTAAATTGCATCATCATCTAAGATCTCCCAAGTAATCCGATCTCAATTAGTGTATGAGTTATCAAAAGAAAAAAATTATGAATGTTCTGTAGCAATGATGATTTTTCATGACATGTAACAACTCTACTCTCTTAGGATCAGACCCCTCTTAAGAGGGGAGAAAACATTCTATTTCAGGCTCGGTGTGTGGGTGAGTAAATTTTCTGTGGGGAAAATGTAATAAAATCCAAAGGACAGCCATAAACCTATTGAGATTGCCATGGAGATGACATTTGGATTGCTTTTCAGAGGGTGTCAACATTATTTCCTATAGGTCATTGTTTTAATTGTATGTGTGCATGTGTGCGTGTGTGTGTGTGTGCTCTGCATCCTTTTTTAATAATAATATATATATTCACATAAATATCAAAAAACGAGACAGTACAGTGAGAATGTTACCATCCATTTCTGGAAATGACAAAATGAGCTTATGGAGGTGGAGAAAACGAACAATATTTCACCAGACACACCAAGGTAATCTACTATTTATTTATTCTATAAGCACTTACTGTAGGTACTGTCTTCTTCTTTTGTCCCATCAACTGTTCCATCTGCCTGCAGCTGCAGGTGGTATCCTTGCCTGCTGTATAGCTTTGTAACTATACCCTTAAGTTGGGGCTCTGTAAATAAAGCAATCATCAGGTTAATTGCTAATATGTGAACACGGACTTGCATCATCCCTGATTTCACAGGGCAGTTCTAGAACATTCTGCGTCATCTACGACAGAATACATCGCCACAGAGGCGTCCTGCTAGAGACGAAAATCGACAAGTTTCAAAATCAATTTCTAACATGATTAAACATGGCTTTCGACACTGTAATGTAGGCGAGAACATCAAAGCTGCTTACGGTGTCTACAATTTGAACAGTGTGTCACCAGGCTTAAAAAGCACCTCCCTGGCTCATTGTAGATTAAGGATGTGCTGCAAAACGATGTATTCTACCTTTTTAACAAGGTGCAATTTCTCACACGGGAGGAAAAGGAGGACTACAAAGATAATTTAGAGCTGCTTGCCAATCACAGACCAAAAGACACACGAATTGAGATTTCCTGCCCAACTAAACAAAAAAACAAAAAAAGAGCACACGCAGAACCCAAGAGGAATCAAAGAACTTGTAATTATCCACTGGGACTTAGGTGAAACAGAGCAAGAGAAAAGGAGAGGGCAGAATGCAGACAGTTATCAATTTTAAATTAAAACAGCCTTCTCAGAGGTCCATGCATATTACTAACAGGTCAAAAGATGCAGTGACGCCAGTCTGCCTTTTGTTTTTCTGGATACAAAATGATTTCATAAAGCATTTTCCAACAATCTCACAAAACAGCAGAACGCAATAGCCTTTTTCAAGAGTAAGATGATTATGCAATAGGCTTCACTGCAAACTCATCCCTGATTTAATCATAAAAATCACAAGAACCCAAATCTGCTTTTTAGAGTCTAGGCATCTTGCACATCAGATGTTCATGCTGACTTATATGACACTAGCATGTTTCACTTTGGAAATGCAAAAAGCCCATTTCCTACGTGCCCAGACCTACATGTGTATGGAGAAGATACAAGCATAGAAATGACAGAAGATGGATAGGTAGCTTTTTCTGTAATAATATTTACACTTGTTAAACGCAAGAAAATGGTCCAGTGAACTTCTTTTGCTTAAGAATTGACAGAAAAGGCTTCTGCGCCAAGGCTAGATTGCCTTCCCCTTAACACCAAGAGATATGCAAAAATCACTTCTCCCCCTCCCTCTTTCCCCCCAAGCCTCTGAAGACTGGTTCTATGCTTTTCTGGCCCTGGGTCTGGCCAGAGGCACCCCAATTTGCCAATTTCAGGTTTGCTCCTTAGCACCAGTAGGTAATCAAGGTTTCCTTCTCCCCAGCCTTCAATTATTACTCAGCTTAATCAGCTAGCTCTGTGCTAAGGGACATGCAGAATGTGTGTGCGTGTGTGTGGGGGGGAACCCAAGGATTTCAAAGCTGCACCACAGCTGTGCCTCAAGACATCGCCACATGATAAAAAGAAACGAAACACCCCAAGCAAGGGGAATCCCTGCCTCCTGGGGTGTGAGATAGCAGGTGAAGGATCAGAAACACAGTTTAGAACAAGAAGAAAGCGGGATTCCCCCTGATTTTCTTATAGGAACAGTAAGGGAATTGGGTGTGTGTGGGGGGAGAAAATGGCCAAAACCGAGCTTCCATACTGAAATTTCTATGGCTGCCCCATGACAGCCCTGCCCTGTCAGGAATACATGTGAATACGCATGTAATGTCGCACGAAGGAGTCCGCATGCCCTGTTTGCGGGTGTGCCCTGCTGACCCCTGGCTTGGGCTCTGTTGCTTCTCTCCCCCCCTTTTCCCCTCTCCCCCCTCCCCTCATTTGTCCTCCTCCCCCTCCCTCTCCTCTCCTCCTCCCCCGCCTCCTCCCCTCGCCTCTTCCCTCTTCTCCCCCTCCTCTCTCCCCCCCCCCCCCCCCCCCCCCCCCACCAACAGTTGCACTGCAGCAAACATGAAACTGTCACGAAGGAGGCCAGGAACGCATCGCCTTCCCACGCACGCACGCAAACACCGCACCGCACCGCCTGGCAATGAAAAACAAAAACAAAAAAAAAAAACACAACCCCTCGAAAACAAAAACCCCAAACCAAAAAGCCCCATACTTTGGAGGCTGAGCTACCGAAGGGAATGGCAAGTGCAGGGGTAGGGGGTGAGGGCGGGGGAAGGGAGCCTGTCTCTGACAAGAAATCGCAAAGCCCCAAAGCTAGAGCATAAAATCAATTAGCCCAGACCTGGTCTTCTCCTCCGCCTCTTCTTGGAGCCAAAGAGTTTGACCCGGGAGAACACATTCAACTTGTTTTTGTCGCAGCTGCCCTTGCTTTTGCTGGGGCTGCTGACACACTTGCAGGCGTTGGACTTCTCGCGCTCGCGGGCTTGCCTCTTCTGCCTGATTAGGGAACTGGCGATCGCGGCCGCCATGGCCAGTAGCCCCAGCACCTCGCGGCCGCCCGGTCCCCCCCCCGCTGCTGCTGCCGCCGCCGCCGCCGCTCCCGCCCGCCTCGGCGATAGCGCCGCCGCCGCGCTGGCGCTGCCGCCGCCGCCGCCGCCGCCGGCTGCCCTGCTGCTCTCTACCTGCGCCTCAGATTCGAAGGCTCAGAGAAAAAACAGCAGCGAGCATGCTGCGCTTACCCGCACCCTAGACGAGCTCGGACTCCTCAGGAGCGGAGCGCAGCGCAACGCAGCCACAGGCGACGGCGCCGGCAGCAGCAGCTGCGGTGGGCGAGGGGAGGGAGGGGCGGGCCCCCGCCCCGGGGGGGGGGAAGGGGGGGGGGAGGGAAGCAGGAGGGAGATGGAGATGGAGAGGGTGGGGCCCGCCCCCAAAAAAAAACCCAAAAAGAAAGGAGCGGGGGGGGTTTGGAAAAGGGGAGGGAGAAGGAGGGGAAAGAGGGAAAGAACGGGGGGGAAGAGGAAGGGGGAAAAGAGGGGAGAAGGGAGAAAGAAGAAGAAAGGGGGGGGGGGAAAAAGAGTGGAAAGAGGGGCGGGGGGGGGGGGGGAAAGGGGGGGGGGAGAGGGGGGGGGGGAAAGAGAGGGGGTAAAGAGGGTGGGGGGTGGTTGGTTTTGGGGGAAAAGGGGTGGGGTGGAAGCGCGTTTTGGGGGGGAGGGCTAAGTTTTGGGTGGGGAGGGTGTGTTTAATGTAGAAAGGTTTGTGTTTAGGGGGGTTTTAGAAAGAGGTGGTGTTTGTGTTGCGGATGATGGGGGTTGTTTAAATTAAATAGGGTTTGGGGTTTTTTTTGTTTTTTTGCGTTTTTTGCCGGATGTTTTTGGTGGTGGGTGGGGGGGAGGTTTTTTTGCTTTTGTTTTTGTTTCTGGTGGGGGTTGGTGGTAAAGGGTGGGGGTTTTGTTGGGATTTTGGTTTTGTTGTGTTGCGGTTTTCTGGGTTTGGATTGTTTCTTTCTTTGACATTGGTTTTGGGAGTGGGTAAGGGTTTTTTTTCTTTCTTTTTTTCTTTTTTTTCTTTTTTTTTTTTTTTTTTTTTTTTTCTTTTTTTCTTTCTTTTTTTTTTCTTTTTCTTTCTTTTTTTCTTTTCTTTTTTTTTTTCTTTTTTTTTTTTCTTTTTTTTTTTTTTGTTTTTCTTGTTTATTAGTTTTTTTGATTTCTTGGAGAGAATGTTTTTGGGGATTAATTTAAAATTTTTTTGTTTTTTTTCTTTTTTCTTTTCTTTTTTTCTGTTTTGTTTTTTTTTTTCTTTTCTTTCAGGTTGTTTTTTTTTTTATTCTTTTTTTCTTTCTTTTTTTTTTTTATTTTTCTTCTTTTTGTTTTTTTTTCCTTTTCTTTTTTTCTTTTTTTACTTTTTTCCCTTTTTCTTGATTTGTTCCTCGTGTGTGTGTGTGTGTGTGTTTGGGGAAAGAGAGAGAGAGAGAGAGAGAGGGAAGAGAGAGAGGGGACAGAAGAATGATTTTTTCTTTCTTCCCGAAAACACTGCAGGAGGAAAAGATGAGAGTGAGAGGATTGGGGGCCTGGGGGTCGGTTGGGATCCTTTGGGAAATTGGCTTCTAGAGGAGCGCACTGAGTAGAGGGCTTGAGGGCCCTGGAGGGCTCCCCACTGGCCCCAGAAACAACAGCGGCTTTTTGTAGGGGAAACTGGGGGGAGTACAGGTGTGGAGGCGTGCAGCCTCCACAAGTGGTTTTGAGCCGGCTCGTTTGCCCGTGGCGCAGTCCTTGGAACCCCAGACCTGCCGCTTCCCATCCTTCTTCCACAATTGGGGAAAAGAAGAGCTTGGGATTAGAGGGAGAGGGTGAGGCAAAGGGGAGAGCGCTTCCTTTACGTTTTCTTTTTCACGACTTGGCTTTGGGCTCCAATTTCTCACCTCGGGGAGCCACAGGGGAAGGATTCTTCTGTCTCCCTCTGCTTCCACCCACCCACCTTTTCTCAAGCGCACACGGAAAACCTGCCCTGACTCTGGAACCACGTACGAGAAGCTAGCCCGGTCCCCGGTTGTCCTCTAGCAATTGCCACGCACGATTCGAGCACATTTACATCCTCCTGTTCTAGGAGAAAGAAGGGCCGTGGAGAAGAAGAATCAGATTTGCAAATGCGAATAGGAAGTGCGTGGGGTCCCTCACTCTGAGCACTGTCAAAGCCCAGTCATTTTCTCAGCTCCCTTCTTGCCCCCTTCTCTATGGCGCTTTTCAAATGTGACGCAGGCATTAGACCAAATGCTTTGCACATCTCCAGGCTCATTCCCCTTGCTGCAAAGGACAAGTCCCCCCCCCCGGGGGGGCTTATTAAACCAACATGGCTGAAACAATTAACAATCCAAGTCAGTTTTCAGTACTTCTCCCAAGAAGCTATTGCCCAGTTCACTCCCACATGTGTGTATGTCCTTGATAAGGAACACTGGTGTGTGCTGGGAGGCAGGTGTTTTTTTCAAAGAGAAGCCTGCCGGCTTGGTTAGTACCGAGCATCTAGGGAGATTTCTGGCAAGAACCCTTCCATTTTCTATGGGTTAGCCTCTTCATTTGCTCTTTCGGCTTTATAAAGGCAGGGAATTAAAGAAGGAAATGCAGATGGGGGGGGGAGAAAGATGGAAGAAAGTAAAAAAGAGGAGTTGAATGTAAAGAAAAGAAACAGCAGTAATTGGAGAGGAAGAAAAGACAGGGAAGAAAATTAAAGGGACTTATCAGAAAGAAAGAAAATGGGAGGAAGCAAATGCAGGGGATGCAAAGAAGGAAAATGGAAGGAAGCAAATGGAGGAACTGGTTTTCAAAAGAAAAGGAGGAAACAGGAGAGAAAATTCAGGGGTGCACAGAAAGAAAAATGGCAGAAGGAAAGGGAGAGATGGTTGAAAAGAAGGAAATAGGAAAAACTGAGAGGTGGAGAGAAGGAAAGTGGAAGGGTGGTTGGAAAGAAAGAAGGAAATTAGAAGGAAAAATTCATGAGTGGAAAGAAGGAAATTAAGGAAGAAAATATGAGGAGGGTAATTAAAAATGACTGAAAAGAAGGGGCAAAATGCAAAGATGAGAGAGAAGGAAAATAGAAGGAAAGAAACAAAAGTGATTGGAAAGAAGGAAAAAAGGAAAATTGAGAGGTGGAGAGAAGGAAAGTGGAAGGGTGTTGGAAAGAAAGAAGGGAATTAGAAGGAAAAATCCCTGAGTGGAAAGAAGGAAATTAAGGAAGAAAATATGAGGAAGGTAATTAAAAATGATTGAAAAGAAAGGGGAAATGCAGAGATGGAGAGAAGGAAAATAGAGGGAAAAAAACAAAAGTGATTGAAAAGAAGGAAAAAAAGGAAAAATTGAGAGGTGGAGAGAAAGAAAATGGAAGGAAGGGAATGGAAGGGTGGTTGGAAAGAAGGAAATAAGAAGAAAAAATTCATGGGTGGAGAGAAGGAAAGTAAGGAAGAAAATGTAAGGAAGGGAATTAGAAAATGATTGGAAAGAAGGAAAAAATGCAGAGACAGAGAGAGAAAATAGAGGGATAGAAACAGGAAGGTGATTGGAAAGAAGGAAAATAGGGATGGGGAAAGAAGGGAATGATCATTTATTAGCGCATATCTATTTATATTTATAGCACCTACTCATTTAATTGCACCTATCGTGTGCTAAGCACTTTATAAATATTATCTCATTTAATTCTCACAGCAACCCTGTGTGGTAGGGGCTAATAATCCCCATTATCCTTTTGAGGAAACTGAGTCAAACAAGGACTTGCCCAGGGTCCTTCAGCTAGTATCGGAGGCCATACTTGAACTCAGGTCATCCTGACTCAAAACCCAGTTGTACAACCAGCCGAATCCTAACTAAAGACATTGGAAGTGAAACATATGAGGGTGATGTCAAGGGGTAAAATACAAGGAAAAAGGCAGGGGGAGAGGGAAGGAAAATAGAGGGAAAGAAACGGGAAGGTGAATAGAAAGAAGGAAAATAGGGATGGGAAATAAGGGAATGATCATTTATTAGTGGTGGTTAGAAAGAAGGAAAATAAAAGGGAAAAAATGGAAAGAGGATGGTGAAAGTCTTCAGATCATTCAAAACAGGGATCAGTTAGAGGAAGTTGGCAGAAAAGAAGTCTCTAGGGGGCCAGAATAGTTGTGTTCAAGTCTGAAGGGATCAAGTTCAAGTCAAGGAGAGACCAGCTGTATTCTGCTTGGCCCCAAAGGATCAAAACAGGAGTGGCAGCAGCCAAAGCTGCAGAGAGGTAGATTTGCTAGTGCTGCTTAGAAGATAAGGGCTCACCATTCCTAGAGGATTCTGGGCAGTGACTAGACTACCATTTGTCACATATGCTGTGGAAGGCCTCTGGCTGGCTGGTCTTTGAGGTATATTAGTACTCTCCCCTAGAGAGAATCTTTCCTCCCCAGTGCCAAGCCCAGAGAAGATTAAGCCATTTTCAGGCAAAGATGGATACTATGATTAGTTCCCCCAGGAGGAGGAGGATTCCCATCAAAACAGATCCCAGAAAGTGTTCCTCTCCCATGACCACGAGGGGCAGACTCCACTCCTGAGAAAGTTTAGTCAACTTGTTCTCGCTGTACCAGGTTGGAACAGCCCTCACTTCTGTAGCCAGTAGAGCTCTTCTCTTTATTGTAGAGTTCCATTCACTAAGCCAAGTGAATAGAGAATGAAGGCAAAAAGACACAGGTTCAAGTCCTGTCTCTGACACATCCAGGCTACGTGAATCTAAGCGAGCAAATCCCTTCCTATCTCTGTGCCCACATGTAACTCTGGAAGGCTGATGATGTGCCACCCGCATTAGCATAGTTTCTTCTTTCAGAACTTCTCTTTACCAAGGAAATCACAGGCCTACTTGCTATCCATTTACTAAGTAACTCTCTGACTTCTCTACTTTCTCCAATCCCTCAATGGCAGGAATGAAAGTGACGTTTTATGGCCACTCACACTGACCTCAAATGTTCTTTGAAGGAAGTCTGTTTTGGCCAGAGTTTAATGGATATTTGAGGGAAATGGGCACCTCTAGAAACATATGGCACCTATTGTACTAGGCATATAATAATTTCTCATCCATTCACTCTGAAATAATCGTGCTTAACAATCATCCTATACCCCAAATCTCACCGAATCCTTGAAACAACCTTGAGGAGTGAGTACTGCAGGCATGGTTAGCCCCATTTGACAAATGAGGAAACCGAGGCAGACAGATTCCACAGCTGCCAAGAGACAGAGTAGGAATCAAATCCAGACCCCTTGAGGCCAAATCTCTGTGTTCTTTACATTATTTTCCCTTTTGAAGGATCACAGAAATTCACTCTGAGATTGCACAGAGCCATGTGGTCTAACTATGGTATATTTTTTACCGCTTCCTCACAGTACACAGCAGCTAAACACGGCATCCCCCTACGGAAAACCAAAGTAAAAAATGAGTAGGATTACCTGGGCCAAGGAAAGGGAGAAAATAATGGCCAATTAATCAACATGCATTTATTAAGCTTTCTAAGTGTGAGGCACTGTGCCAAAGCCCTTGGAATTCAAAGGAAAGCCAAAATATGATCCCTGTCCTCAAGAGACTTAGATTTCCATGATGGGGACAACAAGCAAAGAACTCCATACTTACAAAATATATACAGTGTAAGTGGTGGTTGGGGGAGGTACTAGCAGCGGGGTAGGACCAGAAAAGACCACATGATGAAGGTAGAGTTAATCTGAATCACAAAGGGAAATATATGCTGGCATGAGGGAGAGCTAGGGCAAAGACAGTGAGCTGAGAGATGGTGAGTTGTTAGAGAAGGAGAGCAAAGAATCGCACTGGGGCCTATCTCATGATAGGGTTACCGCTCTGGTCACGGTGCTTCCCTGGTGGATATTTTGAATGAATGAGGGGATATGAGTGATGCCTCATCTCCTGGCTTCTACAAAGCATGACACCAGGCTAACCTCTGCCCTCTTGCCACGTCACTTTTTGACCTAAGGTCTTATGGCTTTTCCTGAACTGGGCCATACTCTGGCTGGGCACGGTCCAGCTTCTTGTTTCCGGGCCTTCTCTGAGCACTGATATGTCTCTACACACAGCCTCTTGAACTTAGAGTAGCACTGAGAAAGTGGGAAAACACTCCAAAGCACAGAAATGGAAGTCAGGAAAACTGAATTCTAGACCTTGCCCTGTCATCAATCAGTTATGAGACTTGAACAGATCAATGAACCTGAATTTGCTTCCATTTTCTCACCAGCAAAATGAATAGCTCCCAAGGTTCCTTTTGGTTCAAATATCTCATGATAACAGCAACATTTGCATAGTGCTCTAAAGTTTGCAAAGTTATTTACAAAAATAGTTTCATGCCTAATGCCCCTCGTCCCCCCCATGTCCTCCTTGGTTCAGTGACGCTCAGGCTTTGTGTGGCTCCTCAAACAAAACACTCCATTTCCCAGCTCCAGGTATTTTCCCTGGCTGGCTGACCCCCTATGACTGTAATACTCTTCCCTCCTTATCTCTCCTTCCTTCCAAGCTCCTCTTGCTTTAAGTCCCAACTAAAATCTCACCACCTACAAGAAGCCCTTTCCAATCCTCTTTAATATTACTGTCTTCCCTCTGAAACTATCTCCAATTTACTCCATCTGGATTTTCTAGGTACAGAATTGTTTGCAAGACTGTAGGCTCCTTGAAGGAACTGTCTCCTGCCTTTCTTTATCTGCTCAGCAATTAGCCCAGTTCCTAATACACAGCGGGTGCTTAAATTGTTGACTGACAAAAACTCTGAGGTAGGAGCTATTATTATCCTTATTTTATACATAAGGAAACTGAGGCTAAGAGAGGTTAAGTGATTCAGGGCTATATAGTTAGTAAATGTCTGAAGCAGAATTTAAACTTGTATTTTACTAATCCTTCTCCTCCTCTCCTCTTCTTTGTCTCTCTGTCTTTGTGTGTCTCCATCTGTCTCTCTGTGTCTCTGTCTCTGTCTCTGTTTCTGTCTCTCTTTCTCTGTGTGGATCTCTGTCTCTGTATTTCTCTTCTCTCTTTCTCTCTCCTCTGAGTCAGAACAAGATAGAACAAAATATCCTCTAGGATAGCTGAGTATAATCCTTTAGACTGTAATTTCTTAAGGGTGGGCTCCTTGTCTTATGTTGTGCCTAGTACAGTGCATTGCACATGGTAGACAGCTGACTTAATATCTGTTTGGTTAATAAATAAAAATATACATTACATAAACTGGGAATATAGATACAGATATGGAAAAAATAAAGATGTTTGCATAAAAAATCCTTTGCTTCCCATCATTTTGTTGATTCCCCATGAAAATCAGGCAGTATTGAATCAGTTTTTGCAAAGTTGTCTCAGAGAGTTATGGGAGTTATCAGGGTATAGATTTCTCATGTCTTTTTGTGAATCCCTTTTGGCAGGTCATGGATGAGGTGAAGAATCTGAGGAAACCTGCTTTCAGGAGCCTTCTTTCCAAGATAGACAGATACCCAAACAGACCTGACAGTGATGAGCAAAAAAACCCCAAAAACCCAAAATATAAGACAAGTGAGTCTCCTTCGGCTTCTGCAATCAAGTAAGAATCAGTTGCTTCTAGGACACCCAGAAAACAAGAGGCTATAGAAAGCAGCCTTCCTTCTCGGGGGGCTAAATCCCTTTGCTTCTTTGCTCAGTCTGCTTCCCTTCTCTTGATGTCCATCAGCTCATAGATATTGCCAGATACACAGCAGAAAGCTTTATATCTGAGATGGAGGCATGGAATGAAAGCCAGGTTCAGAATCCAAGAGGTCAGGAGCCTGGGGATGGCACCAAGGTGGCAAGAGGCTTGGCTGGAGCCAGCCAACTTCTTTAGAGTACCTAGTTATGCCTCCAAAGCATTAGGGGAAAGTCTGGGGAGAAATATAAACGAGCAGATTAGATAAGAAAGGCCATTAACAAAAACTGTGCCACTTAACCAGAGTCCATAAGAAAAATGCAATTTCAAAAAACCTTGTCAGTGTTACATTGCTGGGATTCCAGGAACAGAAAGAGTGAGTTCTGCACTCCAGAACAGAACCTGGCACATTTCTGAGCTGGCAACGGATTGGTACTAGTCACAGATATGAAGGAGAAAGATCAGAAGAGAAGGTTTCCCTAAGAAAATATTTAGAACAGGATGGCCCAGGAGAATTTTTAGAGCTGTTGAGGGTTCAAAGTTCATCTGGCTCAATGGGTCTTATTCTTTTCTGCAGGATGGGCCTCTCTTTGGCACTCTGGGAAAGCCTATGGGCTCCTTCTGAGAAAAAATGTTTGTACATGCAATAAAATAGGAAAAAAAACCCATCAGATTAAAAAGTTAACCAATAATGTTGAAATAGTTGGGAAAAAACCATCAAATTACAAAGTCAATCAATATTGTTGAAATATATTTAATAAAGTTAAAACAAACATGCACGCAGGCTCACATAGCCATAGGTTAAGTATTCCTCATCTACTCCAAATCCTTTCATTTTTCAGGGGTGGAAATTGAGGTGCATAGAAAGGTGGTGACTAGCCCAGGGTTACAGATCGATCAGCTTGTCCCAACTCACACGCACAATAAAATGGTGAGGAGCCCTGAAATCAGGCCTTATTGCTACAGTGTCCCTGTCTTCATTATGCCTTTTCTCTGAGAGCATTTTCTAAATACTTAAGCTATAGAATTTACTAAAGCCACTCCTGATTTATATTTAAAATCAATTGGAAAAACACTGATCAATTCTGGTTCTCAAGAAAGAAAATTCTATAACCTCTATAAAAGTTCATTATTCACTCATAATTAATTAACATTACATTCATAAAACACAGCTGACAGTCCTCATGCCATCTATGAACTCAGCTACTGGCCACTTAATTAGCTGTCGGAGCAGCAACAACAAGAGATTCTGACTTTTGATGACCTCTTTGGTCATTTGATGACCAGGGCTTAGATAGAGATCTACAATGGCTGGGGTAAATGATGATAATAATAATCAATATTTATATAGCACCCAAGGGTTTGCCAAGTTCTCACATATGTTATCTCATTTGCTGCTCATTTGAGCTAGGTACCACATGAATTAGTATTCCCATTTTTTAGGTGAAGGCAAAGGTTTACCTCTTATCCGCAAAGGCAGACTAAGGGAAGACAAACTTAGGCAGCAATATGCTTAAGTTATATTTCTCAGAGCCTTAAGGATCCATGGGTCCAAAGTTGTGGGCACCTATCTCCCTGATGAAGAAGACAGACAAGATTCTATAATTTAGCGTTATCCTTGGCAGTAGTTATATCTGGGGAAAAAAAACCGTCATCCCGGGTCTCTGGCCTTCTGGGCATTAGCCTGTATCCGATTTAGCCAAGTTGGCTCTTGGGTGACAACCCAGAGTTTGAGTTCTAGGAGCCCAGCCTTTGTCACTCCAATGAGGTACTGATTGTGTATGAGGAAGGAAGGGCCTTTGCCAATAAAGATCACTGCTCACAAGACTGTGTTCCCAAAGGAATTTATAGAAACAGTTATAAACATAACAGAACCTCATTTCTTTGGGATGCCGGAGGTGTGAACCCACCTAAGTTTGGTGAGACCCTCTTTTTCTGGGCATCCAATATAGGAACGGATGGAGGGGTGAGGTTAGAGCTGGCATCATAGCACGATGCGAAGTCTACAAGGCAGAAGAAAGATTGGTTTTAGGTTTATCATTTCTTCCAGCTTTGGAGGGCAAACAGGTATCATGGTGGATAGAGAGCTGGATTCTGAGGCAGCAAGAAGCAAGTTCAAATCCTGCCTCACACACTTACTAGCTGCATGACTCTGGGCAAGTTACATGGCCTTTCTTACTTTCCATAGCCTCTTGTGTCAAATGGGGCTGATAATAACATCCACCTCCCAGGTCAGTTGTAAAGATAAAATAAAAAAATGTATATAAACCTGAAAGTGCTACATAGATGCTAGGGCTTTCAGCAGCAACTGTGTGGCACTGAGCAAAGGCCCTACTTTCCTCAACAGTGCAATGGGGATAATGAAATTTGTTACTTATCTCCAAGGTTGTGAGGAAACTTAAATGATAGAATGTATGTGATGTGCTTTGTAACAGGCAGTACGTAAATAGAAGTGGGTATTATTTAGGGGATAATGTGAGGACCTTGTTACTCTATAACAGAGCCTAGGAAGAGAATTTAAAGTACAGGGGAAGGTTCGAGACCATGGCTAGTTCTTATGATATAAGGAGATTCTTAACTTCTTAAAGAACATTTACAGTTAACAATCATCTCTTATTTGTACTTCCCTTTCATTCCCCCCAAAACTTTTATTTTTCTATCTTAGAGAACGGAGAGATCATGGAAAATCAATTTGAGTATGCCTATGGATTACATTCTTAACCCCCCCTTTTTTTTCCAGTTCCAGATACCAAGTGGGAATGAACCAAGTGTGGAAGGTGGGGGCCGGTGGTGTCCGTTCTGCTCCCTAGCAGGAGTCAAATGCGAGATCCACCTGAGAAAGCTACCAGAGAGCTTTGAAGCCTTCTGCTTGGCTTGATCTTGGTAGCTCAACGGTGGGTGATTATTTGATTATTTGATGCCTATCTTCCCAAGATGGCTGCCCGAGTGTGAGGCTCAGGAATCTTAGCCAGTAGAGCGAGGTTTTAAAATGATATCTGCTGTCATTGTATAAGCTTGGGGATATAAGGCTGGCTCTTTAAAAGCTGTTACTTGCATCCTATACATTATGTTTGAAATATAGCCATCTACCACCAGATCAGCAGTGATTCCAGGCTTAGGGGTATGGAGCTAGATTTTTTTTAGTAGGGGGAAAGAGCCAAATGTAAGCTAACATGTTTTGCCACTGATCCCTTTTTAAATAAACACTATATTAAATGAACAAGCACACACATTAGCAAATTGTTCAACATCTGCATCATACCTAAAAATGAATTATATAATTTAGAACAAGAATCAGAGAAATATTTCTCATTTGTACTTCAGAATTTTTCCACCACTACTTAAACTAATCTTTATTTTTCTGACCCAAGGTAGACTGAAAATTCACTGAGCATTTATGTCCTTCTAGCAGAAACTTTGCAGGGAGCCGAAGCAGGGAAGGATCTCATCGACCTCCATATTTGATGAGGATATTTAGGGGCTTCAGAGAAACCTTGCCATCAAAAACCCTTGCAAGCAAGCTTTTTCCCATCTTTTCAGGAGATTTTTTTTTTTTTTTTGCTTAGCTCAGGAATACCACTGATTAGTTCTTAGAGTGATTCTGGAGCTAATTCATGAGTTCTTTTAACAAGATGGAAACTTGCTTCCTGTTCCAATGCTCCGGGTTTTCTACCCTTTCTGTTGCCTGCTTTTTTTTTTTTCTGCCCTAATAGCTTGCCTTGTGTCAAAAGAACCAAACATTATGGTCACACGAGGCATGCATACGGGCAGTCCACTGCTTCGTGACTGTCCTTCGGCAATCAAGTGTTTCCTTGGCAACCAGCCTTACTAATATCCCCTCCCCTAAAAAGTAGCTGAGATTATTATTCAGTTGGTTAAGTATACTGGGTGACACTTCTTTAGTAACCTCTTTCGACTCCCAGCTGGGTTAGAACTGGGCTTCTTAGAAGGGTTTTTATGTTGTTTCAGAAACCCCATTTTCAAACCTGCTTGAAAAGAACCTGCCGCATTTTCAAAGAGCCGTTCCCCACAGCTCTCCTTGGAATTTTCCACACTGAGTGCTATTCAGCCCAAGCACAGAGAAGAGAGTAGGGTCCACAAACGCACATCCAGAGACCAGGGTGCTGGTTGTCCGGGGATTTGAGTAACCATTCAAACTTCTCTGTTTAGCTCGACTTGTGTGGTTCACTGAAAACTGAGTTAGCTTTACTATATATATATATATATATATATATATATATATATATATATATAGCTAATTAGTCAACATCAGATTCTATATGGCTTCTCAAGCAGTGCAGTGAAAGGAATGGGGATCTAGGAGGCAGAAGTCCTGGGTTTGTTTTCCACTCAGAGGCTTACCAGTACACAGAACCACTGGGAGCCAGTCACCTATATCCTTTCTAAGCCTCAGTTTCCCTCATCTGAAAAATAGAAGAAAATAACAAGCATACTGCTTAGCCCATAAGGTTGCTAGCAGCAGACTGCTTTTGAAATGCTAAAGCACTATTAGAAATGTGCAGCATCTTTCTATAGGTAATATGGGCAGGAAACAGTCTAGGGCATTTTGGTCAAAAAAACATCCACGAGTACTTGTCCGATGGGCATCGGCAAGCTGTTTTGAAGAGAGAATGTCTCCCTTTTTCTCCTGATCATGTTCAGCACATATTGTCAAGAGTGGTGTTCAAGTGTACAGTCGCTGGTCGATTTCAAACGGCGATCAGCAGAGGGCTTAGTAGCAATCCTCGTACTGGGAAGATGCCAATCAAAATGAAAATTAAATTGGCATCTGAACCACAGTGACTCAGCCATTCTGCTAATGCAGCAACTGGGTGAGCCGGAGAGCCTCAATACCAGAGACGCCCATGTGGGCTCTTATTAAATGTGCTTTATGATGATGATGGTGAGGGTGAGGAGAAACTTTTAGCCCCTTGCTGTGTGAAAGATAACAGGGGAGAGGGGAAAATCACTAGCTTTTCAAGGCAGGTCATCCTAGTCTTTTTCTCTGTGTAGATTTGAATGTTCTTATCAGAGGGTGAACACCAGGGCATTGTGGGGGGGGGGGTGGATAGAAGGGAGTAGACATGAGTCCCAACTCCTGAGAGCCTCACTATGGCCTTCTGTCTGAATTGAAAAATTCTGCCTCTGTATTATCTGCCAGGATCTATCTGTTGTTTTGCCTGAGAAAAAGAGCACTTGAAGGTACTCTTAGGGGGACTTCTCAGGGGGTTAAAAAGCACCTTTCTCTGCAAAGATTTTTCTTTGACAAAAGTAGACAAAAGCAAGAAATATGGTGGGTGGTTGAGTGTGGAGATTAATGTGCCTGATGCATGTGACTGAGGCTTCTGCTTTCTTGCCATTGTGCCTGCCTTATTTCCAGAGCCCTCCTATTGGACCCCACCTCCCTGCCCAGCTCTACCAGGGTCTCTTCTGGCCAAGGTCTTTATAGTTAGGACCTCATGGTGCTGATTCTTTCTGGTCCCCTTCCTTCCCCACCTTCATTAGAGTTTCTGACCTCCAGGGTCCAATCCTCTCTTGGAAAATCAAGTATTCTAAAAGAGTCAGCTGGGCTGTGGTAATAGCTCATAGGCTTCCCTCCCTTCCCAGGGGACAACTGAAGGCAAAGCCTTAACTCAAGTGACTCCAATGGGGAGAATTTTAGGTGATTAATAGGATAAAGAGAGAAACTGAAAAGGCAGGTGGGGTGTTTGGGGATGCTCTAAATCAAACTTTCTCTCACCTATGTGTACTGCTGGCCTCGTGAGGCCATGTGTATACATGTGTGATCTAACATAATGCAGCTGCAGAAGCGCAGAATGGGCAAGGCCTTTCCTCTCCCTTGGACAACATGTCTCCAGCCACAAAACGAGATGTTTAGAGTAGCTCAAAGGCTATGGAGATAAGACAGAACCTTAGGGAACATCCAGCTCAAGGGATCTTAATCTGGGATCTGTGACCTTGATTTAAAAAAAATGTCTTTTGATCACGATGTTTCAATATAATCGGTTTCCTTGTGATGCATTTAAATACATAATTCTGAAAAGGGCAGCACCAACTATACCAGTCTGCCCACTAGAAGATCCAAAATGTACCTGGACCCACTCTCTCATAGAGAGGAAATAGGTGAGGAAATAGAGGCCCATGGAGGTGAAGATACTACCTATCCAAGACTACAGAGGCAGGAAGTCAGCAAAACTAGACTCAGTGGGACAGGGAGAGGGACAAGAGGCAGTGTGAGATAGTTCACGGGGAGCAGGATTTGAAACTGAGAAGAAGTCTCATTTCTGATGCTATATGACCCTGAACAAGTCACTTAATCTGTTAGTAGACAGTTCTCTAAGGCTCTGAGTTATAGAGAAGAAACCACACTCTATCTGTAGAAGGGATTTCCTTCCCTCGGAACAAAAGCACAGATCTAGTCCCTGTCCCTCCCCTATGTGCTGACCATTTTTCTAGGTGCTAAAGATCCAGAGACAACTCTCGTTTCTGCACACGAGGAGTCCACGTTCTATTGGGGAAAATGAGCTGGCCAGAAGTGACGATAGGATGAAAGGTCCTTACCTGAAGAGCTAAGGCAAGAATGCATTCCACACACGGGGGGACATTCAATGCAAAGGCCCATAGTATCACAGTGGGACTGTGTGGGAAGCCTTTGTTGACTCTCCTGTTCCCTCCACTGCCTATATGGTCCCGTGAAGCATCCATGATAAATAAAAGGTCTAGCTCCTTTTTCTATGACTCTTTGTTTATTGTTAGCAGATTCCCTGACTAGTATTATATATTACTAGACAGAGAACTTTGGCAAGTGTTCCTCATCTAAAAGTGCTGTGTTCGAAGGAGAAACCCTTTGGCCCTACGACAAAAGCAAAGACTCTCCTGGCCTGGCTTCCATCAAAGGGAGGGAGGTCTAGGAAATTAAAGCCAAAGTTGAATTACTGCAATTAGACTGGAAGAGAAGTTTCATCAGCCACCTGACTCCGGGGTGAAATGAGTTGACACCATGGACATATTTGTCTCACGAAGCGGAAAGAACCTGCATAGCATCTGTTCCTTTGAGCCAAATATTTATTTAAGAAACCATTAGCCCAAGGAAGGCTCTACTCTCTGTGCTAGACTAACTTGATTTGAACTTGCCCACTGGCAGCAGATTTTGCCAACAGCCACCTCTGCTTCAATAGGGATCGAGATCAAGAACGTAGCTTTTAGCAATCTGACCTAGGAATGACAGAGCCGGAGATCAACTAGTCCAGTGCTTTCCTTGGATGGAGGAAACCGAGCCCCACGGAAGGGAGATGACAGACAAGAGAAAGGGCAGACAGAAAGTTGTGCTTTCACAGGTCTTAAGCTGGGAAGGTAAAAATGAAAACATATTCCATGTTCACATTTGCAAATGCCTTTCTCCGAATTAAAAAGAAGTTTCTTTAAAAGAAAATCGGAGGACTGGCAATGTACACATAGTTTATCCTACATTTTCTTAGCTAGCCATGGAACTGAAGGGCAATGTGTACTTCGGAATTCACAAGTGAATTACAGAAAAGGGCAAATGCACACCGGCCAAGCCAGAGTTGTTTTTCATTTCCTTTCAACTGGAGGTCTGTGTTTAGTTTGTGAATTTTGTCTAACCTTTACTTTAACTCTCCTTTTCTTTGCCCACTTTGCGTATATTCCACCATCCGTCCGCATCCTCTAGACTTGGTGTCAAAAGAGTAGCTAACAGTGGAGGCAGAGACTGATGTGAAGTTCTGAGTAGAAATAGGAAGTGGCTCTCTCTCATTAACAGAGCAAGGCTCAAAGATAGAATTCGAGGATGAGGTTGTCAGAGAGGATTTCTGTTCCTATTTTGGACCAGACAGTCCAGGGTTATGAGACTCAATGATACCACATAGATTCAAATTATATTTCTAATAATTACTCGATGGACAACAAGCTACTAACCTTCTCAGAAGGTTCTTGGGGTTGCGCCATCAAGAGATCAAGCCACAGGCTTTCTTGGAGCTGGAAGAACACAGCCTCTTTTGAACTTGAGAGACTTAGAAAGACTTTTAGATTTGCAGAAAAGCTAAGTGAGTTGTTCACGGTCACATGACTAGCAGGTGGCAGCAAGGGGATTTGAACTCTGATCTTCCCTACACCCAGGTTGGCATTCTGTCCACTAAGCTTCCAGGCTGCTTCCTCACGGGGTTGTTGGGAGGTTCCAAAGAAAGAAAGTCTGTATGGTGGTTTGTAGACCTTAGGGGCCAAGGAGAAGGAAAGAAGGGAAGAAGTAAATGGAAGACCGGGGAGAGAGAGCTTACGTTTGCTTCAGGAAGAGCCGAGTTCAAATCCTGTCTCTGAGACAAACTAGTTCACGTGACCCCAAGCACATCACTTCAACCTTCAGGGTCCTAAGCCACTCTCTAAGTAAGCATGGGTAAATACATATGCATGTGTATATGTGTGTATAATATAGAAATATATGTAAATATATGATTATATGTTTATGTGTGCACATATGTGCTTAGAATATTAGATGGGAAGGGAAGCAAATAAGCCTTTATTGAATGCCTATTCTGCACCAGGCAATATGGTAAACACTTTTTACAAATATAATTTCATTTGTTACTCAAACAACCCTGTGAGGTGGGTGCTATTATTATCCCCATTATAGAGTTAAGGAAACAGAGGCAAACAGTAGTTAAGTGATTCAGGTCTTCCTGACTATGGCCAGTGTTCTATCCGGTGTGCTAACATGAAGAGCATATATAAGGTGCCAAAGACTAGTCGATCTCCATTGATAGAGTGCTCCTTATGTCAATAAAATCATAGTTTTTGTGTCCCCCCCAAAAAAAATACCTCATAAAAATAGCTGATCAGAGCAGGTCTTACTGGGAGACAAAGGAAGATTTCACAATTCTTTTCCATTTCTATAGCAGTTTTTTGAAAACGGCAGGCATTAATTAGCCTCGTCTTAGGGATGAGAAACCTAGGACTCAGAGAGCTTAAGTGGCTTATCTAAGGTCACACAGCCTTCACATAAAATTAAGTCTTCTGACTTCCCAGTCCAGTGTGTTCTCTTCACTATGCCAGCAAGGGGAGGTATGGTTGCCTGGCTCTGCCACAGCCACGCCATCCTGGTGAGCAGCTTGGAAAGTTTTCTCAACTTCCTGGAGAAAGCCATGACTTCTCTCATCAGTTACATTTGTGTGCTTTACGTGAATGGCAGTGTTTTTATTGGCCTTTTGGGTTCAGAAATCACTTATTCTGGGTGTATACAGCTCAACCAGGAGTTGCCATAGAGATTTTGATCAATGCTCTGAACCGGGGCCTAATTTGCACATTCCCTTGATTAGCTGGAGTTTTTGCTAAGCCATGCCAGGCCATTCCCTCCACTGGCATGACTAATCTCCAGAGTTGGCTATATAAGGAATACATGAATGTTATGAACCAATCAGTTCCGGTTATTTAACTGTACAATTCTAGCCGTAGAGCCAAGTTCAGTAACGTCCCATCTGATCGTCAAGGCAAAAAAAAAAAAAAAAGCAAAGTAGAAAAACAGAATTTTGAAAAGGAGTGAGTGAGGTTCTGTTGACATCAAGTTACAGCTTATTGTGGTGCCATGGTGACGCTGACCCCAGGGCCTAGACAATCACACTGATGGGGCGCTAGATCTGGTGGGTTGTCCCACAGGTGAAGAGACTGGCAATGTTCTGCCACACATCTGCCGTATGATTCATTTGGCTAGCTAAATGTGGACAGGCAGCCACCGGCAAATAAGCTCCCCCCACCAAGCTACATCAACTCACAAAGACCATCTATTAAGGTATAAGAGGAGCTGTGTTCTGTTCCAGGAAGGGGGCACAAATAGTACAGAAACTAGGACTCCCTGGTGGATTGAAGACGTCAGGTGTTGATTAATTAAGTGGAAGCAGTGAACTCCTGAGTTCAGCTCTAATTTGGCCATTGATTTGTTGTTTGATGTTTGGAAAAAACCACATTCTGTTTTACTTCTTCTATCCAACAAAATGGAGGGACTGTCCCTAACTCACTGAGATGCTAAAAAGGGCAGCAGAGAGCCTAAAAGCACTGGGCCATCCAACCCTGGCCATTCCTTAAATGCAGTCCTTGTCATATTTTTCCTCTCATCTGGATGCTTCAATGCCTTGCTAAAAACAACAACAAAAAAATCCCAGACCCCTGAATCTGACATTTGAGGCTCTTTACAGTCTCCCCCACCTACTTTTCAAGTCTTATCTCATAATACTGTACTCAATGTTCCAGCTCGACCGGATGACTGTTTGGCAAATGTGTCCAGGGATTTGCTCCCTTTGCTACAGCCGTTCCCCACGTCTTGTTTGTGCACCAACTTTATAAAATGAAGAAACCGAACCAGCTGAGCTCTGAGATCCCTTACGTCTCTCAAGCTATGAACTCCAGGAAAACACTAAGAATTCAACCAGAGCAAAGACAGAACGGAATGGAACCTGCAGCTGGTTTTTGCCCTCTGTCACCTCCCATCTCCCCCTTTCACCCCATCACAACATTATAGTTGTTCCAAAGGTATATTTAGGTTCAATAAAAGAGTAGAAGTTAAAGAGAGGTTGATAGAGTTCACCATGAGGGAAAGCTATGGAACAAGCTGGAGGCATTTAAAAACTCAAATTGGCCTGCTTTTGGGATATAGTGACCTCACCACTATAAGTATTCATAAAGGAGCTAGATGCTCATCAGTCAGACATGTTGCAAAGGGAATTCCTACTTTAGACGGGAGTCACATTAGATTATCTCTTATGGTCTCTTCCCATTTTAAAGCTCGTGATTACTTGATTTACACAGATTTTTTTCTACATCTTTTAACCCATATTCACTTGAGGACAATAATTCTGGGCAGCTATGAATGATCTGGGAACCAGGGGACTGCTTACTTCCAATGACAGGGTTAGGAAGGGATGAGGTATTTAAAACAGGGCTGAAGGTTCTTTACTTTATCCCCTTTGAATATTTTTTCAAAATGCTAACAGAGAGAGTAAACAAATGACACCATATCAACTGGCCAACATGGCACCAGATGGAGTGTCTACAGAGGAAGCCACATGGATATTCTGCTGCTCCTAATGGGAAGATAGCAAGTAAATAATCATAATGAATGCAATGCGGTCAATTAACGGGGGATCCATCTCCAAGATCACACAAGGGTAGCGCGGGGACTAGAGCCAGGTAAGGAGCAGCTCGCGAATGTCTCGTAGAATCAGAAACGGTACCCTTGCTCTCCTTTGCATGACAGGCAGGCTCACGGCAACCCGACCGTCAGCCTCCCATATTACCAAGCCCCTCTCTCATCATTCAAGACTTTACTCCTCCCAGGGGGAGCTGACAGGAAATGGTATTTGTGACTGCTGCAAAACCCCACTCATTAAGAGACTACCCTTTAGGACCAATACCATTGATATGATCATGTCCTTCCTAACTAAGGCAATTTGGCACGCACATCCGTGAGGATTTACTTTTCTATGTCTATAAAGTCATAAGCGTTCCAGTTTTTGCCTTTAAAATTCTTGATGTTATTGCTAATGAACAAGGCATGACTTTGC
Source organism: Sarcophilus harrisii (assembly GCF_902635505.1). NCBI lineage: Eukaryota > Metazoa > Chordata > Mammalia > Dasyuromorphia > Dasyuridae > Sarcophilus > Sarcophilus harrisii. Next base: position 41,961,298 of record NC_045432.1, read on the forward strand.
ATTTGCAACAATAATGAATAGGCATTGATAATGCAGTTCATCGCTCTAAAAAATGTTAATGAAGGCTTGGCGCATTGCTACCAGACACGGAGCTTTGCAGAATCTGTTCAGAACAAGAATTTCTAGTTAACCAAAGTACATTCCAGTGGTGCTGCTTGGGAATGAAGCGTAATAAAGGCTCAACTGGGACCAGGAGTCATGGCTAACTCATTGTGTGATCCTAGTCAAGTCCCTTCCTCTTTCTGGGCTTCAGTTACTTCCTCTGCGAAACGAGGATTTTGAGATGGTCCCTCCGGTCTCTTTCTGTTCTTGTTCTCTGATACGGAGCAAGAGGGTGAATTTGGAGTTGGAGGATCTGGATGAACTTGAGCAAATCCTTTCTCCTTTTCCAGGACTTTCTGGGCCTCAGTTTCCTCCTTTGTAAAATAAGGAGGTTGGACTAGATGACCCTTAAAATCCTTTCCATCACTGAGATGTTCTGTTGCAGAATTGCAGTGGCATTATGGGAAGAACAGTGGCTATGGAGGTCAGGATCTGGGTTCTCCTCCCTGCTCTGCTATGCCTGAGTTATGGAACCTCAAGCAAGTAATTTTCTCCTACCCTGGGGCTTCATTCACTCCTCTTTAAAATGAGAAGGCTGAAGTCTATGACCCCCTGAGGTACCCCCTAGCTTCACATGCCATGAGCAATAATCTCAAGAGTAATTTGCTTCCAGAACTGTTGTGGGTTCAGGGACCAAGCTGAAAGAGACCAAGAGGATCTCCAGCATCGAGGGAGACACACGGAATTAGCAGAGTGGTAGCAGTAACAAAGAGGCAGGAAGAGAGGAGATCCTGGCAATGAATCTGGGCAAATACCCAGGTTTAAAGTGCTGTCCCCATTTCACCAATCGTAGGGGCCTGTTTGGGCGAGCTAGAGGCCATTTCTACCTTCCAGATGGACTCATCTTGTGAACCTGCCTTGATTAGCTCATCAGGTAGGAACGGAACTGGTCTCATGGAGGTGGCCAATTGACACGTACCCCACCGAGTGGCCAACTGCCAGGAGGAAAGTGGTCAGCTAACTGCAATCCAGGAGTCTATCCCTGGTCAAATGCAAAGCTTTCACACGAAAGAGCCCTGAAATCAAAAACTCTAGCCTGCTGCCACTCAGAGACCCGCAGGCCCTGAGGAATTCTGGAAGCCTCTCTGACAAGACCATTTTGCCTTATAGAAAGAGAAAGAAGGTTACTGAAGCACACAGAGAGAGCTTTCCTATGAAAGGCAAATTTGTTCAACCTTCCCGAGAATGAATGTAAAGTGAGCAAAATAACATTCTGACTCAGGCCCATAATCATATCACTTTTTACATGATGAAATACAATAAAATGCACTAGACCAAAAACCGGGGTCCAATTTCACCCTATATAATTCCACTGGAGAGAACGGTTCTCTCAGATTTACCCTAAAATTCACTGGGACACGAATCAAGCCGATGCATTTTCTGTGATTTACCAGATAAAAATATGCCTAATGCAATTTAAAAGCTGGTCCAGCTATTTATTTCAATTAGCAGCTTGGAAATATGGTCCACAAATATGGCAAAAAGACATTTCTGCTATTAATAACCGTCAGAAAGCGATGTAATTTCCGTGATTTTCATCCTTCCCTCAGCCAATATTACATTCATATCACTTCATTTTTCAATTCTGGGCAAAATAAAATGTCTCTGAAATCATCAACAAGGTTGTGACCCGAAATAAGAAAAAAGCAGAGAGAAGGAGAAGTTTATAATTTAACGGTGACTTTTCCTCACCCACAATCCTAATATTCAATATAGGCTTTTCAAAGTATAACAGTGCACACATCCTCTGAGGGGGGGGAAATGTGTTAATTCATGGTCTGATGAGAATCCTTATGTGCAGACCAATATAAACTCATCTATATTAAATCAAAGCTGCTTCATGAAAGACCATCCATCATGAAATGGTCTATTTGCTTGTAGCCCATTCTCAGGTGATCACAATTCAGGAGCGCTCTTCCCTTCTGGCTCAGAGGGGCACTGGACCACCCCGCTTGAACCACAGCAGAGATACTATGCTTTTCTCACTGTTCCCATGGAGGCCGGAAGAGCCGGATTCCTTTTCCAGGGACTCCTAGACCTGGAACAAAGTCCATTCCTATGAAAAGTGACAACAAGCAATCTTGAACTCAGGGTTTGCAGAACAGGGAAGATTAGGACACAGTAGCTATTCCAGATGGCTTAGTGCTTATAGCAGTAGACATAGAGGCTGGAGACACCCGGGTCCAAATCTTGCCTTGAACGCTTGTGTTGTGGGACCCTAGACAAACCTTAGTGGGTCTCAAAACCTCAGTTTCTTCATCTGTAAAATCAAGATAACAGTCTCCATCTTACATGCCGTGCAAGCCTGAACAAAGGACTTTAATTTTCAAAACCTCCATCTCCTCAGCTGTAAAATGGGAACGATAATAGCCCCTATCACACTAGCTAGCTGTGTTGACCCTAGCAAATCACGTAGGGTCCCTGAGCCACGGTTTTCTCATCTGAAGAATCGGGATAGCGGCTGACCCGCTCATCCCCCAGCCTAGCTGCCATGAGGACTCTATGAAATAAAGTATGTAAAGCAATTTGCAATCTTTAGAGAGCTATATAAATGGCAGCTGCTCTCTTCATCATCATTTGGGAACATACAAGAACGATGACTTGTTTCACCCGTGAGTGTACAATTGGAGGCTTTCACACATTGCCCTTGGATAGAGGATTCTGGAAAGGGACCAGCTGCCTCCCTAATACCGATACTGATTTGCCAGTCTTCAGCTGTGAAGAAAATTAGACTTCTCCAATCCTAACGCCATCAGAGAGTCAGTCATTTGCTCATTTACTCACCATTATGGTAGTGTGTTTGCAAAAGCAAGAGAATGGGGAGCTGATAGCTGAAATTTATCCTTTTTTTTCAACACCAAAGGAGAGGAGGAGGGAAGGAATTAATGGAGAAATGTGATTTATGGGATGTTCAACTAGTAATTGGAAAAAGTTCACAAGGGAAAAATTTTGGAGCGAGGCAAAACTAGAGCCCATGATGGAAATATTATCTAAGGCATCTTTATGGGCTAGAAACTCAACTTTCATATGCCCATAAAATAAAATAATTTTATGGGGATAAGTTAAAACTGTAATTTCTATTAGTGTGTCTTAGAATCTCTAGGAATTTGACAGTAGCTTTGCAATTGTCCCAAAGATCTTAAATCATCATGTTATTTCTGTGAATTTTAGATTAAGAATGATAGTTGTCTCTGCATAATGCTTTCTAGTTTATGAAACACTGTTTCATATATTATCACATTTGATCCCTATAATTCTGTGAGGTAAGTACTATTACTATTCCATTTCACAGATGAAGAAACTAAAGCACAGAGAGGGCAAATGACTTTGGCAGGGACACACAGCTGGTCCTTGTCAGAAGCAGCATTTGAACCCAAGTTTCTAATTTTTCCAAGTTCAATGTTCTTTCTACTACAAAAAAGTAGAAGGGATATGGGTGACATCTCATCAAAATGATGTTTATGTTATTAACTAAAAACCTTTCCACAACTAAAAATAACGGTAGATTTATCTGCTAAAAATCTGACTTTAAGCTTATGATATAGACTTTCAAAGTGGAAAGGATTAATGGAAGATGTGAGATTTGAATAAGATCTTGAGGATGAATGAAATTCCACTGGGTACAGAGATCCAGTCTAGTGGGGAGAGAGATCAGCTTGGTCGGAGGAGAGGGTGATAAAGGCACTTGAAAGCTAGAAATGGGTCTGGATACCAGATAGTAGAGAGCCTTGAATGACAGGCCAAGAAATAAAGACCTGATCTTCTAGGTAACATGGAGCAACTGAAGGTCTCCAAAAGTGATATGATGAAGTGGAATTGAGTTACTTTGTCATATATCTTAATCACTTGTGCAGTCAAAAGAGCTAGGTTTTCCTGAGACCAACAATCTCAACATGAGGTGAAAGCATATCATCGTAACCCAAAATTTAGCAGTATGTCACATTGTGGGCCACCGGGCCATATGGCACTTAGTACACAGTATGTCAGTCACCACATTCACAGAAACATTGCGACCAGGCCTACCGACATTATAATCCTATTCTGTTCTGCCCTGGGTAAACCACAACTGGAGAATTGTGTTTGGTTCTAGATAATGAATTCTAGAAAGGTCACAGAGAAGTTGGAAACCATCCAGAGAAGAACTACCAAGATGATGGAGGGCTTTGAATTACCCCATGAAGGACTGGTTGAAGAAGTGGGGCATGTTTGGCTTTGAGAGGAGACAGTGGGGGGTGGGATAGGGCAAAGGCGAAGGATGCTTGAAGAACTGCCATTTGGAAGAGGAATATAACTTGTTTTGCTTTGGCCTCTGAGGGAGCACCGGGAGCAATGAGGGGCAAGTCCCAAGAGGCAAATTCAGACTTGAAGAACTTGTTAACAATTAGAGCTGTCCCAAGGTGAAACAGTTGGCTTTGAGGAGCAGTGCATTTGCCCTCATTGGAGAGCAAAGATGGAAAGACTGGGTGAGTGCCTGAATATATTTATATTTAGATCTATCTATGTATGTTTGTATACACACATATCTGTATATGTACACACATGCAGAAATACCCATACAGACCTACATATGTACCCGTACCCGTATATGTACACACGTGCAGATATGTCCATACAGACATACATATGTACACATACATGTAGATGTCCATATGCACACCTGTGGATGGGAATGTGGTTATCTGCCCATAGATACACATGTGTGTGTAGGTACACATGCGTATATACATATCTAAAGTTTTTGGAAGGGAAGAGAATTCTTGCTGAGCCATGGATTAAACTAAATGGCTTCTAAAGTTCTTCCCAGCCCTGAGTCTCTATGATTCTGTGTTTACACAGTATAATATTTGGGTTCTACAGAAAAATGCAAACAAAGAAGAGTGAGTCTGTACAAACTTCCCCATGGAAACCTGAGCCCGCGTCCCATGATACTGTCCCAAATTAGACAACACTTCCCTGCACTTCCAGACATTGCCAAGTACCAGGTGTCACTACACACATGAGGCAAGATCTTGAATCACAGATCATGGGCTCTGCTGGGAAGGAACCCTGTTTTGTCCACCAGAGCAAGGCACGTCTAAATCCTACAACTTTGTGCACAAAAATGTTGGCATAAATATTAGTATTCTTAATTGCATTCATTTGGTCCTGACATGGAGCTGAACACCATCCCCCAGACAATTTATACTATCTGTTTAGCATTAATACGATCTGATACAAAGAAATCTAGGCCTTCAAAACAGGTGAGTCAGGGGGTGATGCTTTGTGTTACAAGTGGATTCTTCATTTTGCACTCCCCGTCTCCATTTCTTCACCTCCCACTCTCTTTTCAACACCTTGAGATTATGCTCCTGACACCAATGAAACTGCTCTTTCCAAAGTTTCAATGATCTCTTTGCTGCTAAATCCCTTGGTCTTTTTTCAGACTTCAAGTTCATTTACCCAAGTCTTTGAAATGGCCACCTGTCAGTCCTCCATCTGTCCTCTGGGATCAACTAGAACCAACCCAATCCCTTTTTCATAAGATGGATCTTCAGATCTTCAAAAACTGTGATGATGCTTCTCAGTCACTTTTCCTCCAAATGAAACAGCCCCAGTTCAGACAGAAGCCAACTATTCTTATTGCCTCCATTTTTCATCCCTCCACTCAGGTTGTTGTCCATGGCTGGGGTGTGATCCCACCTCAACAAGGTCTTCCAGAAGCCTTATTTTCCTCAAGGCATAGCTCATATGGCAGGAAGGAAGCCTTCCCCCATCCACTGCCAGCTTTAGTGCACTTTCTATTCTTAAATTGTCTACAATTCATTTTTCATCTGCATATTGTATGTCTTCCACCAGGAGACTTTAAGAACCTTGAAGGGCATGGATGATTGCATTTCTTTGTCTCTGTATAACCAGCCCCAATACAGTGACACGACACGTTTAACTTTTCAGCAAAACATGTTCAGTATAAAGCCCCCTTTGGTTGGGTCAATGTCTGAGAGTGAAGTAAGACTACTGAATGTATAAGGACTTGGATAATAGAGGAGGGAAGGAGGGAAGGAAGGAAGGAAGAGAAGGAGGGAGGGAGAGAGGGAAGGAAGGAAGGGATGGAGGTGAAAGAGAGAAAAAAGAGATGGAGAAGGAGAATTTTAAAAAGAAAGAAAGAGGAAGGGAGGGGAGAGGGAAAAGGAAAGAAAGGAAAAGAAATGAAGGGGAAGAAGAAAGGACAGGACAGGACAAGACAGAAAAAGACAGGACAGGAAAGAAAAAAGAAATAAAAGCAAAGGAAAGGAAAGAGAAGGAAAGGAATGAAGGGAAAGGAAGGGAAGGGAAGAAAAAAGGACAGGACAGGACAGGATAGGATAGTAAAGGACAAGACAGGACAGGACAGGACAGGACAGGAAAGGAAAGGAAAGGAAAGGACAGGGCAGGTACAGGACAGGTACAGGAAAGGACAGGAAAGGACAGGAAAAAAAGAAAAGGACAGGTACAGGAAAGGACAGGAAAGAACAGGACAGGACAGGACAGGACAGGATAGGAAAGGACAGGACAGGACAGGACAGGACAGGAAAGGAAAGGAAAGGAAAGGAAAGGACAGGTACAGGAAAGGACAGGACAGAACAGGAAAGGAAAGGAAAGGGGAAAGGAGGAAGGAGGAAGGAGGAAGGAGGAAGTTGAGGAGAAAGAAAATTTTGTTTTAGCATATCTGCTTACATTTCTGAATACATCACTCATTGCTACAAACATGTAATTCTTCTAAAAATGATTCCATTCAGTCATTTTAGATCAATGGATATCTGGGGAAATCCAGAACACTGGCATCTAAGTCAGATGAATTCAAGTCCGGGTTCTGCCATTAACCACTTGTGTGACTTTGGCCATGGCACATCACCTCCCACCCTGCCTCAGTTTCCTCCTCTACAAAATGAGAATAGGAATACTGGGACTTCATATCTTACAGGATTGTTATGAGAAAAGAGATCATGAGCCTGGAATTCCAGTAAAAATGGGATTAGTTATTACTAGTGGTGAAGACATATTTTTACAAGGGGCGATTAATATGCAGTCACTGGACGGTGACCTAACCTTCGGAGGCAGGGTCCCAAGTCATAATGTCCCCAGAGTTCTATATAGTTGGTCTGTGCCACATGTGAATCTACACTTCTATGGTCACTAAAAAACCAATGCAAGGCTTGTAGATAAAATGAAGTCATTTTCAAAGCTGTTGTTTCCTAGTTGCACCTAAAGATACAGATCTGCCTTCATTTCTCTTGTGTTTGAGTCTGTAGGAGATGTACTATTTTCAAGGAGTGTGCTATGCTGTATGCTCATTAAGATCAATGATCATACCAAATGAAAGAACTGAGGTCAAGGTGGCCCGATCCTTGGTGAAGTGACCCTGACATGCTGAAGTAGGCAGAGAAAATGGGAATGGTAATCAGCACAAACGGGGACGGTGAAAAGACTCAAATACAAGTAAAAAGACTTAAAAATACGTAAAAGGACATAAAATTACTCAGCCTGGGGGAAAAAAAAGCTATGACATCTTTCAATCCCTGAAGGCTTCTATAGAGCTGAGCTCCTATCTGTTCTTGATCTTCAGTGAGTATTGACTGTGAGAGGAAATGGACTGAAATTCAAGGACCAGGGATTTAGGATGAATTTTCCTCCAGTAAGTGTTGTTGAAAGGCATTATTCAAGAGAGACTTTGGCTGCCATAAAGGGGAAGATTCTTAGCATAAGGGAGATGTTTTTACCTTGAAGTCGGGGGAAAAGATTATACCTTTCAAGGGAATCACCTTACATTTCAGTGAAATCTGTTCTGACGTTTTTATTTTCCTTGTGTTTTAATGAACTGAAAAATCAAATATGGCATAGTGGAAAGAGCACTGAACCTGGAGTCCTGGAGAATTGGGTCTACTCCCGTTTCAGACAGTTACTAGCTATGTGGCCCTTGGCAAATCATTTAACTGCCAGGTGACTCAGTTTTCTAATCTATGAATTTTAAGGGTGAAACTCAATGGCCTCTAAGCTGCTTTCCAGCTCAGAATTGAGGATCTTGTGGGACTATGATCTATATCTGAGCCACACTTTGAACATTACCTCCAAAAAGGAACAAAAAAGACCTCTCTAGACCCAGCCTGTTCCTCCACTAATCACTCCCATCCCCTTAGAGGTGTTCAGATTTCTACAACATGGGGTAGACCTCGTGCCAATATATACCCAGATCTGTAATATTGCATTCAGCGATCAGTTTCAGAGTCCTCAGTAAGCCCAAAGTCATCTTGGACGAGGGCTCGGTCAGCCAGCTCAAACAAAAGCTGACCCAATCCCACGGAAAATAACATACCAAGGAAACAATAAGCTATGTCACCAGCCTTACAAAGCAGATAATTAATGTACACATTCCACTCAAATACTCTCAGAACACAAAAGACCGTTGAAGGTTCTAGTTTCAGGATTTAACTGTTGTACCCACTGTCCTTCTGAAAAGAAAACTAACAGGGCTCTGTCTTGCCTCTGTCCATGGTACTGGGCTGTTTTTTTTTTCTTTAAAGTACAGACAATACTTTAAGTGATATCTGCTAATGGCATGTTAAACTGATTTCTCTTCCTCATTTCATGTTAATTTTAATACCAAAATGGTCATCATACACTCCCTTTCAAATAGGTCCATTTTATTTTTCGTGATCCGATTGCAAGCACACATCTATACCACCGAGTCAGTGAATGCCAAAGTCTAGTTTTGTAACATCGCAGGATCATGTTCATTTTTTTTGAATTCACATCATTAAAAGAATAATCATTTGCTGACTAACACTTTTTATGTTAGGGAAGGATCTGGGTGAGGAAAGGGGGAGAGATTATAATAAAAATCTTAAAACTGATAGCCGAGCATCCCAATTCTCCTCATTTGGGGAGCCACCGATCCAGAGGAGATAATTCACCACTGTACTGATGCAAAATTATTTAAGATTGTTTGGAATATATCTATATCCTTTTCAATTCAAAGGAAAATAAAATTAAACACAAGATTTGAATGCACTCGCCTTCAGGATGCTATCTTGTCTAGGTAATAAGAAAGGAAGCTCACGGTCTCCCAAGATGGTGATTCCATTTGCCAATTAGCTAACGGGTTAACATTCCAAGTAGGAAATTAGACAGCAGAGTCAATTTCAGCCATCAAAAGAATAACTGGGTTTGCTATTCTAGTGGGGGCTTCAAAGTAGACACAGAGGCTTGTTTTTTTCCCCCAGCCTGAGCGGTCTAGGGCGTTGGTTCCAGCAGCTCTCTGCAGCATCTAGCGTACCGCCATGGAGGATCAGAACGTCTCCTTTTTCCTGATGTGGCTCTCTTTCATGATTTCCCAGAAGGTAGACCTAATCAGAATCTCTTAGAATTTATATATTTGTTATACTCACTAATTGTATGTGTTCTCATTCCCCAACCTCCCCTACCCCCTTCCCGCTTTAGCTAAGCCCTAGGCAACATAGACTTAAAGCCATTTGGTAGTATTCCTTCAGTTTTCTTTCTTTATAAATTCAAATTGCAGTTCTATGCTTGATTAGTAGGCTGACTGGGAGTTTAAAATGGGAGATTCTGTCAATCAACCCAGTCCCAGAGTTTAGTAATTAACTATGGGATTCCAAATAAGCCAGACATACAGATCCAATCGCATGTATTACTTGCTAAATTCATTTCTATTTCCAAAGAACACCGATGTGTTTTTTCAAAGTCCTCATGCCCGACAACTGTACCATAAAGAGTCACTATTCCATCTGAAGAGACAGAAAGCAGTAGCAAGGTTTTCAGCTCATTCTAACCTCTCGTACAAAGGCATCAGTGACCAGGAAGATCTCAAAGTTCAGATTCCTTGAAAAAATAACATATACATGTATATATTGTTTAAATAGAGCTTACCTGAATAAGACTTCCTTAATAAGGCCATGCTTCTTTATAAGCCGATCCTACCCAGACAGTTGTTGTCTACATCAGGAGCAGACACAGAGAGAGTAGATCGGAGAAAGTTTAAGGCATTATTTCAAGTATTCTCCAAGGTACTGGCCAGAAGCATCCAGACCATACTCGCGGTATAGAGAGATCATTAATGGGCATTAGTGACAGGCCGTTATGGCTTTCAAAGGTCATTAATGATTCATCATGAAGCAGTGTTGTTCTGGCAATAACCAGACCATTTCTTGGACTCAGATATAAGCTTCTCCCATACTATTTGCTTAAACTTATTATTTCCAAGCATAAAATTTTATTTTGTCTTCTAGAATTACGAAAAATGGCCTGTAACAGGATTCCTGAGCCCATTAGACGAGCTTTTGGAATTCAATGCCTTATTTGGTAGACAGATGCCTTGCGTTGTTAGGCATTCTCCAGGCGAAAAACCTCCCCAGTAGCTTTGGGGAGGTAGAAAATGTATCTTTTAGTTTGTAAATTGAATTATTGATGAACAGAAAATGCTACAAGCAAAAGAGACATTTACAAGAATTACGTTTGCTCAACCTTCTGCAACAATTACTTGCAGAAGGTTGAAATTCAACCTGAAATTTTAGGTTTCTGATAACAAAAATCTTCTTTCCCATTAGGGCTTTGTAAAAAAAAATGCTTAAATTAAAGAAAAGATTATTTAGTAGATGCCTTTGAGGAAAAAAGGTTCCCAATATTTATTGTGAAAAAGAAAGAAAACAGTTCAGCTGGGTATTTGAAATGTGATTTTAATGCTTTTCCATAATCCTGTATTTTCAGAAATGTAAAATTTTAAATCAAAATGCTTTTCAAAAATAGGCAAATTTTCATTAGTTTCTCCTTTGGCTTTCTGTGAAAACTTCAAATGGAGATGTAAGTTATTCAGAGAGAAAAAAAGCTTCTTTCCTCCTCATCACAGTACCTTCTCATATTAGAGTCTCATTCTGTAGGACTCTGGGAAACCTTCCCTTGAGGCAGACAGGATGGAAATCTGTCGCAGGGTCTGTATATCATCAGCATCAATGAATATTGAATATTTACGGACACCCACGGGGAGCTATATTTATTGGACACTACTGCTTCCCATACTAAGTGCTACATGTAGCAGGATTCTGTGTGTCCGAGAGCGTTCCATATACTTACATAAAATTCCACTCTAACCTTGCCTATAAATGACTGGGCTTTTGCTTTCTCCTATTGAAACCGGATTGCAGATATTCAGCCACACTAAGGAGTGACTGCTAATATTTAGTGTATTTATTCTTCTGTAAAAGCATTTGCATTTTATTTAAAAAGCTTATATTCATAAAGGCCTGTGGTCGTAAAGCACACAAAAGGCCTGGAAGGCAGCTAGACAGTAGAAAGGAGAGGATGCTGGACTTCTGAGTCAGGAAGATCTGAATTATAAAAACTCGCCTCTGAAATTTGTTAGCTGGGTAACATCGAACAAGCCATTTATTTCATCTCCTGGCCTCAGTTTTTGCATATATAAAATGGGGCCGAAGGTAGCAGTCAGATCACGGGATTGTTGCGAGGATCAAATGTAATAACATATGTAAACCCCTCTGCTAACTGTTCGGTACTATAACAACACTCTTGTCATTATCATAAATGAAGACTGGGAGGACTTTGCAGATTACTTGGCCAAAGCATTTCATTTGATAATAGGTGGTCATTTAGATAGTAAGGCCAGGAATCCAATTGAGATCCTCTAAATCTAAAGCACGACTCTAACCATGGAGATCCCATGATCCTCAGAGCCTCGCCACTATGAAGCCATCATATTGCAGGCATCGATTCCCATGTTACACAGAGAATCCCAGTTACATATCTCTAGAGCTAGAAGAGATCTCCACAATCATCTACCTCAATTTTCCCATCTTACAGATGAGGAAATTGAGACCCAGAGAGGTGAAATGGCATGGCTAGTAAGTTGCAGAGCCAGCATTCAAATCCAGAGCACTGAGCCTGGAGTTGGGAAAATCTCAACTCAAATCCAGCCTCAGTCGCTTACTAGCCATGTGACCCTGGGCAAGTCATTGAACCTCCACTTGTCTCAATTTCCCCAGTTGTAAAATGAGGACAATAAAATCTCATCTCCCGAGGTTATCGTGAAATGAAAAATCTGTAAAGTTCTTTTCACAATGCCTGGAACATAGTAAGCAGCTAATAAATGCTGGTTTCCTTCCTTCTTTATATTAGTGTTACAAAGTATTACCAAGATTATCTCTTGAGCTTAACAACGGTCCTACGACATGAGTAGTAGTATTATCCCTATTTATTGAGTCAAATAGTAGTAAAATGGCTTGCCCGGGGTCACTTGGCTACTAGGTGTCAGAAGCAGGATTCAAACCCGGATCTTGATGACTCCCAACTCCAACATTCTTGTCCACGATCATGTGCTACAGTTGACGAGAGAAAACAGCCCAAGCAAAATAAAGTGCAGTCTAAATGTGAGGTCCACCCGGGGCACAGCCGCCATTTTATCACCCTTGAGGACCTTCTCCTTGGAGTGTTCTCTAATGGCTCTCCAACTGTGGGGCATGGGCTTGGCGTCCTTGGGAACTGGAGCTGAGGCTACCATCACTGGCTGAGTGATCTATACCAGAAATCTGACACCTGGAACTGTGGGAGGAAAACCACTGACTTTGAATCCAAGACCTGGATTTAAACCCCAACTCTGCCACTGTGGTCTTGGACAAGTCACTTCTCTATTCAGGTCTCAATTTTCCTCCTCTAGAAAATGACAAGTTACATTAAATGGCCTCTAAGTCATCTCACAGTTCTCTATTTAGAGCCGAAGTCACTTAACATCTCTGAGCCTCAGCTTACTCCTCTCCTCCTCCTCAAATGGAGGAATTCAACTAGGTGACCTCTGAGGTTCTTTGCAGCTCACGATCTAGGGATCCCAAGTGGGATCTTGGACAAAGTCGCCTCCCTTACGGTTTCTCCTAAGGTCCCTTCCACCTCAAAATCTATGGTCTGATAAGGTCATCTAACCTCCCAGGGCCTCAGTTTCCTCCTCTGCAAAATGAGGGGGTTGGACTAAATGCTCTCGAAGGTTCTCTTCCATCACTTGACCTCCGAGCCCGTGATGTCCAATCACGTCAGTTTCCTTCTATGGCAAATGAAATGGTGGAACCTGATGAGCTCTGAGCTTCCTTCTGGCCCACGTTCGATGATTCTAAGAAGTTGTTTACACTTCCTGTCTATCAGTTTCCACCTGATTTGAGGGGTTATTGAGGGGTTTTAACTCGCTGGCCTTGAGATCATCTCTTGGCTTGGGCTCCATGCCCCTATGATGACTGTAGAGAAAGTATCGAGAGCAGTGACCAGCCCCACTGTCCCCCAATTCTGCCCCTCCCAGTCCCAGAAGCCATCAGCCTTCTGGAGTCAGAGCTGGGGTGGGAGCCAGATCAAACCAAGCCTGGCCAGATCCCTTCACCTATCCAGCGAGTCTCCTTTAATCAAGTCAAGCCGTGATATGGCTCACGGCTTTCATTGGCATTACGGGCCCGAGCCTTCCTGGAGGCCCCAATCGATACTTTTGCCCTGTTCTGAAAGCCCAGACACATCAAAGGAAATCATGTCTGCTATTTAATCGTTGCCTATTCAAAGTCAAGGTGACATCTCCAGGCCCCTTGACATTTGCCTTGGTTTAAAAGGTCTGCACCAAATGGACGGAGAGCAAAGGGTGGCGCATCGTTTGCCCACCAGGCCAGAGCAGCCTCTTTCCAAATCAATCTGGCCATCTTACTGCCAGCTGGCATGGGGCTGCAGTGTCCTATCAATTAAAGAAGAGATAAACATTTGATAAGGTCCACTCGCCGACTTTTAACCTGTTCCCGGATGCTAACCTTCTCTTAGCTTGCACTGAAGGGGGGTATCGTGAACAGAATGACGGGGCCCTGCCCTGGTCAGAACGCAGCTAGACGGCCGTGCTTACTTCCGCCCCCTTCCCCAGCTGGAAAGCCGGAGGCTACTTGACGGAGGCTGACAAGAAAGGGGAAAAGGCTATGGAGACCATGCCATATGAGGATAGGAAGAAGGAATTAGGGATGTTTAGCCCGGAGAAAAAGAACCTTTAAGGGAGACGACTTGTTCTGTTTAAGCTCAGGGGACCAGACTATGGGCTGTGATAGTTGGAAAAAGGAGGATTTAGTCATGATTTAAACTTTCTTATGGAGTCCTTGAAATAGAATGGTTTTGCTTCAGCAGGGAGTGAGTTCCCTGTCACTGAAGCGGTGCCAGCTGAAGCTGGAGATGTTAAAGGAGGGATCCTTGATCAGGAAGCTGTGAATGAGACGGCATCTGAGATCAAATGCAACTCTGGGACTCTGCGCTTCCATCACGGCGGCCCCCCGAGAAAGTCCTCGAGCGAGTCCCACTCCACTCGTTCCTCAGCCGTCGACTTTGAAATCATAGGTCACGATAAGCAAGGCTCAAGGTCTAGCAGGCACCTGGGAGGCCTCATGCATCGCCCCGCAAATTGCCAATTTATTTCTTGTAATGACAAGAAGAAGAATCAAATGGCAGTCAGCAGGTTTCCCTTATTGATCCAGAAGCCATAAGTGACTCGAGCTGCAGGCCTCACTTGGCAACGGAAGGCCACTGCATGGCTCCACACAGCCCAGATGAAGGCCTGAAGCTGTTCTTCCTTGACTGTCTCTTAGGGAACCTCTGGGGCGGCTCTCTGGATAGTCTGGAGAACTGGGGTGCTCCAATGTATCCCCAGAGGGGGCTCCTGGGTATGTGTGGGACTGTGGGGCAGCACATGGACAAGGAGGCAGAAGATGCCCCTTCCAAATCCTGGTTGCATCACTTCTGGACTATGGGACTTTAACGAAAATGGCCATGCCACCTACCTCATGATTTGAGCATAAAACATTCAGCTTGGTGAGCTTAGAAATCCCAAAGTACTTCTGCATTTTGCTTTAGGGTCCCTTGGTCATCCCGCAGGGACACCTAAGTTGGGACTCAGGAGAACTGAACAAACCGGGAGATAAGAAAAATATTGCAGTGGTATGTATGACCAGGTTTGGGGTCATGGAGACCTAGATTCAAATCTGACCTCAGACACTCCCTGACTGTGTGACCCTGGGCAAGTCACCTACATTCTACGAACCTTTTTTCTCACTTGTAAAACCAGAAGGCTCGGGGTGATTACCTTTGAAATCCCTTTCAGATGCAAACCTGTGATCCTATAGTTAAAATCCAGGCTACATTTTCCCCACACATCTAACATCTAGAACACAAGGACACTTTCCAATCGCACACTTATTTTATTCATTTTTCTGATCACTGCTCTCTTCAGGAGGAAATCAGAGAGGTGCTTTTCTCTGTCTTGAGAGAGATGCCCCCTCCGTGACAATGCTGCACTGCATCTAGCCAATCATGACGGTGGAGGGGAGGTGGGAATGGCTTGGCCAATGGGCCTCCCCATCTTGCCTCCTGCCCTCCGACCCAGGTACCTCCCGATCGAGGAACGGTAATGAAATCAATATGCCCCTTTTTCCTGGAAAAAGGGCCGGTCCTCACTCTGGCTCCATTTATAAGTCCCATCACTGCCTAGACTGAAGCTCCCCTCCCTGGCCACTGATGTCCCCCCCCGAAATATGTGCTGAACACCCTAATAGAATGCTGAGTTTCGGGAGGGCAACAACTCTGTCTTTACAGTTGGAGGGGAAGCATCCACGACTAACCGGCACGTTACTCAATCTTTGCTGATTTGTTCACTGGATGCAGATGGGAAATCTTTTCCCTGGGATGTTGGAACTGCCTTACCACAACGCCACAACGCTTTCACAGGGAAATCTTCCAAAAAAATAGAGATGACTTCTAGGGAAGAGCATCAAGGTCCCGAAAAGGTCAACCATTTGCTCAGGGTCAGAAAACAAGCTAGAGCCTGGATTTGGAGCCAGGTTCTAGCACTAAAATGCCTGGGAGGATTAGGGAAGATTATTTCCCCAGTCTGGGCCTCAGTTTTCCTCATCTGTAAAATGAAGGAATAGAACTAGATGAACTAACTTTGACACCCCATTTAGCTCTGAGTTACAAGAATCTCATGATTCTTGTTAAAGGCTGAGGTTTGGACCCAAGTATTCTGGATCCTATGCCCAGTACTCTATTTACTATGCTAAGCTACCTCTCCATAGGAAACCTTTTTTACAACTATAATAAGGCATAATTTTTTTTTGGATAGGCAGCTAAGTGTTGCAATGGATACAGTACAGGGCTTAGAGTTAAGAAGACCTGAGTTCAAATACAGCCTTAGATATTTATTAGCTGTGTGAACCAGAAGTCACAAGCTCGGCCTGCCTTGGTTTACTCATCTGTAAAATGGGAATAATATAGCACCTACCTCCCAGGGTTGTTGCTAGTATCAAGCAAGATAATATTTGTAAAGTACTTAGCGAACCTTAAAACACTATGTAAAATGTTATTATTATTCAGGACTCAGGAAACTCCTCAGAACTTAGTAACTAATTTATGACCTGAAGCAGAAGAAATTTGCACTCCAGGAGCTCTCCACCCTGGCCCAAAACATCGATTCCCCTCCTAGATATATCGTGTCTTCCTTTCAGAGAGAAATCATTTGGGGAGTGGACAACGTCATAAACGATACAGTATGTCTCTCCTAGAATGAAATTGCGTGCAGACCTCACAGGGCTATATAACACTCCCCTCCTGCCTGGTCCATTTGCATATGACTCCTTTGCAGTAATAATGGAGGCCCTGTTCAGGAGGCTGTCCGATTAGAGAAGAGACAGGCATGTGGCACGATGGGGCTTGAGGGGAAGCGGTGAAGGCCGTGAGGCTGGAGCCGACTAGCCCCTAAGGTCTTTTTCTGTTGTAGGATTCCATGTGACATCCCGTTAGGGCTTTGAGTCGAAAACCTCACCGTACATTATGTAAGTAGGAAGGAACCAAAGAAGGGAAGGGATAAACTAGAATCCTTTGTGTCTGTAAGCATTTGTCCTATTTGTTTAAGTCCCAAAGGATGGTAGCGGTGCTTTGGAGGCTAGAACTGGGTTCGAATCACACCCCCGATACTTCCTATGTGATGCCGGATAGGTGCTTAACCTGTGAATGCAAGCATCTCCTGAGGACGGTGTGAGTTCACTTGCCTCACAGACTTTCCATACTGATAAAATCCCAGGTGCCGGTTGGATTTTTACCACTTACACGTATCGTAAAGAGGCCGAGTCAGAAAGGAAGGTTACAGAGATCATCTGGGAGATCTCTCATTGCACAAATGAGGAAAACAGAGCCCAGAGTTGGGGGAAAGGACTTAACCAATGTCACTCAGCAGGCAAATGGCGACACTAGGCCCAGAACTCCTACCGCCCAATTCCCGACTGCTAACTTCCACCCAGGGTCCTTGGCAATGTCCCAGAGTTGCCTAACCGGAGCCTCTTCCGTAATTCCGTAAGCCATGTTTGCATCTCTCCCCCTCCTTTAAAGCCCTACCTTCCCTTGCGTTTCAGCCATCAGCCAACCAATACCGGCAGTTTGCTTCCCGCATGTACACGCTCCTTCAAGGCTCTAGAGAGAACCCTTGAGAGGATGAAGAGAAAGATAGGATTTCCCAAAGGAAAGAGCCCAGGCTTTTGAGTCCCCCAATCTGGATTCAATTCTTGGCTCTGCTGTTTAGGACCAGAAGATCATGGATATTTCTTTAATTAGGAAGGGCAGCATTTGTTATGTTGATATCACTACTAACCCGCATTTGCTAAAAACAAGTCATTCACTCATTGCTGATCTTTAAAAAATGGAGGTGGGCCCGCATCCTGCCCATGGCCTCATGACTAAATGCTCTATTTGTGCACCCTGAACTCCCATTTTTGTATTCCACCTCTGCCATACACAGGAGCAGTCACGGCCTCCACTTCCCCATTGACCACAAGTGTGACAGGGGCTGGACCTGTGATTTCAAGAATAGAACAGACTCATAGATTGGGAATCTCCCTCTGCCAAGGCAGCTTGACACCTTTTCTGCAACATGGAGTCTTAGAGAAGGCTCTACTAGAGTGGTGAGGAGTTCAGTGACATTCACCAAATGTCAAAGGTCTTTATGGGTTTGAAGGCCAGCTCTCTATCCTCCATACCATAACTGTCCTTATCATTGCCCACGATTCCTCCATGCAGCTCCTTTTCTAGTATTCTCTGATCTTCATTTTTACTGACCCTGTAATAATATTTGTCATAACCTCGAGTCTTTCTGTTCTTTAGAGTTTTCCCAAGAATAATTCCTGTTAGGGTTTCCCCTCTTCAAGCCTCCCCCCTGCACCCACTCTTGTCTCTCCTTCTTAGTCGAGGCCTCTGCTTCATATTCGATTGAGAATGGACACCTTTTGCAGCAAGTTCCCTCTTTTCACCTAGTCTAGGTCATAAAACCCCTTGAAAGCCCTCATCATTTCTGCCTTTTTTCCAATCTTTGATGAAGGGGCACGGCTTTGCCATGTCATCCACTCTTCCACATGTGCCTTTGACCCCTCCCCAGGGGGCAGCTTGTCCTCCACAATCATACCCCACTCCCTTTCTTTCAACTTTCCATTATCTTCCTATCTACCCTGCAAGCCAGCCCATTTCCACCTTTTTAATGTATCAGTGATTCTCTGTCCCACCTCTTCTTGAGCTAGGCTGGCTGTCTTCCCCTCAGGGTCTCTAGGGAGACTCCCAAGGGGATGCACTATCTTTCCTTTATGTCATCGGCTCAAATTCTCAGGCTTTAGCCAAAAACTCCCAAGTTCCATTTAATCAATTAACCTCAATTAGCAGTTACAAATGTATAACAGATCATGGATTTAGAAGTGGAACAAATCATGAAGCCTCTCATTTTACAGATGAAGAAGCGGAGGCCCCAGGAAGTTAACTGGATTGCCCATGATCACACAAAGGGTCACGGATCTAGATTTGGAAGGGACCTTAGAGGCCACTGAGTCTAGAACCCCATCTAAGATGATGCTCATGTAGCCTAGAAGAAATGGAAATCACCACTTCTTCCAGTGGGATGGAGAACCAATGGGCCTCCATGCCCTGCAGACTCATAGCAGTCACCAGATATAGATTTGACCAAATGATCACTGGGTTTGGATGTTTTCTGCTTTGCTGAGAAGGAAAGCTGAGGGCTTGCATCCTTTTCTCTATATTCTGAAAGTAACATCTACATAAATGTTTTATATAATATAAAATTATCTTTATTATGTAGTCTTCCCCAATTAGAGGAAGAACTTCTCAAGAGGAGGATCTACCTAGTTCTTTCTATTTGCATCCCCAGTATTTACCATGGTGCTTATTATACAGTAAGCAGTAATAGGGAATATTAATGGAGGAAGACACTGACTTAACCAATCCATCTGGGGTGCAGGGGAGCTGATGCTTCACCCGCTCCTTCATAGCGCACAGTCCCCTGGGTTCTAGAATGTGCAAGTCAATCGGGAGAGAAAGGTTAGCACACATCCCGAGTCAGCTAGGCTACTCTACCCAGAATGCCCTGCTGCCACCGTACTTGTACCTGGCCAAACAAAGCTCTCACCTTTCCTCTTTGACTTCATGCTCCATCTGGCTTAGTCCATCCTACTAAATGCAAAATTAAAAGTAACTCAAAGCTGCTCAAAACTGCTCTCCACTGTGCTAACGGAAAGCTCACTGGGGAGGTAGGAGAGGCTAAATCTGGAAAAGACGTAAGGAAAACCAAAACATTGGTAAAGCTTATTAATATCAAGGATAGGGATAAGGGGCAGGCATTGGCTTTGTGATCTTGCCGATAGAAGGAACTCATCTACGTGAGCCTGGACAACTTATTTAACCTCATAGTGCTCTAGGTTATTCTTTAAGATGGTAAATTGAAGAGAAAAAGCTGGCCAGCATTAATAACAACGGCAATAACAGAAATTGCCATCTGATAACGTCGGCCGCCTTAGGACGGCCGGCTTTAGAAATGGAGAGAGAGGAGGTCGTTTAATCTAGGGGGGGGTCTTAATTTCTTTTTGTGAAATAGTCCCCTCTAGCAGATCGGCGACAGCTCTGGAGCCGTTTGCTCTCAGGATAATGCTTTATATATTCAAATAAATAATATATATTCATATATTCATCATTGAAGGAAATGCTAAATTTCAGTTAGCAGTTAGTAAAAATAAAGATATATTTTTTCCAATCAAGTGCAAGGGTCTCTTGAAAGTTATCTAGAAATCCCTTGGGGGTCCATGGGCCCCGTGGTCAGAACCTCTTATCCAGACCATCCTTTTCTTCCCCACCCTCCCATCTGGAAAGAGAATCGGTCAAATTCCCACATGAACCCTGCCCGGATTAAAATTCAGGGCCTCGGACACTCAAAGTGGTATTGTACCCAAATTCCGGCTAAAAAGTAATGGACCCAATTGCCCCCACCTGGTGTCAGGGTGCTCACTGACGGGCAAGTGCCACTGCCGCTAGCAGGAATATGACCACGAGTGAATACAAAATGGCCAATTTCAGGCCTGCTGCCATTCGCAGCATACAGATGGGCCCGTTATCTCCCGGCGGGCCGGGCTGCCCCTATCTGCCTCTGCAACCTGCTAGGAGCATTATTGCCTCCCTGTAAAGATGGACTGGCTGTGGGAAAGCAGAACAGGTATTTACATTTCTAAGCCCTCTCTGCAGTACAAGCAGAAAAGGCTGCCAGAGGAAAAACACGGCGCACTCTGGGGTTCTATCGCCCCCTGGTGGACAGCGAGTGCATTTTCATTCACTGTTAATCACAGGAGCCTGGTTTTAGAAGGGGAAAACACCTGAGGCCATCCCGAAAAGGGGTTTGGGGAGAAAATGAAATTTGGGGATCATGCCCATACCCACAGCCACACACAGCCCCCCACAGTCTTCCTCCCCTACCTCATGCTCTGTCTCTGGCCTTCCTCCTCCTTCCTCTCCCTTTCTCCTTCTCTCTCCACTCCTCTTCCTCCTCCTCTCTGTGTCTCTCCCTCCCTTCCTCTCTGTCTCTGTCTCCATCTTTCTCCGTGAATCAACCCAGGATCTTATCAAGCCAATCCCTTGCCTCCCCTTCAGAGCTGCTGGGATTCTGACCGCGGTCCCCTTCATGGGACGGCTCCTCTGGACAGATCTGGGAAGCACCAGGGGCCTTCAGTTTTAGGAAAGAAATGGGTTTCCTATACTCCTCAAACGGCCCTGAGGACCCAGCCAAAGGCCCGCTCCATTTCCCCCCTAAGTCTCCGGCATGGTTGAAGAGGAACTCCTCCAAAACCAGTCCAGGGCCTCTCCGAAGCAGTTGTGTTCCAACTGCTTCGGTCCAGCCGCGCCCCTTGCCCAGCCGGGTTTGCTTGCGCCGGTTTCCTCAATATATGGTCAATATACCTGTTGAGGAAACCGGGGACACTTCCATACAAACCTACAGTGACCTCAGCCTCCAAATTCCCCACAAACGACCTATTCAGAGAGCCCACTCTGCCAGCAACCTTTCCTTATAGCGTCCACAGTTTGGTGAAGTCAGAGGATTGGGTTTGAATCTCACTTTTGGCACTTGGCAACCTTGGCCATCCCACTTCTTTTCCCCAAGCCTCAGTTTACTCATCTCTAACATGGCTTCTAAGGTCCCTTCTAACTACAGAGCTAAAATCCTCTCATCAAGAGTTAAAAGGGCCCTGGCCACAGAGGTGGGAGAGAGCGCTAAGCGTGAGATCTGTGATTTCCCTGATATGGGGAACTCTCTAATAAATTCTCTTTGGTGAAGGCTGGCACCTTTTAATCAAAGGGCTTTCTGAGCACTGAGAAGTTCCTAGATGAGCCCAGGGTCGCACAGCCAGTATATGTCCGGGGCGGGGCTTGAAGCCAGCTGCTTCTCTAGGTACTGCTCAGCCATACAGATAATAATGATGATGCTAAGTAACACATTTTCTACCATTTATCTTCACAACAACTGTGACAGAGAATACAACTCGGCATCCCCATTTTCCAGTTGAAGTAACTGAAGCTAAGAGAGCTTAAGGGGCTTTCCAAGGATCACAGAGATATGTGCCCAAGCTCACATTTGAACTTGGGCCTTCCCGATGAAGTCCAGTGTTTTGTCCACTGGGTGACACAGAAAAGAGCTTCTGGCTCCAAATCGGACTCCTTTCTCAAGACTTTGAGCTTTCTGTCTGAATTTAATTGTCAGGACCCATTCTGGCACATATAAATATCCGCCTCCATTAACATAAGGGTGATCTACAGTCACAAGGAGGCCGCAGGCTTTTATCCACTATCCTATTTGGGTTTAAGAGAAGGAGAAAGGAGAAGCAGCAGGAACTCTCTAGAAACATCAACAAAATCCAAGCAAGTTCCATCTTTCTTCTCTGTTCCACTGATAGGAGGGGCAGTGGGCCACAATGGTCAGGTCTTCCTGCCTCCAGTCCCTGTACTTTAACCACTGCAGCGTCACCCAGCCGCTCCTTTCCGCTAAACGTTCACCTTGCTATTTTTGTCTTGGTCTGTCATTTGTAAAGTGGGGAGCACCGGATTTGTGTTTATGAAGAGATAATGTATGTAGAGGACCTGGAATCAGCGAGACCCATGTTGGAGCCCCATCTAAGACAACGGACAAGACACACTGCTTCTCCTGGCCTCGGTTTCTCTATCTGGAAAATGGAAGTATCCATAGAGCCCACTTCATTGGCTGGATGCGTGACCATGCATCCGTCACTTAACCTCTCTGAGTTTCAGTTTCCTTATGTACAAAATGGAAGTCAGTCTAGCACCTTACCTTCCAGGACTGTGGTGTGGCTCGGATAAGACACTGTGAGTCAAGTCCTTTGCCAATCTCGAGGTGCTAGAGAAACCGCAGTTTTGATTACTGATCGACTATGGCTCAAATCAGTCAGTGCTCCTGACTCCTGCCACTTGAAGCACAAAGAAGCAGGAAACAGTTTGGGATGTTTCCCCTTCCCTAAAAAAAGGCTTTTCACTTAATTAAAAAACACAACAACAAAAAGCCCTTCCATCACTTTGAATGGCTCATTGGTCCATTCAGAAGCAGGAGGCAGACAAACATCACCACCTAGAGGATCAGGCAGCAGCCCCCTGAGCTGGCAAAGGCCCATTAAGCCAAGCAATGAGGGAGCTGCATTTAGCACAGCCCTGGGGTTTCAATCAGGGGGATGCACTTCTAATGAAAGAGAAAGGAGTGGAAGGGAGGGGGAAGCACATTTCCTAAATGAAAGACTACAAATGGGCCGGAACATTACAAGGCACTTATGCAAATCAGGGAAAGCTGGCCCTTCATTTGAAAGTGTTTCTAATAGAGTTGTGGAGTCATAGAGCGAAAGCTGCTAGGGACCTTAAAGGTCATCTAGTCCCATGCTCTTGTGTGCCAGAAGAGGAAATTGAGACCCAGACGGAGAAATGGCTTGCCCCGGCTTGGTCCCCCTTCTTTCTTACCCGTCGGGCCTCTGCTTCAGATGAGTGCCGCTATCCACTGGCAACACTCATCCATCCACACACGGTCAGTCTTTTTCCAGGATACAAATGCAGAGACTCCCCAAACCTCAGCATCTCGGCTCCGGGAGGGCCTTCAGTGGCCCAATACTCCAACCCAAGCCTGAACAGGGATCCTTCTGACCAAGACTGCTGCTTGCTGTCTGCCCAACCTCTAGGCCTCTTACAGCTGGACATCTGGGTGCTTCTGAAGCAGAGAGAGTCTAAGCCTTTCAAGCATTTGATGACATCAATCTAAGCCTTCTCTTCTCCACAGTAAATCTGTTTTGTGTCCACTTCCTTGAGCTAGTTTTTCATATGGTCTAGATCTAAGGTTCTTTCACCATTTTGGTTGCTCTCATCTAGAAACTCGCCACCTTGTCAATGTGTATTACTAAAATGGAACCCAATACTCCTGGAGTAATCTGATTAGTAGAAAGGACAGCAGAATGAGAATCTCTTCCTTATTCCTTGAATCCATGTCCCTCTTAATGCTGACCACGATCACACCAACTTTCGTGGCCACCAAATCACCCTAGATCTTTCTTCCCAGATGATCTACTATCTAACCCCATCCTATACTGGAAAATTCAATTTCCTCAAGAGCATTTAGAAGACAGAAGGTCAAAATTAGGAGAGGACTTTCTTGATCATCTAGATCATTTGAGAACTAGAATATTTCCTCCTTACAGATTTCAAGTATGTGGTTCCATTCAAAGAGTTTAGATCTAAAAGACAGAAAAGAGATAGAATTATACCATCAGGGCAATCAAAATTTACTCAGAGACCACACATTTTCCTGGATGTTGGATCTGAAGACTTGAGTTTGAGCCCCTGGCCCACCTCTTCCTAGCTTCCTAACTTCAAAAGCTAGGAGGGACCTGAGAAGGTCATCTAAGCCAAACTCCTTATTGACAGAGGAAGAAAGTGAAGGCCCAGGAAGCAAAATCTTGCTAGAGTGACAAAGACAATAAGTAGCAGGGCTACTCTGAAACCAAAGCCATCTCTTTTTCCACTATTTTGGTTCGGTCTTTTTTTCAGTAGTGCCAGACTCTTTGTGACCTCATTTGGGGTTTTCTTAGCAAAGATACTGGAGTGGTTTGTCATGTCCTTTCCCATCTCTTTTTCTAGATGAAGAAACTGAGGCAAATGGGGTGAAATGATTTGACCAGGGTCACATAGCTAGAAAGTGTCAGGAGCTGGATTTGAATTCAGGTCTTCCTGTCTCCAGTCCCTGTACTTTATCCACTGCAGCGTCACCTAGCTGCTCCTTTCCGCTAAACCGTTCACTTTGCTATTTTTGTCTGTCATCTGTCATTTGTAAAGTGGGGAGCATCGGATTTGCGTTTATGAGGAGATAATGTATGTAAATCACATGTGAGTTATATTCATATAGATAAGAGGAAGTCTCAAGCAACCCATTGCCATATACTAAGAAACCAATATTACCTGATTAGCCTTAAAGGCTAGAGTTAAACCAATATTTCACATTTCTATAGCACATTAAGTTTTACAAGGCATACTTCCATGAATAGAAATCTGCGAATTAGCAATGCAGTTGAAATAGGATGATTCCAATTACATATCGAGGAAGACATTCTCTCACAATCTCCAAGTTGGAAGAGATTTCAAGAGACCATCTAATCCCACTCACACTCCAGTAAGAAGCCCCCCTGTGACATAACCGCTACTCAGCCATCATTTGAAGTCCTCCAGAAAGAGGCAACCTAAGACTTGTCTTGTCAAAGCAGCTCATTCTAGTTTGGGATAGCTCTGATCGTCAGCAGGCTTTTCCTGTCCACGGGCCCCAATTTACCTGTGGACAGCTTTTACTCACTGCATTTAGCACCTTTGCCTTAAATTTAACCTTTCTTGCCCAGGGTTACCCAGCTTTTCAATGTCAGAGATGCATCCTTGACAGCACAGAACATCGTTCAAACAGGATGGCTCACAGATACCTGCTGCTCAACATATGTCAAACAGAACTCGGTTTTCCTCCTCTCTTCCGAATGAACGTCTGGTTCCTTTTGAGGGCATCACCCAGTTCAAAGCCTAGGTGCCATATTCAATCGCTCCCTCAGCCCAAATGGCCAGTTGGTTACCAAATCACGTCATCTCATTCTCTACAACATTTCTGGTATTTGTCTCTTGATCTCTGCTCCTAGAGCCACCACCCTAGTTTAAAACCCTTATGACCTTTGGCTTGGCTTTCTAATTGGTCCTCCTGCTTCTAGTCTCTCCCCAAACTGATCTTTCCTATATTCAGTTGCCAGAGGTATTTTCCTAAAGTACAGGTGCTCCCCATGGTCCCTTTGCCCTCAATCATCTCCAGTAGCTCCCTATTACCTCCTGGAAACAATATGGCACTGAACACTTTTTATGTCCTGCTTCCTTGACCTTTTCAAATCTTTCATATCGGTCTTCCTACCCACCCTCAAAAACTCTCTGGTCCGGCTAAACTGGCTCCCAGCTGGTCATTACACATGTCACTCCATCTTTCGTCTCGGTGCTTTTGGATTGCCTGCCCCATGTCCCTGGACTGCTCCTTTTCCTTATTTGTCTCCTAGAATCGTTGCTTCCATCACCACTTTCTGCAAGAAACCTTTTCCCGGTGACCCAGTGACCATTTTCTTGCTTTCTCCTCAAATCTAACTCTCCAACTACCCCGAATGTACCTTGTGTAGAAAGATATTAGACCTGTGATTTCACTGGCAGAAGGAGGTTTTGGTAAAACGCTTCCTCAAATAAGGTAACATGTACATGACACTTTTACATTTCCAAAGTATTTTGAGTCCTCACAGCAAGTATGGGAGGCAGGTGATATTCTTCTTCTTCTTCTTCCCATTTTACAGATGAAGAAAATGAAACTAAGAAAAGCTAAGTCACTTGCCCAGCTAATGAAAGTTTGAGGCAGGAAATTGGATTTGGATTTCCTGACTCCGAGTCTCATGCTCTAATCACTGTGCCACTCAGCTGCCATCCCTAACAATGCATGATGGCATCTTTTAGGTAACTAATTTTTGGAGAGAATTCCCTAGAGCACTGTCAGATCCAACAACCTGACCACAGTCACACGGTCGCTATATATCAGAAGCAGGATTGGAATTAAGGTCTTCTTGGTTCTGGAGCTGGCTCTTTCTCCTATTACCATGCCGCCTTTCACAAAAAGCTATTTACATGCACGTCGCCTCCTCCCAATACACAAAGGTAAGGTCATGGGGGCTCTTTCCTTTTTATCCCTCGTGTTTGACACAGTACCTGGCACATTGTAAGTATTAAGCCCTGCTTCCTGATTGGCTGATTTGCCTCCTCCTCTCCCCAAGATGTACTCACAGGTTATTGTACAGACAAATCAAGATTAGCCTCTGTATCAGAAAGCTAGGGTTTTTGTTCGGCCCCGGCTTCTGCCCTAAGTGAGCCAAATCGGCCTTCCTCGGTTCAAAGCTGCAGAGCTAGAGTTGCCACCAGGAAATGAGCCTTCTCTTCCGCCTGCCCCTTGGAGGGGCTCCCCTCCTCCCGTCCCAGCAGCCTCTGCAGCATTTCATCAGCCAGCCGGAGAGTTAAGCCTGCTGAGCTCAGAGGAGCCAGAGCTCGGTATTCTCGAGAGAATAGCTCAGACCATGGATTTCAGTTTAAAATGAAGCCTTGGAGGACGTCTCTCCCAGACATTTCTTCCCCCAGGCGATTACTCACTGTCAGGAAAAATCGGAGGCATCTATGTTTGGAGCAGCACCTTCCATAACTCATTTTTATTGATGATGATGTTTTCCCCCCAAGATAAAACATGAGATGTATCTGAAAATTCAAAACAAGCCCCCATTTTCCCGAAACAGCATCAGATCACTGGTTAACCCCACTTTTCACCCAGACTCTTGGCATGGGGGGACTCTGAGGCACCTTGTCAAAGAAAGGAGTGACTGGTTTGTGATGCGGCGAGCCGGAGGTGTGGCATGGCACAGAAGGGCAAAGGCTGCATTTGGCAGCAGAGGGTCTTAGGTAGAGGGGGGCCAGGAGGAGGGGGCAGCTGCTGGCTAGCATGCTGTAGAGTGGCTACCAATGAGCCGCTCCATTCCTGGAGGGGGCAGCATTGGCTCAAGATTCCTCACTTGGCCTGCCCGGCTGGCTTCTCCCCTTCATAGGAGTGGGGTGGGGGTCTTCTGGAAACTCACTTTTAAAGAAGGCTTAGTGGCCTTGTTCCTCAAGCATGGATGGTCCTTACCAAGGTCCTGTTGCCAGCAGGGGGGCTGAATGCAGATCTTCCCGAAGGGGATCCCTGCTGCCTGACAAGAAAATAGTCCTTTAGCAAAGGATGCCATAGGTCCTGCCCAGAATGCCGGCCTCTTTGTCGCCCTCTGGACAGGGCCTCCATTTTCCAATAGCACTGTTGACTCATGGAATCATAGGATCCTAGATCCGGAGCTATAATTGGCCACAGAAATCACCTAGTCCAATCCTCTCATTTTCCAAAGGAGGGAACTGAGGACCGGGGAGGTAAGGTTACTTGCCAAAGGACATAAACAGGATCACAGTCTCCATAGAGCTGGAAGGGACTGCAGAGATCATCTAATATAAAAGAGGAAACTGAGCTGAGAGAAGGAAATGAATGAAAAAGACACTTATGAAGTTCTTTTGTAAAAAAGCGTGGTGCACTGGAGGATCCAAACAGAAAAATGAAAACAGGCCCAACTCCCAAGGACCTCACACTGTAATAGTGGGAAATAGCATGCACAGAAAAGTCTCCTGGTCCCTAGGGTGCGCTAGCAAAGCAGGAGAAAGTGTCTTTTTTAATGCCGTTTCCCAATTCCACCTGCGGGGAGCAGGTGAGTGATTTACCAAAGGCATCACTGAGAAGCCAGCCAGTCTCCCCAGCTCTGGGCCTCCTGCCTCCTAAGCTGCCACAGCAGCTCTTAACCCACAGTGTTACTAATTCAAACATTGTGCAAACATCACCTGATGCAAAGCCCCTGGCCATCTTTCTCCGCATCTTTCTCCTCTAGACACAGAATGCCTCCAGAAACAAGAAAGAGAATGCTGCCTTGCATGTATATACTAGTCAAATAAAACCCAAATCAAAACCCTCAACTTGGACTTCTAACCCTCTGAGTGCTTAATTTGGGAAGGACCCCAGAGGGAATCTTGTCCAACCCACTGAAGGATGAAAATACCTTCCGCAAAATCTCAGATGAGTTTTCCACTAGTTTGGAGTTGAAGACCTCCAGTAATGGGCAACTCACTGCCTCCCAGGGGAGCTGTCCAACAATTCCAGTGTTGGACAGCTCCAACTTTTATGCCTTCTTCCTTATATTGAAATGAAATTGCTCCTAATTCTCCCCATGATTCTACCCTGGAAGCTGCACACAACATCGGATCAAGGTTTAGGTGAGTGCAAACCCAGACTCGGCTCCCCGCAAATGCTCCTTTCTTATGGCTTTCAAAGATAGATCTGCCCTTCAGGATCATCTTTTTGCTTTTTAGTCATTTTTCTTTGGATAAAAAATGCTCTGAGGTCCAATGATTTATCCAGCAGCTTGTAAAAGGACAAAGCCCAAATCAATACATGTATTATATCTCATAACATGGCCATTTCATTTATGCTAATTAAATAATATCTCCACAATACACGATTTGGCTATTTGCTAATGGAAAATAATGGCAAAGTAACTCAGGAATAAATTAGTGATCTCTCTCTCTCTCTCTCTCTCTCTCTTTCTCTCCTCCCTTGCTCATCCTTTCTTTTTCTTTTTCTCTGTCTCCTCTCTCTTTGTCCCTTTCTCTCTTCTGTCTCTTTCTCCCCCCCCCCAATCTGTCCCTCTTTTCTAGTTATATTGAGTGCTCATTTTATGGCTATACCTCGATACAGGAGCAGACTTAAACCTTCCAGTGAAATGCACCCCTTCAGGCCAATTGCCTACACTGCACATATCCCGCTTTGGGGGACCTTGAGTGTTGTAGCCACATTTCCAACCCTGCATGTCTCCCTACCTACTTGGGACGCACTGCCTTTTGACCTTCTCCCATAGTCATCTACGCAGGGTAAGGTTGCCTGCCTCCCTCCAGGCATCCTCCTTTGGCGATGGAACCAAAAGGATGCTTGGCTGACAAGATTCAGATAAGCAGGACTAAAGCAAATCAGATCTCACTCATGGCCCATCATCCATCACTGCTTATTCCCATACGTTATATGCTACTCCGCGTGTGTATGTGAGCTCGAGGAGGGGATGTGGAGACACAAGAACAACCGAGGCCAGGAACTCCAACCTAGACAAACGTCCAGAAACAACCTCCACTGAGATGCAACGTGGGAGCCAGCCAGGAGGTTCCCACCTTCCTGGAACTGCCACCGCAGCATTTTAAGGCCGCTGTCCACATTTCACTACACCTTTCACCATCCATCATCAAGTTGGCCCACTTCTCAATAACCCTGAGGGGCCGATATCAATTATTCTGCTCCCTTAACAGTAGTTACCGTGGGGAGGCCTATAGAGGGAATCATCTTGTCCAAAGAACAATCCCTATACACCCGACCTCTGTCCTGCCCTGCAGGATTCCAGAGTCCTGACGAGCATTTTCCTGATGAGGTGAGGGTTTGGTGAGAAGGCTTACACTGCGAGGAAGAACTGGTCTGACATCACTGCAAAATCACTAGGGTGGGAGCCAGGAGATTCTAGGTTGGGCTCTGTTGTGATTTCTAGATAAGTCGTGTGGTACAATTACATCCCCAATTGCACAGGAGACAGTCAGGTGGCACTTAAGCAGATAGAACGCTGGGCTTGGAGGCAGGAAGACCGGGGTTCAAATCTGACCTCAGACACTTACTAACTGTGTGGCCCTGGGCAAATCACTTCACCCTGTTCGCTTTATTGCACAGGAGAAGTAAATGGCAAAACACTCTAGTATCTTTGCCAAGAAAACCCTGTGGGCAAAATTGGTGTGCTACATTCCATGGGCTCGCAGAGAGTCAGACATGAAAAAGTATAGTACAGTGGAAAGCATGCTGGCTTTGGAATGAGAGAGAGGGCCCAGGTTTAATATTGGAACTACCACTTACTGCCTGGATGACCAGTGGGTAAGCCACTTAAACCCAATGGGGCTCCAGTTTTTTTCTACAAAGTGAATGGATTGAGCCAGATGGTTCCTGAGATCCTTTGCAGATCCAGCTCAAGCATCCTATGCATAATTTCAGGTGAGTCCCTCCACTTCCCTTGTCCTCAGTTTCCTTCGCCATAAAATGAGGGGGTTGTACTTGCTGGCCTCCAAGGGCTCTTTCAAATTGAAATTTGCAACCCTTCCTTTCTGAGTGAAAACTTCTTGGAGCTAATGACACTCTTTCACTTTCTCTGTGTGTCCCCAGCTCCTGGCACAGTTTTTTTTTTGTACACAGTAGGCCTTAGACTGCTTGGCCCTGCTATTGACAAGAGGCCTTTTCTTTCTCTTATTGATGGCCATGCTAAGTGCAATCTCGAGGAGCACTTTCCAGGTAAGGTTTGGGATTCCTCAGCTGGCAGCGGGCCTTAGCTTTCCTTCCCACTTCCCGACTTTGAGAATCTAAATGTTGCACAGAGCAAATGTTTGATGATGATTTACTGACTGAATTAAGTAGCTTATGGATATTTCCTTTCTCCACCTTGGTCTGGAGAACAAATGCTAGAGGGGAAAGTCTAAGGGTTTTGCTCCTCTGGTTCTCACTATTGCTAGCTCATGCTTACCATAAACCAAATGATATAGTATATTTAAAGTGCTATATAAATCTTAAAGCCTCATCTGAATGCTATTGTTATCATTATTATGAATTTAATATGCCTAAAAGAGGAAAGAAGCCAGCCTCTGAATTAGGAAGCCTTGGGTTTAAGCCCTACCTCTAACACCTACTGGCTATGTGACCCTGCATAAGTCACTTGATTTCTCAGCACCCACAGATAATTTTCTAAAACTAGAAATTGCAGAGAAGGTAGAGAGAATTTCCTCTTCTTGAGGTTCCCTCTGCCAATGAAATCCTAGGTCCCATTTTCTCTGATCCCCACCATGTCTAACAGAAAAGAGCTACCCCCAAAAATACAAATACTGTAAATGGGAATCAGAGTCAGGCCTGAGCCTATGACATGGAGAGAATAATATCACTGACACTAGTAAAGGGAGGCAGTGAAGAGGCTCAAAGATTCCAAGAAGTACTGAGCTAGAAAAAGGGAAAAAAACCATTTATTAAGCATCTCCTGTGTACCGGACAGAGCACTGAGTGCTTTACATATACCTCATTTGACCTTGCAGAGACCTTGAAGGGTGTTCAGTGATTCTCCCCATTTTACGGGTGAAGATGAGAGAGGAAGGGCTTTGTCTAGAATCTCCCTGATTTCTCCCAAACTCAAAAGCAGAGCTGCCCGGGGGAGCACTAGGGACCTAGATGGAGGAATGCACTAGTGGAAGCAATACAATACCTACCGGGCACTGAAGGTGACTTTCAGTTCAATGGGACACATGGATATCAAGGACTTCCTATTCATCTCAATTCCATTTGGCAAATACTGATCACACAAGTACTACGTGTGAGCCGTGCACTAAGGGCAGGGGGTACAAAGAGAAAAATGAAACCTTCCGTGCCCTCTAAGAGCTGATATTCTTCTGCTGCTTGGGGATGGATACAACCCATAGCCAGTGAAATAAGTGGGCAGTTATCCATGTAAGTCTAACAGGATCCATGCACTAACAATTGGGCAGCAGGAAAAGCTTCACGTGGATGATGAGACTTGAGAGGAGACTGGAAGAAATGGAATTCTAAGAGGCAGAACCTGGAATCCCAGGATCCCGATTCAAATCCCAGCTCTGATACTTCTCCCTATGTGACTCCGGAGAAGTCATCACCTCACTTTGGGCCCTACTGTTCTCATCAGTGAAAATGAGACATTCGATGCGATGCCTTTCAAGGCTCCTTCTGGATCTAAAGGTCAGCAAATCAAGCCGTTCTGATAGAATGGAGGCTTATTGCCCTGGGATTCAAAGACTTGCACATAAATGTATGTATACACACACACACACACACACACACACACACACACATACCCACACCCACACACACACACCTTAGCTTGGCTAATTCCATTAACAGACCCCCCCCCCCACCCCAACGCAAAATGTAATCCATTGCTCTCACATGCTGCTATGCTCTTGCACCCAGGCAGGAGAATATACCGAATCTGTCTCTTACGGCAGTAAAGATAATTGGCAGCTAAGACCCTTAAGTCAACATTTGGTTTTGGATTTAGTGTCCCGGTAACTGTTAATTAGCACTCTTATTCGTACTATTATCCTGCTTGTGAATTCATAGACCTTAACCTGAGATCTTGCACCAGTGGACGTTGTGAAATTTAAATCCTCCTCCAAGACCCCAGCTGTAAAGCAAGGATTTCAATTATTCTTTCTGCTAAAGAAGTGCTGATGATATGATGCGCCCATATCTAGGGACATGAGTTCAGCGTGAGGGACAGATCGCCGCCATTCGATTTATCGTATGATGATTGGTTCAAAAGGCGGGAGCGGGGTTTGGGGAGGTACCCAACCGAATGAAATAAAGGCTCACGTTGGCATTTGGTTGTTCTAGAAAACAGGACAATGTGTAAATAAAGCTGATACCTTGTCTTTTACTACTCTGTGAACACAAGACACCGAGGCGTGAGCGCACCCGCTATTAAATCCCCGAATTACTTAGCTCCCTTTCACAAACTGAACCATCAGCCATCTACTATTTCCAAACTGTATTCTAAACTCCATGCCCTCCTCCTTTTGGGAGAACCTTTAAACCTAGGGCTAAGTGATTGTCACCCCTGCAGCTTTAGAACGGGACACGTTTCATGTCTAATCTTGGTCCAACTGGGTGCTGGCAGCTGTCATCCTTTAGAAATGAGCACATGCAGACCTATAAGATCACTAGGATGCTAATTGAATAAAAATAAGCTTCTTTCATTTGTCTTGAAGTAAAAGGGAGAGAACAACCTGAAGCCTTTGCGGGGGGAGAGTGGTCAAACCCAGCATTCTGAATTCCCCCTAAGAGATGAACAGCATCCTTCCCCCACTGTATAAGTTACGATTCCTTGCTCTCTAATAAAAGACCCTTCTCAGGCCACATGGCCAAAGTACTTTCCAAAGTGACTTTACTCAGAAGTCAACCGAACTCTGGAAGTCATTGGTCTTCAGCCCGAGAGAAGGAAGCTGGTTTTGAAGAGCTGCCCAACAAACCATTTCAATGAGTCAAAGCACCCCGGTGTCTATTGCTTGACATTATGCTGTTAAATACACCTCCTTCGGCAATCTAAATTAAATGCACTTCAACTGGCTCAGCACCCAACTACTACTGGGTGCCTGTTGGAGCTCTGGCTTCCGAGGCAGGAACTTGGCTATGCTCCTAAGACACCTGGCTAGCATTTTTTTCTTTTTTGGCAAAGAATAGTCACTTGGGTCAATTGATGGACAGTCAGAAAGCTGGAACAAGAACACTAACTTGGCTTGGGAGGCCCAAATGAATGGACTGCCCTGGATTTTAGAGGGAGCAGTGACCTTGGAAATCATCTAAGAGGAAATCAGCAACTGGAGAGAGTTTTGCCAATGCCTCTGGGATCTCATGGACTTAGGGGTCCTCTCCAATGAGGCACATCAAAGTCCAGCATGAGGATCTTGTCCCTGTCTGTCCCTAAATTCACTCAGGAGGTCCAGCCAACATGCCAGGGACATTGCTCTAGAGCTCTCTTATCATCGAAAATCTACCAGAGGAATACATAGACTGGCCCCTAAAATTAGACCTCGTTTTTTCAAGTGACCTCGACAACAAAAAAGCTGACAACAGCACAAAGAACCATAATGGCTATAACAGTCTGGTAAGTGTTTTAAAGGACAGGAAGGGTTTTCTTTTTAACATGATGACCCTGTGAGGTAAGGAATACATGTAATTCTATTTCTGTCTTAAAGCTGAAAAAACAGAGGCCTTACCCTACTTAGGTAACTCACCTGGATCTTAATGGCAGCATTTGAACCCAAGTCTTTTGATTCTGCTTTTTCTAGAAATTGCTCTGCTGGGAACATGTGCTTGCATGGTTTGGTGCTGAGATTTAAAAAGTGGCCCTGAGTTTGGCAAACCGGAAATATGGCCAAAAGGCCCACACTAGGTCACAGCCAAACCGTCTGTGCCGAGGACACCAAGGGACCACCGGGAGTGTGAAGAGCTACCTACAATGGTCAAACGCAGCAGTACTCATGTTCTTCAGACGCCTTTGTGGATCAGTCTGCTATTAGTCTACCAAAATGTTTTGGTTGCTCCCTGTCTCTTTCCCCCTAAAGTTAATTTCATTAAATTTTGAGGAGCATCATGATCTCCACCCATCCTGTCCAGCATTCCAAACTTTCAGAATTGCTACCGAGCCATATCCTGCATGATTTCCTAGAAACTGACCACATTCCCTTGTAAACTTATCAAACCAAAAAAAAAAACTAGGGTTTTTAAGTCTATTATTGTATAATAATCTCCCAAATGTCCTTCCCCCAACTATCCCCTCTGACCAATATCAAGATCCTTCCATGAGTCTTCTTGAACTCCATGACCACATGCTTCATTTTTGGTGGCCAGAATTGTGCCCGGCATTTCAAATATGGGATATTCCATGCTTAGTCTTAATTATCCGCTCAGTTAACTCAGCCCTGAACTATTAGTGCAACTTCCCAGGACTCTTGTTTTAGCTCCAACTCCTCCATAGAGTTTAGGGGGTGACCTCTTGGGCTACCAAAAAAGAAGACTTCAATACAAAGAGGAAATAGAGTAGGGGATCCTTCTTTAGCAAAGTCCGAGAATTTTCATTGTCCCCATTTCCAAGATGCAGAAGGGGTCAGGTCCCCCAAACTAGACACAACCAGACACACCAACTCCTGACCAAATGTTGGTGTATTATTAAAGGGAAAGATGATCGATAAGATCATCAATGAGGTCAACACAAATTTACTGAGAAGTCTTTCCTTTTTTAACAGGGTTGAATAACCTGGATTTCAGCAAGCCTCTTAACAAACAAAATCTTAGACTCCTTTTTAGACAAGATGAAGAATTAAGGACTATTTCTTGAGAGGATAGCCATGTGGAATTGGAACAACTCAAATGACTGGACCTAAATGATAATGATTAACAGTTAAGTTTCAACACAGAAGGAGATCTCAAGGAATAGGTCCTTGTACCCATGGAGGTCAACACTTCCAGCAATACTTGGCTCAGAGATTGGAGATATACTCATCGCACCTGCAAATGGCGCGATGGCAAAATTAAGATCTCAATAGGCCAAAACAGTAGGCTGAAGCTACAAGATGGAATTCCATACAGATAAATGTCAAGTCCTGTAATGGGATTCAAACTAAGTTTACACATGCATGGGATATATGATAAATGACCAGAAAGAGGCTCTTATGAAAAGACATAGAGATTTCACTAGATCAGAAGTCCCATGCGAATCGCCAGCATGATATAGCAGTGCAAACACATTAGCATAATGTTAGGCTACATTGATCAAGGTGAAGTAGAAAGATGAAGGAAGGTGTTAATCCTGCTGAATTCTGTCCTGGTCAAGTTCCATGTGGATTACTCAGTTCCTTTTGGGTCGGTTACTAGCTAAAAAGCTGGAGAGGACTCAGAGGATGATGGTGAAGATGATGATGAGCTTCAGGACATCAAAATATTGCTTGAAGAAACCTGTAGTCATAGACTGGATGGGGAGGTAGCTAATGGAAAACCACAGGAGATTTCAAGATTTTGAAGAGCTATCATTTTGGATGGGATTTAAGTTCTTTGGCTTAGTCCTAGAAGGCAGAGCTAGGAGCAGGGGGTGCAAGTTTTAATTTGATATAGAGGTTTGGCAATTGTTAATGCTGTAAAATTACCCATGCATATAACCTGTAAATAAAAGGCTATTAAAAAATTTTTAAAAAGTTTTAATTTGATATGAGGGGAAATCCTAAGCATGAGAATTAACCAATATGGACCTCCTAGTTCCTACCACTAGAAGTTTTCAAACAGAGGTTGTAGGACCATTTGTTGGGGTGGTTGTTGGGGGAAGGGAGAAATTCCTTTTTATGCAAAGTCTCTTTTAAATCGGAGCTTCTATGACCTGACCATAACTAGTAAATGTCAGCTGCACGCTCTCTGAGCACTAAAGTTTCCCAAGTGTGACCAATTATTAGCTGCAGCAAGCATGTTAAACAGCCTTATTTTATGTAAACTATCAATACGCAGCATCCCAGGTCCATTAGCAGCCTCCTTGTGCTAGTACAATGTGTATGTGAATGATGTGATCATTTAACAGCCCGATCTTAGGTTTCAGTCTTGTAACTACGGGGTTTCCATCATGGGATATGAGAGTCCCGTTGGACTCAGGGCTATTTGGATCACATTTAAAGTACAGTATCCTTTCCTCAGCTTGTTGACTCACTTGTTACTTTGCCTTGATATCAAAAACATGGAGGCTAACCGGGAGGACAGGAGAACTGGAAACTCGATTATATGAGAAATTCGGGAGCGTCTGCAAGAACCAAACTAGGGCTGTTTGGATTGGACAAGAGAAAACGTTAGCCAGTGGTGGGGAGACCGAGAACGATGCCATGATAGCTTTAAATATCCGGGGGACTATCAAAAAGAGAGAATGAAGAAAAATAACACTTGTTCTACCGGACTCCAGAGGGTAGAACTCTAAGTAAGGGCTAAAAGTTATAAAGAAACAGCCTTAGGCTTAATGTATAAGAATGTGTCACTCTTTAGATTTGTTTTCTGATTTGTGGCACAGCGTATGAAACATGGAAGGCACTTAATAGATACTTGTTCATTGATTGATGAAGAAGATTCATAATATTTAGCTGGGTGGGGTTAACTGGGATCTGTGAACTTTGACAAAAATATTTTGACAACTTTATTTCAGTATAACTGGTTTCCTTGGTAATCCTCTGTATTTTAATGCATTGAACACCAGTATTCTAAAAAGTATTCTAAAACTTCGCCAGACTGCCAAGGGCTCCGTGGCCCCAAAGGGGTTAAGAATCCCTGCTTTAGAGTTAGCCGAGAGCGGAATGGACCCCACTGGAAGGCAGTAGCGGTCCGCACCCTTGCTCTCACCTCATTAGAAATCTTCAAGTTGTGACTGTTGCAGAGGACAGAGCCAGGTTGGACCGGAGGGGCCGATGAAGTCTCTTCCAATCCCCGGATGTCATGCTTCTCGGAGGTTCTGGGGAGGGAGATTTTGCAACAACATATGGAAAAGCTAGGTATTTATTAAAGCCATCTGGAAATGAAATCGATGACCAGATAAAGTAATGAGCTCCCCGTCACTGGAAGTGTTTAAGGAGAGGCTGGTAGATTATCCTATCACCTGTTAAGAATACCGTAAAGAGTCTTTATACAGTGGAAGGTATATGGGCTGGGCGCCCTTTGAGGTTCTTTTCACCTTCAAGATTCAGTGATTCTATAATGAATAAGATGAAAATAAACCAAGTATATCTGGCAGACATTTTCTAGGGAGGCAGTTTCCTCTCTAGTGCTCAAACTATTACATAGGTTGACTATTCAGCTGATGGTCCATTATCAAATTCTGACATCTGTTGTTCATTTGTTGCTAAGGGAACAGAGCCCATTTTCCAGTAGTCCTACTATAATGAGGCAAGTTATAATCTTTCAGATTGCTGTATCAAATTTATGTAAGTTGGAAATTATGAATAACACGGCGAGGCCTTTTGTGTACAGGAGGAGAGGGGGAGGAGGGAAAGGGATGTAGTGGGCTTCATCCACATGGAGAAGCCCTCCGGCAGAGGTGGAGAGGCAGCCATGGAAGTGCCTGATGGAGGAAAAGTCTGGAAAAAGCTCTTGCAGAACAGTTTAACCCTAACCTCTGACTTAGGGATCACTGGAACCTTGAAGATGGCATGGCAAGAGAGAGAACAGAGGCTGCTGGGACTCAAAGAAACCACTCCCTCCTACCTAAAAGGAAGGGCATGAAGTTCATAGAGGGGAAGAGCAAAGAACCAATTTAAAATGAGAACAAAATTTGTAGAAAGGCTGCGTTTTCATTGGTGCTTTGTTCCATATTTTGCTCAGTTGTCTTAGCTCATCTTCATTTGAATCCTGACTCAGAACTTCCTAGCTGGACAGTTCTAGACAACTTACTTGACTTCTGTCTGCTTAATCTGTAAAATGGAAATAATAAGAGCATCTATCTCCCAGGGTTGTTGTGAGGAGCAAATGAGATGGTGGATACAAACAGATTGGCAAACATCAAAGTGCTACAGAAACGTGAGCTACTGTTGCTATTGGTGTATTACTGAATAGATTTCTCTATGTAACTAAACAGAGTTTTTTCTTCTAATCTATAAATGAGTAAGGGGGGAGGGAGAGAGACATGCAGAACAGTTTGGCTATGCTGACTTACTAGCTTTTTTTGGTAGCAGGAACAGTTTTAAGAGAGCTGCGGGGAAATGTCTTCTCAGTGGTTAAAACTTTCTCTCAGAACCAGCTATCAATTAAATAAATGTGACTACCACAAAAGCATTATCCAGACACAAGGTGAAAATGGGCACCTTTGGGCCGCATGTCTCTGCTTCATGAACCTACAGTATCTCCGTGTGTGTGTGCCTCCAAACATATTCAGGACTGACGCTGGGAAAAACCAACTCTAATCTCACTCTAATCCCACTCACTCTAATTTCATTCTAATCTCACTCATAGGTACAGGGGATTGCTGAGATTACTCGCCACTTTCAACTCCGGACACGACACAGACAGATCACCACCCCCATGTCCTACCATTATAACATCACTTGCATCCACCCCCTTCTTTTTAAACTTTATGACACCCCTAGAGTTAGCCTTCATCACTCTCTATCTGGATTGTTTCAACCGCCTCTTAAACATTATTTCCATTAATCCTCTTTTCCCTACTGCTCCATCAATCCATCTATTACCCATAAAGTAGTATCACGCTACTGCCAGGTTAATTTTCCCACCATCCAGATTTGGTCATGAGACTGCTGTGCTCCAAAGCCGTCGATGGCTCCCAATTACCTAAAACAATTCAAGTTGTTTAGCCTGTACTTCTAGCTTCTCTACTCATCAAGCTTTGCATGCCTCCCACTCTTCCTCCATGGTCCAGTGAAGCAGAAGTATCTGAAGTACCTCACAAATTCTCTGATCTTTCTGGTTTCCATACCTCATGTCAGACTGTTTCTCATGGCTCAGAGACCCTCTTCTTCTACCTCTGGGCACATCGTAGCCATTCTCTACAGCCTGGCCCCAAATTACACCTCTTCCTTTAAGCTTACTTTATCAAAGCTGGTAAAAGGCGTGCAGGAGATATTAAGGGCACAAAGCAGTTCAAAGTAGGTCTACACAGGCAGCAGCTGGTCTTCCTCACTGCTGGTGTTCAAAAGGATGCCGGCAGAACGCCATTTTCGAAGCGGAGCGTGAGAGATCTGTAGCTCTGATGGAGTGGTTGAGGTGCCAGGGCAGCAAACGGTGGGATTAACAGGCTGCGACCCCAAAGACCCTGGAAAAGTCATTGTGTCGAATCCTCTCACTTTACAGAAGCTGATGGGCCATATCTGCCCGGTGACGGTGTCAGAGACAGGCTCCAAACTCGAGTCTTCCTGAGGCCATGTCTGGCATTCATCCCATTCTTCCACGCTGCCTATTAGGCTGGCAGGTGTGTGGGAATGTCCTGAGCTTTGGAGCCCCTGGGTGGAAGTGTGCTCTCACCAACAGTGCACTGGCATGATGGCAGAAAGACCAAACGGCACAGCAGTCCTTACACACTCCCCAGCCGGGTGACTTTGGACAGGCCACGTCTTTGGGTCTCGGTTCTCTCATGTGTAAG
The DNA here is from genome assembly GCF_902635505.1 of Sarcophilus harrisii. NCBI lineage: Eukaryota > Metazoa > Chordata > Mammalia > Dasyuromorphia > Dasyuridae > Sarcophilus > Sarcophilus harrisii. Next base: position 42,001,674 of record NC_045432.1, read on the forward strand.
CAGAAAAGGTTGGCTAGGGAGGCCTCGGAGGTCCCTCCCGGCTCTCAGCCGAGGATCCTCCCACCCTATCCAGAGGGAGCATCGGAGACGGTGTGATTGGGGACCCATGTCCTGGGTCACAGGCCTTCCTGCGGGGATTAGAGATCACAGTGGGAAGCCTGAGCGGAATCTGGCCATCTGAATGACTGATGGCTGAGCTCTCTATCATCTTCCTCTGGGTAAAGGGAGTCGCCTGGATTAGGGGAAAGGGATACCCAGAGTATCCTGCGCTCTGGGTGTGAATCTACACGAGAAGGCCTGGGATGCCTTCCGGGATCTCCCCGGTGAAAGTGATCTCCCCACCTCCCGACTTGCGGCTTTCTTATGGACTCAGGCTAGATTACTTTGGCATACAGTTCTTTGAATTATTTGGGTTATATCTGCCAAATCCTTGGGTGTAGGACAAAGATGACCCGCTGACTGCCAACAATCAAATTAAGCATAAAGTTACAAACAGCCCAAAGGGCAAAGAAAGGATATTCCAAATGGGCAACATCACATGACCAGCAATGACTTGTATGCCCAAAGTGGCACAAAATACATCGTTGCGGACATGTGTGGCTGGAAAGGAAGGCCGATCAGCCATGTAACCATATGAGAGCTAGACTTGACCTAGCTCTGGACTTGAAAGAGACCTCAGAGGCATCTGGTCCAAGCTCATTGTACAGCTGAGGAAACTGAGACCCTGCAAGGGAAAAGGACTTGACAAAGGAAAAGCGTTGTATCCCACATCTAGAGCTGGGAGGGACCTCAGAGAGCATCTGGTCTAAGTCTAGAATGACAGAATTTATGAGTTGGAAGGGCCCCCAGCAGCTATGTAGTCCAACTCATAAAGTACTAGAACGGATTGCTTATGTGGCACACGGTTACGCACTATCCCCCTCCTCCTACTTACTAAAGCCCACGATGCCATCCTGCCTGCTGGGCCCTCTTTGGGTCTTTATTGGAGACACATAAAGAAAAGTTTTCCAGGGATGCAGAAACTCCAAGCCTGGGTGCTCTTAGCGCCACACCACACTGCCTCCCTGTTGGATTGTAAGTCCCACAAGGACCAATATGGGGCCATATAGGAGCCGTTATGCTCCCAGTAGCCTGCACAGTGCTCCACATACAGAAAATGCTTTCTCTGGTTTGGTGTTAGAAGCTTCTAAATCATAAGGCGATTTTATCTCTCGTAGCTTTGGGCAAATCACTCTTGCCATCACTTTTACCTACTACTCATCCTCTGGGATGGGTGGGAGGGCTTGTTAACTTTGAGAAAACAGGGCAAAGCAACAGAAGTATAAATAAATTCCATGGGAAGCCCACACAGGAAACAGCATCAGCCCTTCCCCGAAGGCATGGAGACCGGGCCTGATTCATTGAGGAATACTTCGAATGTGGGGCCTGAACGTCTGCCAGTATGCTGGGGTGGGAGGCGGGCGCGAGGGACGCTTCTCCACCATGTGCTGAGTTAATTGCTGTGCCAGCATTCGGTCCCCATTTAGAAAATGATAGGGGCTCTGGGTATAGATTCACTACAGTCAAATGACGATGGCTATGGAATAAAAGGCAGCATCTGGATTCTAGGAAGAGAGTTAATACAAGAAGTGAAGGGCAGCGCGGAAATGTGAAAGTGGCTCTCACATGGCCTCAGGAAGACCTGATCCCAGGAAGTGACTTAACCCCCTGACACCTCTGTTTTGACTTTTATTAAAAGGGGGCGGTGATAATACTTGAAGAAACTACTGCAGAGCTAAACTATAGAAAGCACCATAAATGTGCCAGCTAGGGAACAGGGAGTGGGCCTGTGTTTTGAATAGCCCAAGGAACTCCCAGGTGAGGAAAGTCACTCTACTGATACAGGTTGGCACTTTGTCTGTAACCTATAGTCTTTGAGAGTTTTACTGAGCAGTCGTGGCAAAATCAAATCAAAATGGATTCCTGGGGGCCACACCTTGACTTAGAAAGCACTAAATGAACATCCTGGCTTTGTTGTTCTTTTCTTTACATTGTTCAGCATTTCCCAACTATATTTTCATCTGGCTTAGGCCCCGCTTAGGAGTTTTTCAGGCGGGCTCACTGGGCCTAAAATTTGGCCCCTGGCCTAGAGCACCGAGAAGCTCAATGATCTCCGCAGAGTCACACAGCCAGGGTATGTATGTCAAAGGTGAGACATGGCCCTGGGTCTTCCTGGATTCAAGGTGTCCAGGCACCAATCCACATCACCTGTCATAAATATCAGCCGACACTGTTAGTCAACAGTATGTCTCAAATTCCCATAAGCCATAGCAGATGGATTAGGCGCTCTTTACAGGGGCACCATGGAAAACTCACTGGATCTGAAGTCAGAAAACCTGGGTTCGAGATCTCGCCAAGCTGTTTAACAGAGGCATGATCTTGGACAAGTCATTTTATTTCTGCAGAACTCACTCACATCATGTGTAAAATAGCAGGGAGAACATCCACGTTACTTACTTCAAAGGGTTCCCGTGAAGAGCAAATCTGATACTATGTGCAAGGCTTTAATGTGCTAAAGGCTAGTGTAGGAACAACAGCTAACATGTAGCGCTCTGTGGTTTTACATATCCTAGTGGAGAATCTCTATCACAGCGCTGAATGGGAAGCTGGGCCCCCTGCGGGACCGACCCTCCCAAGAAGACACGCTGGGTTGATTACATCAGGAGGATTCCTAGGCAGTCGGGGACAAAGGGATCACAGGATGAAAGGCTTTGGGCTGTATGAGGATGTGTGGGAGGGGGAGGTATGCTTCTGAGGCGGATGCGCACTCTGTGTACATCACCTCCTCCTACCAGACGATCATCACCTCGAGGGTGTCCTGTGCACCTCTCCTTAGGGTCGACCACGGTACTCTGCATACTTAAGTCACTCCTGCTCTATTTAGCCCAATCTATGCTGACCCATGCATCAGTGTTAAGCGAACCAAGCTTTTCATAAGCACTCACTGTGCAAAGCAATGTGCTGACTGCTAGAGGTATGAACACGAAAGTCCCTCCCTACTTTGAGGGACTCACACTCTCATGGAGAAGACAAGACCTAGGGAAGGGGTTTCCGCCTTCCCTAGGTCAGACAGAGAAGTGTTGTGGTCCTGAGGGCGCAGTGGCAAAGTGGGTGGTAAGGCCTCTCCTTCCACCAAAAAGCCAGGTCAGTTTTTCAACTCGGACCATTTGAGAGTCAAGGTCTTTGGTGGCAAGGATAGGTTTCAGTAGCTATGGTGAGAGCATCTACCCAAGCAGTTGCCAGGCTGTATCTCCACAGCCTGCTTCCCAGGATAGTGGCTAAGGGCACCTATACCCTAGGCTTTTGAGTTCAGAGGCATAGACTCGAGTCTGATGGGAGCTACCATTTAAGATGGTGGTGGTAGTTTCAATTGCTTGGTATGTGCTGCCTTCCTATCTCTTTACCAACGGCCTTAGTTGCTTCAGCTAGGCTAGCTTGCCTGCCTTGTGGATCTGATGCGAGAGGCTCAGGCTTCCAGCCTTGGCTCCATCACTTGTTATCTGTAATACTTTGGGCAAATAAATCCCTTTCCCTCACTGTCCTTAACTTCCTCCTCTGTTAAGTGAAGGAGTAGGGAAAAATGGCCTTTGAAATCATTCTAGCTCTAAATCTGAGAAGCAATGATTCTAGAGGTGATCCTCAGCCCATGTCCTTCCATAACTTTGCCACAGGGTGGCCACCCAACACGTTGGGACCTTTCTTGTTTTCTCATAACCAAGGATACCAAAGGGCCACATGGATGGTCTTTTACTCTTGGAAAATGGCCAATCTATTTTCCTTCACGCTCATGAATTTCTTTGATGTCATCTTATATATGAGGCCTCTTCCTAAGGTGTTTTTTATATCATACCCTATAAAGAAAAGTTCACGGCTCAAAGTCACTACTTCTGACTACAGCCGACCTCTGAAGAAGGCAAAGATTAATAAGGAACTGAGCGAGATTGAAATGTTCTCACCAAGTCTAATGAACAATATCGTGGAAAGGACTTGCAATCACTGCCATGGGATCCTTGCAGAGTCCAAAGGGAAAGGGACTGCCTCTAGTATCTAGTTTACAGATGCAAACAGCATCCTCTATTACGATATCCACCCTGCAATCTGGCTGTGAATCGTTTAAGGCATTAAGGAAGGCCTAATTCTGGCCTGGCCAATTAACTTTCACAGTCTTACATCTCAACTGTCAATATTCTAGTAGCTACACAGAGAACAACACTTAGAGCAAAGCAATTCATTAGTGAAAATACTTAATGTGGGGCCACTTCAAAGGTGGGTCCGGCAGAACGCCGGGCCTAAGGCGTACCTGCCCGCCGCTACCCTCAAGAGCGGCAGCCCGTCCCACTCCCCGGCCATCTCCGATCCCTTTCACTTTGTGAAACCCACTTGGAAAAGGCTTGCAGGGGGTTTCAGGGACACCTATATACAGGTTTGCAGGTTAAAAGAAGCTGCAGAACGGTAGTGTCCAAGTGAGCAAAAGTGAGCAAGCGCGGAAATGTGAAAGTGGCTCTCACATGGCCTCAGGAAGACCTGATCCCAGGAAGTGACTTAACCCCCTGACACCTCTGTTTTGACTTTTATTAAAAGGGGGCGGTGATAATACTTGAAGAAACTACTGCAGAGCTAAACTATAGAAAGCACCATAAATGTGCCAGCTAGGGAACAGGGAGTGGGCCTGTGTTTTGAATAGCCCAAGGAACTCCCAGGTGAGGAAAGTCACTCTACTGATACAGGTTGGCACTTTGTCTGTAACCTATAGTCTTTGAGAGTTTTACTGAGCAGTCGTGGCAAAATCAAATCAAAATGGATTCCTGGGGGCCACACCTTGACTTAGAAAGCACTAAATGAACATCCTGGCTTTGTTGTTCTTTTCTTTACATTGTTCAGCATTTCCCAACTATATTTTCATCTGGCTTAGGCCCCGCTTAGGAGTTTTTCAGGCGGGCTCACTGGGCCTAAAATTTGGCCCCTGGCCTAGAGCACCGAGAAGCTCAATGATCTCCGCAGAGTCACACAGCCAGGGTATGTATGTCAAAGGTGAGACATGGCCCTGGGTCTTCCTGGATTCAAGGTGTCCAGGCACCAATCCACATCACCTGTCATAAATATCAGCCGACACTGTTAGTCAACAGTATGTCTCAAATTCCCATAAGCCATAGCAGATGGATTAGGCGCTCTTTACAGGGGCACCATGGAAAACTCACTGGATCTGAAGTCAGAAAACCTGGGTTCGAGATCTCGCCAAGCTGTTTAACAGAGGCATGATCTTGGACAAGTCATTTTATTTCTGCAGAACTCACTCACATCATGTGTAAAATAGCAGGGAGAACATCCACGTTACTTACTTCAAAGGGTTCCCGTGAAGAGCAAATCTGATACTATGTGCAAGGCTTTAATGTGCTAAAGGCTAGTGTAGGAACAACAGCTAACATGTAGCGCTCTGTGGTTTTACATATCCTAGTGGAGAATCTCTATCACAGCGCTGAATGGGAAGCTGGGCCCCCTGCGGGACCGACCCTCCCAAGAAGACACGCTGGGTTGATTACATCAGGAGGATTCCTAGGCAGTCGGGGACAAAGGGATCACAGGATGAAAGGCTTTGGGCTGTATGAGGATGTGTGGGAGGGGGAGGTATGCTTCTGAGGCGGATGCGCACTCTGTGTACATCACCTCCTCCTACCAGACGATCATCACCTCGAGGGTGTCCTGTGCACCTCTCCTTAGGGTCGACCACGGTACTCTGCATACTTAAGTCACTCCTGCTCTATTTAGCCCAATCTATGCTGACCCATGCATCAGTGTTAAGCGAACCAAGCTTTTCATAAGCACTCACTGTGCAAAGCAATGTGCTGACTGCTAGAGGTATGAACACGAAAGTCCCTCCCTACTTTGAGGGACTCACACTCTCATGGAGAAGACAAGACCTAGGGAAGGGGTTTCCGCCTTCCCTAGGTCAGACAGAGAAGTGTTGTGGTCCTGAGGGCACAGTGGCAAAGTGGGTGGTAAGGCCTCTCCTTCCACCAAAAAGCCAGGTCAGTTTTTCAACTCGGACCATTTGAGAGTCAAGGTCTTTGGTGGCAAGGATAGGTTTCAGTAGCTATGGTGAGAGCATCTACCCAAGCAGTTGCCAGGCTGTATCTCCACAGCCTGCTTCCCAGGATAGTGGCTAAGGGCACCTATACCCTAGGCTTTTGAGTTCAGAGGCATAGACTCGAGTCTGATGGGAGCTACCATTTAAGATGGTGGTGGTAGTTTCAATTGCTTGGTATGTGCTGCCTTCCTATCTCTTTACCAACGGCCTTAGTTGCTTCAGCTAGGCTAGCTTGCCTGCCTTGTGGATCTGATGCGAGAGGCTCAGGCTTCCAGCCTTGGCTCCATCACTTGTTATCTGTAATACTTTGGGCAAATAAATCCCTTTCCCTCACTGTCCTTAACTTCCTCCTCTGTTAAGTGAAGGAGTAGGGAAAAATGGCCTTTGAAATCATTCTAGCTCTAAATCTGAGAAGCAATGATTCTAGAGGTGATCCTCAGCCCATGTCCTTCCATAACTTTGCCACAGGGTGGCCACCCAACACGTTGGGACCTTTCTTGTTTTCTCATAACCAAGGATACCAAAGGGCCACATGGATGGTCTTTTACTCTTGGAAAATGGCCAATCTATTTTCCTTCACGCTCATGAATTTCTTTGATGTCATCTTATATATGAGGCCTCTTCCTAAGGTGTTTTTTATATCATACCCTATAAAGAAAAGTTCACGGCTCAAAGTCACTACTTCTGACTACAGCCGACCTCTGAAGAAGGCAAAGATTAATAAGGAACTGAGCGAGATTGAAATGTTCTCACCAAGTCTAATGAACAATATCGTGGAAAGGACTTGCAATCACTGCCATGGGATCCTTGCAGAGTCCAAAGGGAAAGGGACTGCCTCTAGTATCTAGTTTACAGATGCAAACAGCATCCTCTATTACGATATCCACCCTGCAATCTGGCTGTGAATCGTTTAAGGCATTAAGGAAGGCCTAATTCTGGCCTGGCCAATTAACTTTCACAGTCTTACATCTCAACTGTCAATATTCTAGTAGCTACACAGAGAACAACACTTAGAGCAAAGCAATTCATTAGTGAAAATACTTAATGTGGGGCCACTTCAAAGGTGGGTCCGGCAGAACGCCGGGCCTAAGGCGTACCTGCCCGCCGCTACCCTCAAGAGCGGCAGCCCGTCCCACTCCCCGGCCATCTCCGATCCCTTTCACTTTGTGAAACCCACTTGGAAAAGGCTTGCAGGGGGTTTCAGGGACACCTATATACAGGTTTGCAGGTTAAAAGAAGCTGCAGAACGGTAGTGTCCAAGTGAGCAAAGGCCATGGAGCCAGCATGTCACTTCCCTGACCCATTGGACTGGGGACCTCTAGTGGTGATTAGGAGCAATTACCAGCCCTGGACCTCAAGAAAATTCCTGGGGGTTACATACTCCCCAGGAGGCACTCAGACACCCCTAGCTGATTAATGGTCCTCCTCTAACCTCTTGTGTGGTCCCAGACAAATATTTCATGATGCCTGGTTACTTTTCTTGTGCTTGTGGTACCATTCAACTCATTCTAGGACTAGAAAAGAGATGACGAAAACCATACGCACAGAATAGAATGCTATATAGCCTTGGTTACTGCAGAAATTCAACATCTATCAGAAAGAAAGGGATGAACTAGAGACCCCAAAATGGAGTGCAGAGGCTAGAGCACTGGCTTTGAAAGCAGAGACCCTCCCAGCCCTTTTTCTAGGACAGGCCTGGGAACACAACTGGACTCCATGGGCACTCACTGTGTACAAAGCAATGTGCTCATTGCTGGAGATGTGAATACTAAAGTCCCTCCCTGCTTTGAGAACTCCCTCTCTAAGGGGGAAGACAGTGCCTAGGGAAGGACCAAGCAAGCTAACCTGAGGGAGAGAGGGGATCACCAGGTGGGCCAGAGAGACAGAGGAGTTTTTGCCTAGGACAACTTATTAATCCCATCTTTGAAATCATGAAGAACACTTTGGGGCTGGAAGGGAGTATCAAAGACTCCTGGGCAATTAACAGAGGCCTTGCTTCATGTTTACGGTGTAAATGCTTGGGTGATGCCAACAAGCTGTACCATTGTGGTCTATACCATGGACTGCATGTATCTCAACTTGCTATTAGAGTTAGAGGACTCACGTTCAAATCCTGCCTCCAACACTACCTCAGGCGAATCGCTACTTTGTTTTGCTGGACCTCAGTTTCCTACCCTGTAAAATGAGGGGATAGTTCTCCCTTCCAGCTCTGGCTCGATGAGCCCATCACAGTACAAGATCAGAAGCCTATGAGGCAAGGCGAAGACCCCAATCATACCTGGGCTGAGTAGTCCCCTCCCCAGAAAGAGGCAGAGGGATCTGCATACAGTAGAACCGGAATAACTGCTCCGTAGGAGGAGATGAGTAGAGACCAGCACCATTTTCCCAAAGCAAGGTAGTTATGAGCAATCAAAGGAATCTGTCATTTGAATGACTCTAATGGGAACTTACTGAGAAGAAAAAGGGAAAAATAACTCCCCAATTGTTCCGTTTTTTAAAAAGTGAAAGGCAATTTTAAAAACAAGAGTCATTTGTTAGTCATCTGCATTTATCTACGATCCTCAGGACATGTTGAAAATCTGAACATTTTGACAACTAAGAGATACATTTTGTTCTGTATCTTTGATCTCTAAATTTTGCAGAGAAGATTCTGGCTTGGAGAAGTTTTCTTCATCCCAACTTTCCCCTTCCTGGCTTACATTCCCCAACAGGTCTCGGGCAAGCCCGGGGTGACCGAGGTCACCGTAAGGGCCCTTCATTTCTCTGGACCGCTCAGTGCCCTCTCCACATAATAGGGCGGGACTAGATGAGTGGAGGGTTCTTCTAGCTCTAAATCTAGGAAGCTAAAAGACTATGATCAGATTGTACCCAGGATTCTTTCCTGCTCCAGATTTCAGAGGTCATTTTCCTCTTCACACCAGGGCAAAGGTAACTTAGTTGGGTGGTGGTGGTAAGGGGTGGGCTGTATCAAGCCTCAGGCTAAGGAAGTTTGGAGGCAACACTTTGTGCCTCCTTCTTGGTTCTTTCATATAGCCCCCTTCCCCACTGGAATTCCATGAAAGCTCTCTCCGTGACAATGAAAGAGACAAGACAGATGGGACTGAGAATGGGATTAACCATTCTGAACTTTATGAGGTCAAATTGTAAGGCCGTGAGCCAGATGAGAAGGAAGCCAGTTCCATAATGCCCTACAACCTTGGTCTAGCTAACGTGACCCCAAAGGTCACAGGTTAGACCTAAAGATCCCAAGGCCCTGAGTTACACACTCTCAGAATAAACCAAGTGCCAGACACCTTAATTGGGTACTGTCTGTCAACTGGACCTTCTTAGAGCGACTCTTCTCTTACTGGGCTGACCTAAGCTCCAATTTGAACTCCAGAAGAGGAAGCATGTCGAGGAGGAAAAAAGCATTAGTTGGGCAGGAAGTTCTGGATTTTAATCTAATCTCTGCTGTATTTCCAAGCAAGACTATTCACTTCTATTCTATCACGATCTGACAAAAACTACCGGGAAAACTAGAAAATTGTATGGCAGAAACTAGGCATAAACCAGTGTCTCAACCCTATACCAAGATAATGCTCATGATTTAGACATAAAGAGTAAGATTATAAGTAAATTAGGAGAGCAAAGGATACTTTAGCTGTCAGATCTTTGGAGAAGAGAGGATTTCATTACCAAACAATACATTGTGAAATGCAAAATGAAAAATTTGGATTACATCAAATGTAAAAGGTTTTGCACAAAACCAATGCAGCCGAGATTAGAAGGGAAGCAAAAAGCTGGCATTTCTGAGAAAGACCTCATTTCTAAAATATGTAGAGAACTGAGTCAAATTTATCAGCATACAAGTCATTCCCCAGTTGATAAATGGTCAAGGTATAGGAACCGGCAATTTTCAGATGAAGAAATTAAAGCTATCTGTAATCATCTGAAAAAAAATGCTCTAAATCATCATGGATTAGAGAAATGCAAATTAAAACAACTCTCAGGTACACTCAACACCTATCAGATTGGCTAAGATGACAGGAAAAGATAATGATAAACACTGTATAGGATGTGGGGAAACTGGGGCACCAATGCGTTATTGGTGGAGTTGTGAATTGATCCGGCCATTCTGGAGAGCAATTTGGAACTACATCCACAGGGCTAAAAAACTGTGCGTACTTTTTGATGGCATTACTGGATCTGTATCCCAAAGAGATCATAAAAGAGGGAAAAGGATCACATGTGCAAAAATATTTGCAATTGTACTTTCTGTAGTGGAATCTTTTTGTGATGTGTTCTTTTTGGAAACTAAGCACAAGCCCATCAATGGGGGAATGGCTGAATAAGCTGTTGTATGGGAATGTGATGAAATCCTATTATTCCATAAGAAGTGATCAACAGACTGATTTCAGAAAAGTCTGGAAAGACTGACACGAATTAATGCTGAGTGAAGTGAGCAGAACCAAGAGAACATTGAACACAGTAACAGCAAGATTATGTGATGATCAGCTGTGATAGACTCAGCTCTTCTCAGCAATACAGGGATCTGAGACAATTCTAATAGACTTGGGATGGAAAATGCCATGTGCATCCTGAGAAAGACCTATGGAGATTGAATGCAAAATGAAGCATAGTATTTTCATCTTTTTTGTTGTGGTGGTTGTCTTTTTTGTGATTTCCCCCTTTTGTTCTGATTTTTCTTTCTCAACATGACTCATAGAAATGTGTTGGAAATCATACCTGTATAGTCTATGTTAGTTTGCTGACTGTCTTGAGAAAGAGGAAGAGGGGAGGGAAGGAGGAAAAAAATGGAACTCAAAATCCTATAGAAATGGGCATCAGAGACTGTCTTTGCTTCTAACTGGAAAAATAACATCCCATTGAAATAAAAAAATTTAAAAAGATATAAACGGCGATAATAATCGTCCTACTATCTTTTCCTAGGAGACACTGAATAAATGCTTACTGCAGTACAATAATTGGTATTCTTTGTTATAAGGGATGGCTTTCTGGGAGGGAGGGAGGGAAGGGGACATACAGAGGAAAAGTGAGATAATATGATAACAAAATACAAAAATTCAAATTTAAAAAAATGAATGGCTTTGGAATACAAAAATGTGAATCGTGATTGCTCCCAAGGTCACAAGGATTCCAATGCAGTCTTGGAATTTGGATTTCAGACAGACTCGCTCTCTCTGCACTCTCCTTACCCAATTCTGGTAAGGATCTGTTCCTGATGATTTTGAATTGTTTACGGTAGCTGGGTATCTCAGGCTTGAAAGCAGGAAGACTCCTCAAATTCATTCTCAGACACTTTTTAGAATATCCTTTATGTCTTCTTATAGACAACTCACTTCACCCTGTTTGCCTCTGTTTCCTCATCTACAAAATGGGGATCATTATAGTACCTAGCTCCCAGGGCTGTTGTGAAGATACGATAATATAATAATTGTAAATTATTGTAATTGTAAAGAGGTTCTTTATAATTGTACAAATGACAATATTAACTGTGAAGTGGTTAGTGCACAGCAAGCACTATATATATATATATATATATATATATATATATATATATTAGCTATTATCATTAATGTTCCTATCATTATTAGCTACAAAACGGGAAAAATAGTAGCACCTACCTCCCAGGGTTGTTGTGAGGTTCAAATGAAATAATCATTGCAAAGTGCTTAGCACAGTGTGTGGCACATAATAAGTGTTATACAAATGTTAGCTCTCATAATTGTAACTATTATTATTACCTATTTTGTTTCCAGTCTTTTGTGCCCACAAAGAATGGGCTATCAATATTTGATTACATGTAGATCAGATTCCTAAGCTGTGGTTTGTGACCCTATAGTGGGTCTTGTTACTGTGAGAGATGCAAAAGTATGACTTCTCATCAGTAAGCGTTTGATTAGTACACCTATTTTATATACGCATATACCCGGGGGGGGGGGAAGGGATCCCGGGTGGAAAAAGGTTAAGAAGCTGTGCTATATGGGAGCTTTAAAGATGACCAAAATGAATCACTCTTACCGTTTATGACTCTGACACCATCCATCTATAGCTTCTCCTCTTGCAATTCCAAGCCCTCTTCAAAACTCAGAACAAGGACTACCTCCTACATGAGGCCTTTGGCAAAAATACTTCTGCCAGAGAATCTGGGTTTTTTTTGTTATTGGAGATATTCGGAATTGACTTATCCACGAACACTTATCTCCCGCCAACCTCCCTGAGGTCAGGTAGCATGTCCAAGACCGGGCAGAGTGCTTGCACATAGCAGAAATTAAATAAATGCTTGTAAGAAGGCATTAAGGGACTGCCTAGTTGTGATCTTTGTGTCTAGATATAGTAGCAGGAACATAGTAGGAGCCTAATAAATGCTTACCAATTTATAAGGTTACCCCAATCATCATTTGGATGCTATTTATGCCATGTTGACATATCTTGGCATGAGATCAATGGGAAAGTTTAAGTGTTTGTGTGTTGGGAGAGGAGGGATAAGTAGGGAAGAGGGATGAGAAAGTGGGCATTTGACCGTTCATTTTGCCCGCAGAAAGGAGCCGATCAACAAATTCTATTTCCCTTGCTGAAACTGAATTGTAGCAAGGCAGGGAAAAGGTTCCTCAGCTGGAGCTCTGGGTAGCATTTGTTCATGATTGAAAAGGTTCAAGAATAAGATAAGAATAAAAAGCAAATCAATAGCATAAACGATTTCCGTAATGCTAGTGAGTATATCATCCTAAAACAGGAAGTCTTTAGCTTGACTTACTTAACCTTTAGTCAATTTGCAGAGCCCTGGCATGGGTACTCCCTGGAGTGTCCCTGCGTTCTCCCTGCTTGGCCCCGGGCTAATGAACTGGTTTACATCAGTGGCGATCATGGAAATGGATCAAGGCAGACTATTTCTTGTTGTCAAAGCTCGCTCTCCTTTTTCTCCCTCTCTGGCCAAGGAGAAACGAGCATGAATGAATGGCAGGCCATCTAAGGCAGGTTCTAGTTCTTACTTTGTAGGAACCAGGGCCATATAAAGTACAAGGCTCTAAAGGTGCTCAGGGATGCTGGGAGGTAGATATAATGCTACTGAAAAGAGAAAACATGGTGACATCAGAAGGCTTTGGGGCTCTGACACTTGTTGGGTGGAACCCTCTTTTGTTTTAATTCTCAGTGATGTGCCTTGGTGTTCAGCTTAGGGAGATTGAAAGGTAAAAAGGACTCAGAGGTGATCCCATACAACTTCATTATATTGTGACCCAGATTGACTTGCTTGGGATCACGTAATGTGGAGTCTGAATTGGAATGAAGAAGCTCTCCTTTTAAGGATGGTTACTTTGCCAGTGAACTATGCTGCAGGCATATCTATTTCAGTTTCCTATCATTGTAATTATTATTGACAACAAGGATGATAATGACAGTTATAAAGGCTTTAAACCATATAAGCACTCTTAAAAACAATATCTCATAGGAAACTTACAATCCTGCAAGATAGATGCTACAGTTGTTGTTGCCATTTTTACAGATAAGGAAATCAAGGCACAGAGAGGTTAAGTGATAACCAGAGTGACACAGCTAATAAGAAATATGATTGAGAGTCAGACAATATTTCCAGCTCTCATGGTTTTCCTCTGCCATGTCAAAGAAATGACTGACTCTTTTTCAGCTTCCAAGTTCATTGTCTCGTCCTTCAACAGTCTTTCTTAGTTTCGTGTTCTCTGTGGAGTCATAATTCTACTTTTACTTCTCTATCAGAATAATTTATGTTTCTGTGTTCAGATTTTCATCTCCCAGAGCTTTTTAGCCCTCTGGGCTAATTTCCCCTGTTGAATTTTAGGACATTGAATTCTAACCTTTCCTGCCACTGAACTTCTTGAAGTCTGTTCTTTCTATTACTCAGAATAACTTAACAGACTATACCCAGCTTCCTCTCCTCTATCTCAAGTTTTAATACGCAGTGGTAATTTGTGCCAAGGTCATTAACAGAAATATTTGGAAAAAATCAGATTGTCTTTGTTGATAAGAATCAGATCTTGAAAAATATCATTTACCTTGCCACCTCCTGTGCCTCTTAATGAATGAAATTATCATGAAGGCTGTTCCTTTTTTGGAAAAGAAAGAAAGTTCCAGCAAAAGTTCTGGTTCCATCTCATTGTGATTTTATGCCTCTATGCCAAGTTTGGGGTCAATCTGTCAAAGGTGTATTCTAAATCTCTCTTTCGTCAGGGTGGTCTATAGTACACCCAAAAAAGTAAAACTTCTTTTTCTTAATCTGTTGATGTTCTACTCAAATGTGCTCCTTCTTCAGGTACTTGGATTTAATGTTATATAGGGCTCTTCTGGCCTGTGTCTTACCAATTCTAATCCTTTGGAATAAATTTTCTCCTTCCAATGCCATACCTCGTTAAGTAAGGCTCAGTAACTATGAGCGTCAAACTTGCTCTCTTGAATTTGATTCTTTGATACTTATTACCCATATCTTGTACTTTGTTTATGGATTTCTAAGGCTACAGATTTTACCGCTGACCCTTCTTGAAGTGTAGCTCTTCTGTGTATTATTGCTTTTTTTGGCTACTATTTTTATGACAGACTGGCTACTCCCTATGTTATCTGCTTTGACTTCTGTATACAAGCCATTTCTCCCTCCCATGGGCTATGAGATTTTTTTTTATCAAACCTTTTTATTTTTCAAAACATATGCGTGAACAATTCTTCAACATTGGGCTATGAAAATTCTGACTACTAGAATTATGATGAAAGTATGTGGCTATAAGATAGAATTCTGCCTCTTTACCATGAGGTTCAACAAGAAAATAGAGGTAGACAGAACCTTAGTGATCACCCATTTCAAGCCCTTCATGTTATCCAGAAGGAAAGCAACATCCAAAAAAAAGAGAGAGAGAAAGGCTTGTCCAAGGTCACAACATCAGTTAGCAGCAGAGCCTATGATAAAACATTGTCTCCTGACCAACCGGTCTAGCACCCATTTTATTATACCATAGTTTCCAAAGTAAAATGCTTCTCCTTTCATTATGGGTCATAGGATTGGAAACTGAGGGGGATAGGGGATACCGGAGGTCATCCAGAATCAGAGGGTCATAAACAAAGTTGGAAGAGACCGAGAGGTTACCTAGCCCAAGCTCTCTTTTACTGCATGGTTACATGTATGCATGACATGAACAAATGGAGTGAGCTTCAGTTAAAGAAAGACTCATGGCACCAATGCGATGGTCATTAAAATGGATGGATGATGTTATTCATTTTATTTTCGCTGAAGCAGATGTGTAGATGGCATAAAACCGGGGAAAAGCCACGGGGAATTAGGAGTGCTCATGGAGTCCTCTTTCCTTAGCAGTGTGACATGAGTCGACACCTTTCATTTCCAGATGTTCCACTCAGTTGCCAGCCACCCCTTCCCTGCAGTTTAATCTGTCAGCTCCTTCAGGGAGGAGGTGCATGTAAGATCCATCAGAATGACAAGTGGAACCTTTCTTTCTCCTTTCAGGTGGGATGTGGATGGATGTGGAGCCAAGAGCAGCTCCCATGAACCTCTGTTTCAATCACAGCCATGTATGTCTTGATGAAATTGACCTATTGACCCTCAGACAGTGATTCTGTTGAGGGCGGGGGTGGATGGGTGGAGGGTGACACACAGCAAGGAAAATTATGGCTATTGGGAGCACTTGAATATGACTGTTACCAAAGCACAGGTTAACGTGCTACTCAGAAAGTCAGTCATTTGAAAAAGAAATGGAATCATAAATAACTCCAGGCGGGCGCCACACAAGGCATAGTTTCACCCTTAACTGATGCCTCGTTTTGACATTTTGTCCTGTGTCTGTGTATGACTCCAACACATTACGTCTCCTGAAAAGGCGGCAGAAAACTTCAACAGTATAGACAGACTGACTCATGGAGCCAGAAAGGGGCCTTAAGAGATCATCTAGTTCAGCTTTCACATTTGACAGATAAGGCAAACTTGGGCCCCCAGAAAAGGAACTGGATCATTCTCACACAAGAAACTGTGGCAGTCCAGCTCCCACACCAAACCATAACATTCAGAGAGAGGTGTAACTCTATTGGGATAACTGAGAGTGGCCCTCATGACTTCTGTGATAGAAGGGTCAAATTCCAGGACCAGGATGATGAGGAGGGAATGAAGAGCCCAAGAGAGGCAAAATGACTAAAGAAACACTTATTCTCATGGTGACCGGCTGAACATATGAATACACTGAGGCACACCGGATAGGAACAAATTAGGACGGACTCTGTCTGAATCTTCCTCTTCCTATTCTTACTTGAATGCCATTATGCCCATACTCTTATCTCTGTCATGCCGGCTAGTAGTGCAGTATGGGGGAAAGAACAATGAATCTGGAGTCAAATCTCTCATTTACTACCATGTGTGTGACCTTAGTAAAGTTCCAGATTGTTCACCAGGCCTCAATTTCCCCATCTGCAAAATTACAGGGCTGGACTACGTGGCTTCTAAGGTTCCTTCCAACTCTAACTCCATGAACCTCTGCTGGTTGGCTCCAAAGCAACACAGTCCTACTAATTCTTTTTATCCAGCCTATTCCTCAACACAGGGATACACGTTATAATCATAATTCTTCTCCCAAATTATTATCTTGAAATGAATGAGAACATTTAGAATGTTTCATACAATGAGTTATTCTAGTGACTAAGCCTCAAACCTGATGGCAATGTGACACTGAATCATTCCAATCAATTCTCATTAAACAATTTTTATAGAAACTTGACAGATGAGCTAAAAGAAGGTCGTAGGATGGGTGAGCTCCTAGATACTTGAGCATGGGTATTAAAGATGTACCAGTGGAATTGACAAGTGACAAATCGTCTATACCAGGTTACACCATATGACACTGGGATGTACCATATGGATCAAACTCACAAGAATCTTAGTTCTCATTTAAATCAGGATTCTGTATGTGGTCATATGGCTCAACCCAACAAGAAACCCGAAATAACAATAAGGAGCTGGAAAATTTACAAAATGGTAGCAAATTAGCTATAGCATCTTCAGTGGTTGGTAGTCCTACGTGCCGGTGGTAGCAGAGTACATGTTCTCTGCTCCTCACCATTGGCTATTGGGTCACAGGGTTATTGAGAGAGAAGTACTTTTAAAGGCATTGGGACTAATAAGAAAACAGGTTATTACCATTATCATTAGGAGGTAGCTTTTTCATAAGGGACATGCCATTGACTAATCACCAGATCCAACATTTGATTTGTCTCCATCATTCTCAACCTTTTTGTCGTTGGGCTTTGGTGACCATCCCCTCCTTGCTAAATTCCGAGGCTCCCTTGCCTTTTCCTGTATTTTCTTGGTTCCGTGTGACGGACAAAAGATGTTGTAGGTAGAATTGGTGAAAAGTCTATCATTTATCCTGGCAATATGGTAGCTGCCGAAGGTCCAAAAACATTTATGCTCAAAGAGAGAGTTTTGAGTCCTGAACCCAGAGTGACTAGCGGTCAGACAGGGAAATGAGGGGCTTGGGTGAAGCGATCAAGTCACGTGGTTTTAAATGGAAGCTAATCAGAGTACAATTAGTGTTCTGAGGCAAAATGAATTACTGAGTTCCGGGACTTCCATTTAACTGGAGTCACTCTGGAGTAAACCAAGATTTTGTGAAGCAAAGCTCTTTCTATAGCTAGCAGATAGATAAACTAGCATGTGATTGCACTGGCTACGACAGAGGCCATCCTCTAAATCATCATCATCACAATTTCTAATTCTTCAACAAGTAAGGGTTTACCAAGGGATTTCCTCACATCGATCCAGTGAGGTAGGAAGTGTAAGAAGTACTGTGTCTTTTTACAGGAGGAGTAACTGAGAATTGGGAAGAGAAATAATTTCCCCAAGGGCATACAACTAATAGGTGTCAGAGTCAGGACTCATATCCAGTCTCTATAGCCAGAGTACTTTCTGGTAGGCAACTAAGTCTCTCCAAAATGCTGATTTAGTCTAGACATTTGAGGAAAATAAAGTGGGATCTTTTGGGCGAAACTCTTTAAATATTCTACTTGTTAAGAGTTCTTATCTCTGTCCCTGCTCCTAAGGCATTTGCCTTATCAAAAGATCCCCAGAGAGTTTGACTTTGCTGCTAGAGGTTGCAGTCCCCTGCTGTCCTGACCAGTGGGCCCTAGGTTTACTGTACCTTGTACTCTTTTCTGCCACTTAGGATTTTTTCATCATGTAAGGCTAATGTCAAATGTTACCTCTTGCAGGAAGCCTTTCCTGACACCTTTGGTGGTTGGTCTTCCCCCCCCCCCCCCCAAATTATTTTGTCTTTCAAAGTGTTACAAAACCATCAATTTATATATAGCTGGAAAGCCCATTAGAAGTCACCAGAGTCTAGTCTCACTCATTTTTACAGATGAAGAAAGAGAGGCATAGGGACTTGTCCAAGGTCACAGATCACTGAAGAATGTGGATATAAACTCAGGTTCTGTTACTCTAAAGATACCACTTTTTCCTCTGCACTTCTGCTTAGGCTTTTCATGCTATTCTTCCCAGGAGAATGGAAGCTCCCTCCATGAAGGCAAGTACGGATCTATACTTTGCCTTTGTATTTCTAGGGCTCTACACATAGTAGGTGCTTATCAAATGCTTATTGGGTTGGACTGGATATTTTCCTACCATCAAAAAGCAGTTAGTCCTTAATTTTCCTCATTATAAATAAAGGCCCCTTCAAACTGACCCATAATGACAAGTCACTCTTTTCAAATCTCTGTTTCCTGACCCATAAAATGAGGATGATACTACCTCTAGTACCCTCATCACATAGCTGTTGAGGGGTTCATATGAGATGTATTGGAAATCTAGGCACATTTTAGATCATGATATAAATGCCCCCTCTTATTATTCACAGAGTGATGTAGGGCACAAATGTCAATCCGCTGCTGGCAGCCCTAATTCCCAAGTGGTGCCCAAACCGGATGAAAATCCAATTGGGAAAAATTTCACAAGCTAAGTAAAAACACAAGAGCATATAGATAATGCTAATATGTGGTTTTCTAAGTCAACACACAGGAGCAGAGATCCTGCTGGACAGATTAAGAGTCCCAGTTTTGATTTGACACCAAAGACTATAGTAAACTGAACACTGGCCTTGGAGTCAGGAAGACCTTGCCCCGAACCCTGCCTCGGATATTCACTAGCTGTGTGACCCCGGGCAAGGCTCCCTAAGCCTCACTTTCCTGATCTGTAAAATGAGGGGATGGTTTCCTTCTAGCCCTGAAAATATGGTTCTTTTCTTATAATTAATCTATGAAGGAAGGAATGAAAAAGTACTCTGTCTACTTTACAGATGAAGAGGCCCAAGATTGCAAGAGCTGGGCATCTAGGCTAAGGCAAACTGGAAATCTTGGTATTACAAAGGCAAGGCATCTTCTCCTGACTCCAGGCCAAGAAGCCTTCCTACTCTAAGATACAATGAGATTGTCTTGGTAAAAACTTGGCTGACCTTAAAGTGCCATCTAAACGCTAGCTACCATCACCAGCCTCATCATCATCACCACCAGCACCATCATGAGGGAATAAATTACTAACATTTTTTGTGAGTGTAGAATGCAGCCCTCTGGCAAGCTACTGAAATCTGTGACCTCCTTAGAATAAAACTTTTAAATGCATAAAATAAAATAAATAAGATTATAAAGGCAACCAATTATATTGAAACTATCGAAATATTTTTGTAAAACAAGTACACAGAGCCCAGGTAAAGAACTCCTAATAAATTTTAATAAATATAGGATGACGTTAGAATCAATGGTCTTCCAAATCCTTCCAATTCTAACTCTCGTACTATGAACCCAGTTTACCCTATTCTAGAGCCAGTGTTTTTTCCCTAGTATCATACCAAGTCCTATGGGGTGGGCAGGACCATGCAACCTAATGGAGCTAGCATTTTAGTCTCCTAGGGTTTTGAACTGATCCAGCCATTTTGGAGAACAATTTGGAACTTTGCCCAAAGGGCTATAAAATTGGGCATACCCTTTGAACCAGACCAGGTCTGAAGCTCAAAGACACCTCAAAAAAAGAAAAAGGAACTATAGGTATGAAAATACTTATAGCAGCTCTTTTTGTGGTCGCTAAGAATTGGAAACTGAAGAAATGCCCACCGATTGAGGAATGGCTAAACAAGCTATGGTATATGATTATAACGGAATACTATTGTACTATTAGAAATGACCAAGAGGAAGATTTCAGACAAACCCGGAAACACTTACATGAACTGCTAAGTGAACAGAATCAGGAGAACCTCGTACATGGTAACAGCAAGATTATTTGATGAAGAACTGAGAATGACTTAGCTCTTCTCAGCTATACAATGATCCAACAGAACCCCAAAGGACTGATGATGAAGAGTACTATCTGCCTCCAGAGAAAGAATTGATATTGACTGAATACAGACTGAAGCATTGATGCTATTTTTTTACTTTCTCTCTTTCATTTTTTCTTTTATCTTCTTATACAAAATAATCAATATGGAAATGTTTTACATAATTGCACACATCTAACTTCTATTTCATTGCTTACCAGTCAGGGAGGTGAGAGGGATAGAATTTGGAAGTCAAGACTTTAAATAAAAAATGTCTAAAAAATTGGAAAAAAACCCCCAACAACTCCCCCCACTGCTTCTGAGGGTCTCCCATTCACTGAGGTCTGTCTTGTTCCCCGGGCACTTCTTGTCATCTCCCTGTGATCTCACTTGTTCCAGAAGCTGTAGCTCCTGAGAAGCCAGCATGAAGTTTTAGGCCCCAGGCTTCGTAGGTCAGAGAGGGGGCCTGTTGGGGCACACTCTAACACACTGAGTGTGCTGAGCTTGCTCTTCCAAGCTAGGGCTAACTTGTGACTTGCCCTAGGCTCCTGGGCAGGAAACTGTTTCGAGTGAGGATTTCTGGGAACAGTCTTTGGTTGCCTGTAGAGGGCAACGGAGCTGAATGGCAGAGGAATGCTAGCTCACTTGCACAATCCTCTCAGTTTCTCTGAAGATGCGAAATGCGGGGTGGGGTCATAGCCCTTTCCACACCACAAAGTCATGGAATTGACCCATACTCCCTTCAACCCAGTCTGAAGCTCCCAAAGCCCAGCTTTACTGTGCTGCTTCTGGAAATGGATTGGAAATGGTTAATCTTTTGATTAAATCAACCGCCAACCCCTGTGGTATTATGGACTCTGCTTTTGACCTTAAGAAGCAAATGGGGGGAAAATGAAGGGGGAAATAAAAGGAGAAAAAGAAAAAGCCATTCTCCTGAGAGCAGTCCCTATTCTTGCTTCAACCTAATGTCATCATTACTACTGGGAGTCCCGGGAAGGAATAATTTCTCTAGGTGACCCCTCTGGAGGGAGGCATATATTACCACATTTAGTGCCGATGTACTCCATAAAGCTGGCTGCTGCAGAATTTAAATTTTGTTCTTCATTCACTTAAAATATCCTTCTCTCCCTAACAAGGGGAAAATGTGTCACAGATGCTTTGCTTCTAATTCCATCTTCCCTTTTCTTTCCTCTCTCCCTTCCTTCCTTCCTTCCTTTTCTTTCCTTGACTTCTCCTGATTGTTTTCTTTGTTCCAGAATGGCTAAGGTCTTCCAGTGTTAGATTATTTTTTCTTCCTCAGGGGAAAAAATAAATCCCGGCTACCTCACTGTCAGAAATCTCCCGGCTGTAATAGATGGCTGTCATGGGTGCCACCTGAGGCTGGGGAGGGAGGACTTCCTACTGGCTCCCAAGGCTCACTCAGAAGCCAGGACTCTCATTTCCACCCAGGAACCAATTCCCAGTGGGAAAGAGATACAGCCGTCACATCTCACCAGTAATACTTAGCTAATTATTTTCTCCTGTTATGCATTTTTCCTATTGCCAATTATTTCAATAAAACTCATGCTCATTTGGAAATTGTACCGTTTTTATTACTTCCTGGTTCATATACAGACAACTGTTATTTTGATGGATCACTGGAATCCCTCTGTAGTTTATATTGTTTTCTGTTTTATCAATTTAACTTGGGCTTTCTTTTAAAAAAATATACACAGAGCTGCTATTTTAATAGGTCCTTTGCAATTCAAATCCCCTTCTGTAAGTGTAAGGGAAGGGGTAACAGCGCCTCCCCAGACTGACTTTAGACCTCACTGCAGCAAGCTTTGAAAGGGATGGATTCTCCAATTTTGAAGGCTGTCTCATCTGCTAAATCTCCCCAGAGTTTTCAAATCCTCGGCTAACTAGCTACAACGATATTCCAATTAGACAGCGATACAAGACTGGGCATCTGGCTGGCTCGTATGCCAAGATGCAAGGGCCCAACTACCTTGGAGCAGGGGCTTGGAGTGCTAGCAGGTTACGGCAGAGGTAATTAGGAAGAGCTGAGATGAAGAAGGAAAAATACAAGTCCACCATTAGAAAGAGACTCTATTAAGCCTTCTGTTCTGGGACCACCAGACCATGTGCCAGTGTTCTTTCTTGAAAAGGGATTAATCACCCCCTAATCCACAAGTTTGCCGTGCAGTATTTCCAGCCACCTTTACCCTTACTACAATTCTTTAAAGATTTGGGATTTCTATAGTATCAGTAGGTCCTCTGCTGGTACAGATCACGGTCCCCTTTTGTGGCTCAGTAGACAGTCTTGAGAAGTGTTATGTCTGAAAATTCCTCATCCTGAAGCCAACCTGGTGATAACCCTCTTCACATTTAGCCCAGCTCATGTCTGGGTAAGAGATCCAGAGACCCTCCTCTAAGCCCCAACTCAATACCTCACCAGCCTGGCAGGATCTTTCAAAAACTCTGTTAGTGTAGCCCTTTGACAGCCCTGACTAATCTCCACACCATGAGGAAGTATTGGAGGATGATTTTGGGTAAAAAGGACAGTAGGAAATCTCTGTGGGGAGGTAGTGGTAGGGGTTTGGAAGTAGAAAAGGTCCAGTTGTTTTCCCAAATATGTTGCAAGGCTGAAGATTCACAAACAGCAATAAGGAATATCTACAAATACCCAGATGTATATATCCATCTTACGGTCACTTTCTTGGCTAGAGGACTACATACTGCTTTTGAATAATGACTGACATTTACCAAGTGCCAAAAAGTATGCAATCTGCTTTACCTAGATTATCTCAGGGGAGTCTCACAACAACCCCACAAACCTATCAGTACTGCTATTATTATCCTCCTTTCACATGTTACATATAAAACCAAGGTTCAGAGAAAAGTGTCTTTGGAGGAAATAAGAAAATCTATGTAGAACACTGCAAACTTTAAAGTACCATACACATACCGGTATTAGTAATGTTAGCATTCTTATTATTTATAGTCACACAATGAGTAGAGCTTGTTGTGCCACAGTTCTCTTTTGTTGTCCTGACTCAGTTTCCCTAAATTGGTTCTGCCTCAGTTTCCCTAAATTTTTCTGGCTCAGTTTCCCTGAAGTGTTCTGCCTCAGTTTCCCTAATTGGTTCTTCCTCAATTTCCTTAATTGTTCTGCCTCCATCCCTTTAGTTGCAAAACACCCCTCCGGTTCATTAAGACTGGTATTAACTCAGAGGTTATAAATTGTCAATGTGTAAACTCAAAAAGGGAGAGTCCAGACTTTCTGTCTCTAGCCAGACACTTTCTTACCTCCCAGTTAGTAAGAATTTATGGTCCTACCCCCAAACCTGTCAGAACTGGATGAATAGTTCCTGCCTGCGGATTCCTGCTCACCAGAGTTTGGACTCCACCTCCTGCCTTTGTTTAGCTACTGTGTATAAATATGTCATGGAAAACTCACATTCTCTGCTGGAGGCTGAATTCTTGGAGATGATAGTCTCATTCAGCCCTGGGACCAAACCATGGATCCATTTGTTCCCAGTAAATCTCTCCCTTTCAAATAAAATATAAAAAAAAAACTCTCTAATCTCTATCTTGCCTCAGTTTCTTCAGCATTACAAGCTCAGAGGAAGGATCTGAAATCAGATTTCCCTGACTCCAAAGCCAGTACCCGTCTACTCATAATACTGCCTCTCTCCTGCCAACCGGTAGATTATTCACTTTTGGCCCTCCAGACTGCAGATTTGGGAAGGAGAGAAGGGCAGACAAAAAGCATTTTGACAACCCCCTCCCTTGGGATTCCCCTCCGTCTTCCTTCTCGTTTTGTGAAACCTTTGAAAAGCGAGAGATATTCTGCTCAGAGATGTCCTCTCCATGTCATCTTCTGCCATCACCATAGGGAACCGGAACACATATACAGATACTCTCTCAAACAGCCCGACTTTCTGCCTGACTCCTTGTCCACCACTCCTCCGATACACGTGGAGATAGAGACCCTGCGATTTGTCATTACCTGCAAGCAGTCCATTTCTATATCCATGAACTCTAAAATTCTGTTACTTCAGCAAAATCTTCTATCATTCCGTCTTTCCCTATGACTCAGACGCCTTAATTCTATTCTTTGTCTCCAAGGTATCTTCCATTCCCCCCACCTTCTCAGTTCACTATAAGGCCATCACTTCTGAACTCATCTCCTTTCCCTAATTTGAGCCCTTGAGGAACGAGATCAATTCTACATCTGCATCTCCTCTTATAGTTTGTCTTCCTCCCTGTGTCCTATGTTTAATCGTGCCATGTCAAACTCGAGCTCTGAATTACACACAATATCCACCTCCTTAGCCCCTGTGCATTTGCTGCTGAAGGAATTCCTGCAACCATACTGACTAGAACCACAGCAAGTTTGTTATCTAATCTTAAATGGGCCCTCACTGCAAGAAGGCAATTATTCAACTCTTCTCTACTTGAGACTCTATTCCTATCCCCCTCTCCACAGCAGCTGTTCCAAACCTTTGGGACTCTTCTCTCCTTGACCTTCCTGCAATGTCACCAATCCCATTCCCGCTGAGGATCTTCACCCCTCACCCCCAAATTTAAGGCCATTTGTTAAGAGCTCCTTCTTCTCCACTCCTTATCTCACAAGAACAAGAAACCTTTCCCCATTCTCTTTCTTCACTTCTTTCTCTGATAAAGAGGTAGACCTTGTGCTTCAAAACTGCTCAAATCCTCCTTTCTAGGAGAGACCTCTCCCTGTACTCCAAGATTCCAGGGCCTTCCTCTGGGAGATAGCCTACTCTTGAAGTGTCTTATATACAACTCATTATTTAAATCTTGTCTCCCTCTTTAGCATGTGAGCTCCTTTAGGATAGAGACTGGTTTTGTCTTTTTTTGTTGCCTAAAAGTCTCTGGTATACGATAAGCAACTAATAAATGCTAGCTTCCTGATTGACTTACTATCTTTCTGAGCTTAAGGAGATGTTAAACTACGTGAGAAAGTTCTCATCTCTTGTCCCAATGGAACAGGTATGACAAACAGGGACACTTGAGACAACTTGAAGAGCATTTTTGGCACCGATTCCCCATGGCCCACCTTGCTTTTCTCTCCTTTCTCCTTTGGCAAATGGCTCTTCTTCAGAAGCCTTTATGTTTTCATGAGCAGAGATGTTACCAAAAGCAGACTGAAACACAATACTGAAGGGATTCCTATCAAAGTGAAGATAACCTACTCAATTCCTACAAAAGGACATTCTCAACTATCAGCCAAGGCTGTTCAATGGTTTTCCAAAAACTATAAATGTTCTCCTTTCCTCTTGTGCACCCAACAGATTCCTACCCATTATCATTCAAGACCTATATCAGATACCATCTGTCCTAGGAAACCTGCTAGGATCACACCCCTCCTTTCTCCGTGAATAAGCAATTATTAAGCACCTACTATGTGTTAGGTACAACAAACCTGAAATGCAAAAAGCTTTCTGTGCCCCTGAAGAGCTTACCTTGTAACAGAGGAGAAAACATGTAGGTACATAAATATTTACAAAACAAATGCGAGGTGCTTTTGAGTAAGTGGGGGAATCAGGGAAGGCCTCTTGTAGAAGGTAGAGACCTGAGGTCTGAAAGAATGCAAGGATTCTGAATGGCAGACATGAGGAGGGTGTACACCCTATGCCTCTGGGACAGCCTGCTCAAAGGAAAGGAGCTGGAAGATAGGGATCGCGTGTGAGGGAGAGCAAATAGGGTGATTTAGCCGGACAAGCCAATGAGTGATGAGGAATAATGGATAAGAAGGCTAGAAAGGCAAGTGATACATACTGAAAACACTTCACGCCAGAGACCTCCAAGTCTGCACTGGGTAGCATAAGGCTGCTTTGGGCCTTCCCCCTCGACTTACAATCAAGACCATGCTGCTCACCTCTGTCTCTTGGTTCAGGCAAATCTTTAATCATATTACCAAAGAGCTCAACAGAAGAAATGAGGCATACTGGATGAAATTGGAGTCTTGGACTTGGAGTCAGGAAGCACTGTGTTCAAATCTCACCTTTGAGACTGAGCAGCTGGATGACCCTAAGCAAGGGACTTCTTTTGCTCAATCTCATCAGCTTAAATAAAATATGAATATCTTTGAGGAGAAATGGCTTTAGATATCAATAAAGCCACATTTCTTAATCTGGAGTCTGTGAACTTTAAAAAACAATATTTTGCTAACTATTTCATTATAAAGGAGTTCCTTTTGAATATTATATATTTTATGGTATACATTTCAAAAACATTTTTCTGAGATGGGGGTCCAGAGACTTCATCAGATTGCCAAAGAGATCCCAGGACACAGACAAAAATAATTAAACTATCTTTGGTTTAACAATCCGACCCACTCTACTCCAGCTTTGGCCCTTCCTGCCTTGGATAAGTGCATCGCGGATGCCTTCATCTAAGTGACTGATCTAAATGGGGAGGAATGGGCAGAAATCGGAATAGGGAACGATGCCCACCTAGCCCTGACTTGTGGACTCTGCCTTTGTCTTTATTTTTAAATCTTTTCCCCAAGATGAAACCGCTCGACAACATTCCAAAGCAAGCCATGGTTTAGGTTTTTTCTTCCCCCATTTACAAAGCATTTTCCCCCTAAGGAGACATTCAAGAGATGATCATAAGAATTTTTAAGACTCCCACTGCCACGCTAGCTGTCTCCAATTACATTTTTAATCTAATTAGAGGATCAAGGCTGTGGAATTACAAATGAAAAGAATGTTCAACAAATCATAAATCAAACATCGGCCCGGTCCTCGCCTGATTCCTGCTGCCAGCACCTGTTGTCAGTCCGTCAGTCAACATCATTTATGGAAGGAATGCCTACTGTGTGCAGAAGCTTCTACCAGACTTCATGCGATATTATCGCCAAAGAAAGGCCGTCTCCCATCTTGCTCCTTTTCATCCTTTCCCAAAAAAGTTTTCTTATGAACTGGCCGCTACTAGCCAGAGGTGGCGATGGGCCTTGTGGTGGGCATTTGGAAGAGTTGATTACGGTTGCTCAGAACTTGGGCTCACATCCAGCATACGGTATTTATTAGCTGTGGGGCCCTGGAGCCTCATTTTCCTCATGTGTAAAATGGCAAATTCAATATTTATCCAACCTAGCCCATTGGGTATTGTTAGGAGCATGGTTTGTAGACCTTAAAGCAATTTAGGAGCGAGACCCATTATTTTCAAAGGCCAACAACAATTGTTCAGGCTGGACTTTAAGACACTAAATCTGAGTGTATTCTTCAGGAGAACGCATTGGAAAGAGCAGTGGACTGGGAATCACAGGACCTTGGGTACGTTCTGAGCTTTGCCCCTATGGGACTCGCTATGGGACCTGAGACAATTCCCAGCCCTAAGCCTCAGTTTCCCTTTCTATAAATGTGTAAAGATGAACAAGATGGCACCTCCACTCTCTGAGATGCTATTCCTTCTGCATTTTGAGGATTCTGCAGAGAGAGGAGAAGCCCAGACACAAGCTGGGGAATCTTAGCTGATGAAGAAGAAGAGACATAATAAGATATCTATTTCTTACCAAATCCAAACTTCGTAACCATGTTACTCCAATAACAAGCAAATGGCACCATTTTGGAAGGTGTTACCTAACTTGTGAACATAAAGAGAAACTGCCATTGGGTGTATCTATCCTTCCCTTTTGTTTTCATGCATTGCGTTGTGGCGTCCCATTCTTTTGGAGAGGTTGCTAGATCGTGGAGAACCTTGAATGTCAGGCATAGGGATTTAGGCTTTACACATTCAACAATAGGGAGCCACTGAATTTCTGAGCAGAGGAGGAAGGTGACTGTTAATATATGGTGAAGATTAGGTTGATATTGATATAAGAGATGTACTGGAACAAGCCTCCCAGAGAAGCAGGAAAACGAGTTAAGAAGCCATTGGGGTAGTCCAGCTAAGTCACAACGAGATTAATGGCAGTGGATCTAAGGGAGGGGCTGGGCAGAAGAAGGGGAAAATTAGGAACACAAGGTTTTTCAAGGGTCAATGCTGAAAAATTACCCATGCAGATGTTTTGTAAATAAAAAGCTATAATAATAGCAAAAAAGATTAATGGCAATGGAAAATAGGGGGGAGAAGATGCAGAGGTGAAAGAGTTGATAACCATTTGCAGGTGAAAGTTCGTTGAGAGGCAAAAGTCAGAGAGAACAGTGAAGTTTCAGACACAGGCAACTTGTTGGCTTGTCAAAGAGACAAGAGCTTTTCTGGGTCTTCTTTTGCCCTGTGAGTGACAGCTGACTGACTTTGTCAAGTGGTAAGTGAGAGGGGAAGAGTGGAAAATCACAGGATCACAGGAACCTAGAACTAGAGTAGGAAGGGGACTCAGATGCCATTGAGACCAACCCATTCATTTTATAGAGGAGGAAACTGAGGTCCAGGAAGTGGAAGAGATGACCTGCTCAAAGTCATCCAAAAGATCCTAGGTCTAGAGATGGAAGGGATCCTAGAGATTATCTCATCTAGCCCCCCTCATTCTGCAGAGGAGGAAGACAAGAGGAGACTTGCCCAGAGTCACAAAGACACAAGAGTAAGAGGCAGAATTAGGACGTGAATTCAGGCCCTCTAACTCCAAAGCAAGCAGGTTTTACTGCTTTATTTTCTCTCCCCAGGAATAGAAGAGATGGCATGTACTTCTCCTCCCTCAGAGCACAAGATACTTCCCTCTCTCAGCAAGACACTGTTCTTTAATAAGCTCTTAGCCATAGACGTGAAGGGCTGAACTATATGCTTAGGCCAAAGCCTGATTCTTGTGGAAAAGAGATAGTAACTAGGCCAGTGATTTCATTGGTACAGGAAACTTCCTGTCCTAATGTACATTGCTCCCTCTTCTGCAAGTGCTTGGGGAATTGCCTAATTAAATGACTTGCCCAAAGTCACACAGTCAGTTGTGACCTATTTTCTTGAATCCTTATGACAGGCTGCCTCAGGTTGCACGATGGACAATTTCCAAGCAAGCAAGATCCCTAACAGCTTTGTCACTTCTTGGAGACCTCCATTAACAGAGGACTCCCTACCTCTTGAGGTAGTCCATTTCACTTTGGGGGCAATGCTCATCATTAGGATATTTTTTAACCTTCTGTCCAACCAAACTCTATTTCTTTACAATTTCTACCTACTGCTATTGCTTTTGACTTCCAGGGTCAAGCAGAATGAGTTTTATTCATTTTTCATGATAGCCATTTGAAGGCATAGGTCCTGTTTCTCTCTAGGTTTTCTCTTCTTTGAACTAAAACACTGTTGAGATGCTTTTTCTCTAGACTAACCTATGTAGAAAATATGGAGCATCTTTTATTTAAAAAAAAAAGCTCAATATTTTACTTCTTTTCCCCTATGAATCAAACCACATCTATTCAAGTGAATACTACAAGGAACAACTGATAACTGCATCTCATTTACAGCACCTCATTTTCTGAGAAACCTGGAATTATCTCTGGTTTTATATTTTCTGTCATTTTAATAGACATATTCTTTGCACGCTCTGACTCTTATAGCTTGCAAAACTGAAGAAGTTATTTGTAACACAGCTATGCTCAGGCTGCAAAAATACAAAAAAAAGACAGTTCGGGAAAGCAGCAACCAGAGAGAGAACAAAACAGCCTGAGAAGGCAAAATGAAGGAAGAAAACATGGAGGATCCCAGTTTTGAAGAGCTGATTAAAAAAACACACCTTGCTTTTCTCAGTATAGAGGTGGGGACTATGGATGTGGAATGTAGTATATATACTGTTAGACTCAATCACTGTACCAACCGGCAGAGTACCAACCGGCTCTGCCTAAACGATCTTCTTTGTTGCAAGGAAGGATTTATAGGCAAGAGAGGGAAGTTAATGGGCCATACACAAAACGACAATAAAACTTAAAAAAACCCACAATGATGTGTAACAGCCAAATGGCCTCATTGTCAAACTCCTAAATGAATAACAGTAAACCCATGTCTTCAAAGGAGGAGTTTTCTTTCCCTGACCTGCTACCCATCGGGAACACATCAATCTTCTCTCGTTGAATCCAGTGAGTGCGATTTTATCAAAGCTTTTGACTTTACAAAGGTGGGTGGCGCTCATGGGGAAAGATGAGGGGGTGATTGTTTCATTATAAAGAGTGTAAAAGAGCTGACGTTGTTCTGAATAGAGTGGTCAGAGCCTAAATGTTACATTAATTTTTCATCGTTAGGAAGAATCTTACTCCTCTAATAAAATTATTTTTCATTCAATTCCCTTGGGGGGAAAAGTCATCATTTGGTCAGAATGATTTTTCCAACTCCTTTCCAATGTGACATCTTTCTGTCCCAGAGTTTCTCATCTGGAGGCCTGAACTAGAAATCTTGTGATGCTTGTTTACTGGCAGAGTACTAAGAAAACAGCCTCATTTTGGATGTTCTTCCTAACCTTTCCCAGAAAATTGGAAATATTTAGAATTTTCTCATTATCAGATCCTGATACAAACATTCTAAGGACCACTCGATGAAGAATTGTTTGTTCCGTCTCTTATTTGTGACCCAGCTAAGGTCAACATGTTCTTACCAGAAAATAACAGATGGTACCCAGAGGTATCGAGATGCTGTTGTCATAAAAAACTCATTTCAGAGTTAGTTACAGCAATGAAGTTGGCCGAAAGAAAAGGGAAGCTTCCAGAAAGTGCTTTCACTAGTCCTTGGAATGCATTTAGAGTACCTATGAAAATGCTAACATTTGGCCTTGGAAGGTGCAAAAAGATCTAGAAATGTTTATGATTTTCGAAATTAGGAAACCTTTGACCTGCCTCATTTCTTTTATTTATCCTTTCTCTATACAGTCTCAGGGGAAAAAAAACCAAGAAATCTCTGCTGTGGTAAGCAAGCTACTGCTTCTCACCGCAAGGGAATTAGAGCAATGATTAGATTCATGCTGAGGAATGATCCAAATATTCTACTCTGGCCATTTTTGTCTAATGGGCAGTCACTTACAACCCATGTCCCAAATGGGCCAAGATTACTGCCCAAGGAATGGGTGAGTTCTGGGCTGGGGTGAGGAAAGAGGATGTCTCCTAGGGTCTCAAAATAGCCTGTAGAACCATTTGATCTCTGACTCTTATCCATCAAGGAATTCAGTCATACGGTAACTGCATGGACAGCAAATATGGCGGACAAGGTACTGGATTCAAATCCCATCTCTGCCACACATTGCTTAAGAGGCTTTGGGTAAGAACCCCTCCCCCTTCCAGGACTCTTTGTTTCTTCCTCTGTACAATGATGGGATTGACCTAAATGACCTCTGAAGTCCCCTCAAGCTTCAGATCTATGGTTTTCTGATCCCCTTAGCCAATAATTTAGCCATTTTAGAAAGCATCCAGATGTAGGCAGAAAAACACAGAGTTGGGAAAATATTTAAATTGTCCTCCCCCTTTCTAGTAAGCGATAGCTTGTCATGTTCTGAGCTCCTCACAATCCAGCACGTCCGGCGTCCCATAGGTGGTGGCCGGCGCTGGCATTCAGAGGGTTAACTCTCGGAGGGCTTTAAATAGGTTTAATGTTGTAATGAGAAAAAAAATCTCATTCCCCTGTAACTTCTGAGGGCATTTAGAAAATGCGATAGGCTGAAAGATGGAGAAATCTGAAGTTCACAAAACAGGCAGGTAGGGAAGGATTCATCCCATGCAATCGATTTCTTGATTGAAAAGCCATGAACCCTCCCATTCTCCTCCTGCCCAGGTTTCAGATTTATAAAGATAGCTTCTTGAAGAACATAATGCTCGTCCTCTCCTAAATTGGGGGCTCTGTTATTTCCCACAGGCCCCTGGCATTCTAACTCCTGAGGCTTTCAGTGCCTTAATTACTCCAGGGAGGGAGTTAGCGATTTGAGGAAATGGCTTAACTCTTTCAGGGTACCTGAATCCCATTAAATCAATAGCATCTGGCACGCATCGCAAGCACCGGCCCGGGTCTGAGGATTGGCACATGCTCTAAAGCAGCCTATTCATTTCCCATGAGATGCTTACACCCTGAACAAAAAATCTAACTAGACCGGGCGGGGGGAAGAATGCAATCTACTGTGGAAAATAGATGCCAAAAAAGCATATTCGGCCCCAAGGTACCATCTATTAGCCCAGAAGAGAAAGAGAACTGACAATCTTTATAAGAAAAGTTCTCCTTGGTGTTCTAGACTGCTTATCGTGTGCCTGCACCACAGAACACCCATTCCCAGTAAACCCGATTCTCCACCGTTCCAAGGTGATGGGGATCCAGATATTCATATCGAAGCTTGATTTAGGACTCCGAAAGAACGACACGGTGAGGAATGAGGAAACGGCCCTTGCCATCCTTCATTCCAGACAAGTATCCCTGAGAAATTGTGTGTAAATCAGTTCACGTTTTGAATCCATCCAGGGAGCTGATGGTGCAAGCAGGACCGCACTGAGCCCTCTCCAAATGCCAACCATTACCATCCCGATTTAGCTTTTGCGTCAGCACAGCCTTTTACGCATTAGGGTTGCACTAAAGGACGCCGCTTTGAGCCTGAAAACATCTGGCTCAAGCCTGCTTCCCTGAGCTACTGCGACCAATTCCAATTTTAAGACAAGTATACTATAATCATACAATGTACTGGTAGATGCAGCCCAAGAATACCAATCGTGCTCCAGGGGGCTACAGATAAAAGATATACGTTATATGACATTGCTGTTCTTGACCTCGGGAAAAAGTAAGAAATTTAGCACAGGGGAAAAGTCTGAAGAGTACTGGGGAGAGGGAGGGGGACTGAGGAGTAGGGGGAGCTAAGATGGATGCTGTTGAAAACCATCCAGAATCGTTTTGGTCATGTATACTTATTGTGTATCTAATTTATATTTTAATGTACTTAACATCTACTGGTCATCCTGCCATCTGGGGGAGGGGGTGGGGGGTAAGAGGTGAAAAATTGGAACAAGAGGTTTGGCAATTGTTAACGCTGTAAAGTTACCCATGCATATGACCTGTAAATAAAAGGCTATTCAATTAAAAAAAACCATCCAGAAAGAACTCAACTGACTACAGGGGGAAAACTCCCAAACCACAAGCTGACTTTGATACAATCCCATTGAATTGGGATCAATGCAAAACCCCACACGAGGGTTCCAAAAATCAGTGAGAGGGAGCATCCCATAGTGGATATGTCAGAAGACCTGGGTTCAAATCCCATCTCGGACAATGGCTTTGTGACCGGGGCAAATGACCCCACTGAGCTGTGCCTCTGGTTCTTCAGCTATAAAATGAAGGGGCTGGATTCAGGGGTCTGTAAGGCCCCTTTTGGTTCTCAATCTGTTAGCTTTTTATCTTCAGTACAAGATCCAAAAGGCATGGTTGGAGAGACAGCGGTTTCTCGGAAAAAGATGGAGGTGCTCAGCCAGTGGTCCGGATCTTCAAGATGACTAGGACACTGAAGCCAAATAAGCAGACACAACCTCAGGGGGCATTAATATGCAGTCTAGAATACTTGCATCATTTTCAGAAACAAAGGATTGCGAGTAGGTTGGGCACCACATTATGGGGAAGATAAAGCAAGGAGGGAGGGTTCCTGAAGGCCCTGAGACCGCTGAAGAGGGACATGCCAGCTCTCTTCAGGTGTTCTGAAGCCAAAAAGCCAAAGCTTTGTTTTTGCTCAGTCGAGGACAGAGTGGGGAGAGTTTCCAGAGACACAGAGCTGACCTTGGTGCTGAGAAATATTCCCTAACAACTAGAGATGGCCCAAAAGCTGTCGAGTGTCCGGTGTCTCGAGCTACCACTGTTTTTATTCTGTGCCCCCGAGTGATGCTCCTTAACATTCTTCTAGAGCTTTACTAAACACTCTGCTCATAGTCATCCTGGGAGCTGAGCAGTATAAGACATGGGGAACCAGCTCCATTTTACAGAGGCTGATGATGAGGCTCAGAAAGCTGACATGACCACCCTGAGAATAAGCAGCTATTCCATGCCTGAGCCAGAACCGAAAGTTGGAATCCTCTTGAATCCAAGACTGGGCCCACTTAGGATGCTGCAGAGCCCCATCAATAAGACAGAAAATAGAGGCTCCAGAGTGCTGATTCACTGGGCTGATGAAAGAATAGGGTGAAGGGGAAGAAAAATGAGAATGGCTGCTGCCTGTGTGGAAGAAGACTGCATCTCCATCCATATTCATGTGTGGTCTGGAGAGACGCTGGAGGCCCTACCAAAGTCCCCAGGGAGCCCCGGCGCTAATTACACCAGCGGTCGGCCCTCCCAGTAAATGCTACCCTCCCATGACTTCCTCGAGCCCCCATTCAGAAGGGAAACAAATGCAATCAGCGACCCCGAGGTTTTTCCACCTAAAGCAAACGGGGAGTACTTTCAATGCAGTGGCTAATCCCTCGGCAGTGGGAAGGAATCCATTGTTCATTCTGCATTGGGAAAATTTCCATTAAGGTGAAACAGAACTCAAGAGACAGGCCTTATTGAGAATCACTCTGTGAAAGCTGCTTATGAGGGAGGTGAACATGCTCCCAGCAGCAATGGGAAGCTGGTGTATAGGCGATTGCAAGAAAGGAGCTTTTGTGTCTTAAGCAATAGAGACCATGCAGGGTCGTGTTTATCCAAACCCTTCAGGAGCCGAGAATGTGGGGGGGGGGGCACTTGCAGATTAGCCTGTCCGAGCCCTTCACTTAGCAGATGGGAAAACAAAGGGCTGGAGAGGGGACGGGACTTACCTAGCGTCATACAGCGCATCAGCAACACAACCGGGATGTTTTAAGACAGAAGTACTCACCCCCCAGATCTGGGTCTCCCTCCACCATTATGTGTGGCTAGAGTTCCTTTCTTTTGTAAAGGCTAAGAAAATCCCCACCCCAAACTTCCACGGGCAGACCAAGGTACTGAGGCTGGGAAGCCCACTCAGCTGCATCAGCCTCCCACCCTCCTTCCTTCAACTCTGCATCCCAATTAAAAACCATTCCCATTATTTTCCTCGCTTTATCAAAGCTGTGTGCAGAGAATTGGAAATGATTAGATCCGAGTCCACGTCCCTGTTTCTTAGCTGTGTCTCTTGGGAGGAGTCCCGCCTCCTCTCTGAGCGAGCGTCCTCGTCAGTAAAACTTTACTTGAATTCAGTAACTGTTTATTAAGATCCTACTGGGTGCCAGGCACTGTGCTAAGTTCTAGGTATACGAAAAAAGGCAAAAAGCAGCCCCAGCCCCAGAGCAGCTCTCAGTCGAGGGGCAAGACAACTTTCAGAAAAAATACATACACACATGCTATATACAAAATGTGGAGAGGCTTCCCATGGGATTTTAGTGGGGACCCAAATGAAGCCAGGGAGCCCAGTAATTGGAGAGAAGGAAGGAGAGCCTTCCAGCTACCAAAAACTATCCATCCGGGAGATGGCGTTGCTTACTCAGGGAACAGTGAGGAGGCTCTAGTGTCACCAGAGCGGGGTGTGT
Organism: Sarcophilus harrisii; assembly: GCF_902635505.1. NCBI lineage: Eukaryota > Metazoa > Chordata > Mammalia > Dasyuromorphia > Dasyuridae > Sarcophilus > Sarcophilus harrisii. The sequence continues at coordinate 42,037,529 of NC_045432.1, forward strand.
GAGTGGAAAGGTGGGAGAGGGGAGGGCTTTAGCAAAACCAGAGGGTTTTACATCGAATCCTCGAGGTGAGAGGGAGCCAGTGGAGTGGGACCTACATTTTAGGAAAACCACAGCTGAGCAGAGGATGGATTGGGGTAGGAACAGACTTGTGAAAGGGAGGCCATCCAACAAGCTAGTGAAACAGTTCAGGTGTGGGATGGACCGTATCGGGCCGGAGGCACCATCCAAGGAGAGAAGAGGGTATATATGAGAGTTGTTGTGAACATAAAAGGGAAAGGCCTTGGCAACAGGTTCAATATGGGGGAGTGAGAGAAAGAGAGAAGTCCAGGAGGACAGTCAAGTTTTGAATCTGGATGACCAGGAGAATAGGGGTACCCTTGAGAGTAATAGGAAAATCGGGAAGGAGGGATTCTTAGACAACATGCCTCCAAGGTTGCTGGGAAGAGCAAAGAAGATGATAAACATTAAGCCCTTGGAAGCCATCACGCCTTTCGCAGATGCCAGCTATGATCATCACACCCAGTGTTTAGTACGATGCCCGTCACATAGTAGGAGCTTAATAAATATCTATTAAATAACTGAATGTGTGGTATTGTTCGCAGATCAGCTTCTGCATTCAAATTTCATCTTTTTGTGAGAGGGGAGGAAAAAAAGCTTGTTAAGTGAAATATAATAAAAGGTACACTGAAAAAAGAAAACAAACAAATGAGCACAGGAGGACTGTGGTGAAATCAATCAGGCTTTCGTGCTGATTTGTACAGCTACCCTTATTTGTATATAAAGACATTTGCGAAGAGTTTAATGTGACTGCCATGGCCAGCACTCTACAATAAATGAGCTGTGCATGTAAATAATGACCAGAGATTTAATTTCTCCACAGCAGACAAAGCAGCCCAATGACACGGCTAGCGCTGGATGGGAGTCAATGAATCAAACCAGTGATGTGAAAGCTGATCAGAACGGCAAAGCTGGAAGGGAGTGCACCTGAAAGTCATGGCCAGAAATTGTGGTCCCCGGGCTAAGGACCACAGAATGGACCAAGAACGGGTACCGTGGACATAGAGAGGGGTTCAGAAAGGCTACAAGCAAAGAATGTGGACTTCAGAACTCCAGGCTCCACTGGAGAGACCCCAGGGTAAGAGGATCAGAGATTCATCATTGGGGAGGCCACTATTGGGTAAGGGAAAAGGGCAGGACTGAGGAAATAGCAGCTGGTGAGCTTCCTAATTTAAATAATTTTTCATGCCAACTAAGTGCCAAATTCAGTTGTTCTTACCTACTGAAAGAGTATAAATTTTGTTTGTGCCCTCTCAATTGTGGTACATGAGAACCAACCTTAGTTCTGATGGTCAACTCCAAATCTACCATTTAGTACATGGGGAAACTGAGGCCCAGAGAAATTAAATGACTTATCCAAGGTGATACAGTGAGTCAGTGGTAGAGTTGTGACTGAAAATCAGGCCTTCTGATATGAAGTCTGGACATTTAAACACAGGCAATGTATGCAAACTCAACATCTGGAATATAACAGATTTGGAAAGAGACGTTTCCCATTTGGAAGTATTAGCACCCTTACTATCTCCACGTGGACTTTTCTTTAAAATTCCTTCCACGGGAAGGTCTTTATGACCAAAGCAGAACTAGAGATCATTACTGATCACAAAATAGAAAATTTCGATTATGCCAAACTGAAAAGTTTTTGTACAAACAAAACTAATGCAGACAAGATTAGAAGGGAAGCAATAAACTGGGAAAATATTTTTACAGTCAAAGGTTCTAATAAAGGCCTCATTTCCAAAATATATAGAATTAACTCTAATTTATAAAAAATCAAGCCATTCTCCAATTGAAAAATGGTCAAAGGATATGAACAGACAATTCTCAGATGAAGAAATTGAAACTATTTCTAGTCATATGAAAAGATGCTCCAAGTCATTATTAATCAGAGAAATGCAAATTAAGACAACTCTAAGATACCACTACACACCTGTCAGATTGGCTAAGATGACAGGAAAAAATAATGATGATTGTTGGAGGGGATGTGGGAAAACTGGGACATTGATGCATTGTTGGTGGAGTTGTGAACGAATCCAACCATTTTGGAGAGTAGTTTGGAACTATGCTCAAAAAGTTATCAAACTGTGCATACCCTTTGATCCAGCAGTGTTACTACTGGGATTATATCCCAAAGAGATTATAAAGAAGGGAAAGGGACCTGTATGTGCACGAATGTTTGTGGCAGCCCTTTTTGTAGTGGCTAGAAACTGGAAACTGAATGGATGTCCATCAGTTGGAGAATGGCTGAATAAATTGTGGTATATGAAAATTATGGAATATTACTGTTCTGTAAGAAATGACCAACAGGATGATTTCAGAAAGGCCTGGAGAGACTTACACGAACTGATGCTGAGTGAAATGAGCAGGACCAGGAGATCATTATATACTTCAACAACAATACTATATGATGACCAGTTCTGATGGACCAGGCCATCCTCAGCAACGAGATCAACCAAATCATTTCTAATGGAGCAGTAATGAACTGAACTAGCTATGCCCAGAAAAAGAACTCTGGGAGATGACTAAAAACCATTACATTGAATTCCCAATCCCTATATTTATGCACACCTGCATTTTTGATTTCCTTCACAAGCTAATTGTACAATATTTCAGAGTCTGATTCTTTTTGTACAGCAAAATAACGTTTTGGTCATGTATACTTATTGTGTATCTAATTTATATTTTAATATATTTAACATCTACTGGTCATCCTGCCATCTAGGGGAGGGGGTGGGGGGGTAAGAGGTGAAAAATTGGAACAAGAGGTTTGGCAATTGTTAATGCTGTAAAGTTACCCATGTATATATCCTGTAAATAAAAGGCTATTAAATAAAAAAAAATAAAAATAAATAAAATTCCTTCCACATCGGATCATTTCTTGCTTAAAAAAATCAAGATGAACAACAAAGTGAAACTCAATGTCCTAGAATGTCAAAGGTCAAAGGGGGCAGATCCTGACCCATGGCTATTCATCCACAAGAAAGTAGAAATCTAAACACAAGCAATCTACCTGGAGATCCCTCAGGATGTCCTAAATGTCAGTTTAAGTTGTCCTCGTACAATGAAAACACCATACGGGAAGAAAAATAAATAATCACAAAGATGTTTGTCAAGTCAGTCATCTCCCTCGCTGGGATGCCTGTTGCATCTCTCTTTTGGGTGTTTTTTTTGGCTGGAGGAACTCTCCCATTTGCAAACGCAGATCAGTAAATGGTCTACACTTTAGAGTCTGGGAGAGGAGTTTGCAGCACTTAGATGAGTTCTTGAGGGTCAGACAGCTGAGTTTCAGAGGTGAGACAATCTGAGTTTTGCTGACCCTTGGGCCACTGCTCTATTCACCGAACCATGATGTTTCTTTAATGTAAAATTTAAATGGGAAAAATATAATTTTCTATACTTCCTTCAAAGAATCAACTTCATAATTATAAAAACGATGGCTACGGTCCTCCTGCTCATTTAACTTGAATATTGGGAGGACAGTTCAGTGGACGGCTTTCTCAGTGTAAGTAAATGATGGGACACGGGAAGTGGAAAGCTTAATACAAAACTGGGCTGGATTTATTTTATAAACCGGAAACCCAAGAAGGTGACTTAGTCAAAGGGACATGGTGGGCCTTTTGTAGGCGTTTTCATCCAACTTCCTCATCTCCCTGTCCTGAACCCTTGGGAAGCTGGCAAATCCAGGGGTTCCGGTCAGTACCCCTCCTAATTCTTGTCTAGTAAGCCTGTGCCACAGGCTGTTCATTTCCAAAACCTCTACGCGAGACAACTGGGTTTTCATTTGCATTCCCAGCGGCCCAATATCTTTGCGTTATTGAACAAAACTTGGCAAACTTCACTGAAGTCGATGAAAGAGTCAAACGGGCTTGGGAGAGACTCCAGAGTGAGGTTGCATTGTGGAGAAGGCCAATCAGCGATACGGTTACGAACAGCTTGCTCCCAGGCACAGAGCGAGGGCTAGAATGCTCTGATGTGATCATGAAGATGGATTCGAACTCTTTCTCAGATACTTACTAGGTCTCTGAACAAGTCTCCTAATCTCAGAGACTAGTTTCCTCATCTTTAAAATGGGCCTATGAATAGCTGTGCCACATACCACATAGTGTTATTGAAAGGCTTGGATGAAATATTGGATGTAAAGAGTTTTGCACTTCAAATCACTTCCATGAACACCAGTAATGATAATCATAGGGTAACAGATACCCCTTTGGAGTGAAGGGGACCTCAGAGGCCACACAATCCAACCCCCTCACTTTACAGAGGAGAAAAGCAGGGCCGAGAGAGAGAAAGAAATTGCCAATGAGCCCCTGCGTATTAAGTGAGAGCTGGGAATTGAACATCGGTCACTCAATCCCAGAATCACCAAATTTTCGCTTCTCCCGTGACAATGTCTCTGCTCTACCTTAGGCCAGCACTCCACTTGTACATGAAATTATTCGGACCCTGAGCCCTAGATGAAGAGGTCCCTGTGAGGTTTACATGTAAAATCTAGTAGGGATTTAACCCAGAGAGATAGAGGTGGCCATTTGGGAGTAGGTGTTTCTGTTTAGTCGTTTTTCAGTCACATCTGACTCTCTGTGACTCCATTTAGGATTTTTCCCCATTTAGAGTTTTCTTGGCAAAGACGCTGGAGTGGTTTGTCATTTCCTTCTCTAGCCCATTGTACAGATGAGAAAACTGAGGCAAAGAGGGTAAAATGACTTGCTCAATGTGACAGCTAGGAAGTGTCTGAGGCTGGATTTGAACTCAGGAAAATGAGTGTCCCTGATTCTCAACCCAGTTCTCCAACCACTACGGCACCACCCAGCTGCCCCCTGGGGTATTCTTAGCTAAGTGGTCTCTGTTTCAAATATTGTCTCTCCTGCCTCTCAGCATCCTTGCCTTCCTTTGGGGTTCAGTTAAGGTCCGTGCAGGAAATCCTTCTGATTCTCGCCCCTGTCAGTTGTTCATCTTCTCTCTCATCAAGTTTCCTCATGTTACATTTATGTGAATATATTTTATAATAATAATGGCCATTATTATTGCCGGTGACATTTCATGGTTTGAGTCTCAAAACAGCCCAAGGAGGTTTATGGGAACCTCATTTTAGAGGAGGAAACTGAGGTTTAAAGAAATTCAACATTTTGTCACACATAGAGAGCTGGAAGGGACGTCAGAGCCTAACTCCTCATTATGTAAATGAAGAAACCGAGACCCATGAAGATTAAGTGACTGGCCCAATGTTTATAAATCTAGAACTGAAAGGGAGCTAGGAGATTATCGAATGTCACCTCCCCATTTAACAGAGGAAAAAACTGAAGCCGAGGGAGAAATGAATTGTATACGATTACACCTGCAATAAAGTAGTAAAGCCAGGATTCAAACCCAAATCCTTTGGCTCTAAAGCAAAGTTTGCTTCATTGTACTTCACTACTCCCATTTTGGTAAATGCTGATATTATTCCCATTTTACAGGTGTGGAAACAGAGGGTCAGAGAAGTCAAGGGTCTTTTTGAAGGACGCCTGGCTAGTAAGCATCTGCAGTGCTGAATAAGAGCAGGTCTTCCTATTGTCAGATCCACGGCAGGATCCAAGGGGTCACACACCCTGGCTACTAAGCCACAACCTTTCTTGTGGCCAGGAGTGGCTTTTTTTGGTCTTTGTATTCACGGGCCTTTCCAAGCACCTAAAAGCACTGAAAAGGATCAAAGAACCAGAAGGGACCTCAGGGGTTATCTAGTGCAACGCCCTCTCACCGCTCCCCATTTTAGAGATGAGGGAATGGGGCCAAGGAAGGTTAAATGTCACATGGGATAGTAAGTATCTGAGACACCCAAGTTCAATCCTCTTGATACCCTACAAGCCAAACATTTGCAGTAACAGTAATAGCAAACAAACATTTATGAAGCACCTCCTATGCGCCAGGCACCGTGCTAAGTGTTTGTTAGCTGCTGAATTTAACTCAATCGAATCAAGGTAAAATGGTGACAAATCCAGAACTTAAGAACTATCGGTGATGGAAACTTGGCAGGATGGACTGCTGGGCTCGTTACCGAGAGGGAAGCTGGAAGCCCAGCATGTCGGTTGAGGCAGACCTTCGAGATCTTACGGTCATTTCACAAAAGAGGAAACTGGGTTTCTAAGAGCAAAGATAGCTTGTCAAGGACATACAGCTAGACACAATAGGTGCTGGGTAGTTGGTACAGAGCCCCCAATTCCAATGTTTGCTTGAGAATGATAAATATACATTTCAAAAGGCATCAATTAACACATGCAACTAGAGGTTCAGAGGGCAAAGATGTCCTCCAAGAGGAGACCCAATGTGAGAGTAAAAAATACGTGCTTATACAAGTCAGTGACAGTTCCCTAGGATCACACTGGAAGAATGGGGTGATGAGGGGCTTGGCCTCTGAGTGCTGTCTCAATGACTCATCCCATGGAGGTAGGGAGACTCATAGTTCTCCACAGTGTGCATTTTGGGTCACCACACCCATGGCCTTTTCATTGAGATGCCCCTTCTCTAGATACCCTTCTCCCCGCTCCAGAATGAGGGCACGAGTCTCTTCTGATATTACTAGGCCCACATTCCTACTGTCTTCTCCACTTCAGTCAACTCATTTTTTTTTTTTGGCTGAGGCAATTGGGGTTAAGTGACTTGCCCAGGGTCACACAGCTAGGAAGTTTTCAGTGTATGCGATCAGATTTGAACTCAGCTCCTCCTGACTCCAGGGCTGGTATTCTATCCACACAGCCAACTATTTTTGACCCAGAATCCCTAGTGAAGGCTCTGAGGTCTCAATCCAGTTTTGTTTATTTGGGGAAATATGGTAAACCCCCAATTACATGCTAAGTGAACACCTAGCTCTGCATGCCAGTATGAGATTTTCTGAATCTGATCAAGAGCCCTCTAACTTGGATGCAATGAGAAGATTCTTAGAGTACCAGATTTAATTACAAGCTCCCAGAAAAAAGCAGCATCAAACAGCAAGTGAGGAAGGAAACCGCTCATCTGGTTCCTACTGGGACCTGTGTTTGGGCGTCTCTCTTGCTATCTCGGAAACACCCTTTGCTCTTTCCTTGTCTTCCGAGGAAGAGCAGATGGTACCTGCAGGATGAGAGCAAAGCAGCTCAAATGGGAGCCAACACAGTGTAGATGCCACGTGGGCAATGTATGCGATAATATGAAGACGGCACTTGGAGGCAGATGCCCGTTTGTGTCCCGTTTGAGTCCCATCCAAGTACTTAGATGACCTTAAGTGGGCCAGTCCTTGGGTCTTGGTCCTCTCATCTGTGAAATGGGGACGATAATTCAGGCACTGCCTCTCTCTGAAAGGGGGACTGTGAGACTCTAATAGGATAACAGAGAGAAAGTGATTCACCACTGTGAAGATCCATCACTGGCAACACACTAGATTTGGAAGCGGGAGATCGTGGTTCTGTTCCTTCCTACCCACGTGGCCTTGCACAAGTCACCTAAACCACTGGGTGAAATGAGATGACCTTGGCAGTCCCTACCGATTCTCAACTTAGAATTCTACAGTCTGGGATCTCTGGTTTTTCTCCTCTTAATTGACTATAAGTTCCTTGAGGGTACAATAGGGATAGGGACTCAATTTGTGACATCACTGGGGATAGGGGGAAAAACATTTATTAGGCACCTACTATGTGTCAAGCACCATGCTAAGCATTTCACAAATATTACCTACACTGATGCTCAAAACCCTGTGAAGTAGATGTTCCTATTATTCCCATCTTATAGATGAGGAAACTGAGGCAGGATTAAATGACTTGCCCACAGACATATAACTAATAAGTATCAGAGGTGAGATTTAAACCTCAGGCCCTCCTGACACCAAGATTGGGACTGTGCTGCCGGGGTGTGTCAGAAGTGACCCAGAATCTGGATACCCTGGCTCCGAGACTAGCTTTCTATATATCGTGCCGTGCTGCCTCTTGAAGCCATGGACCGTTTCTCATTCACTTTTGTGTCCTCGATACCAAAGTGCATGAAGAACAGTTGCTTTGCTAGATGCTAGTTTGCTAGTTTTTGCTAGATGCTACATGCTAGATGCTAGATGTTGCTGGATTTTTTCTCTGGTAATCGAGGTGGCTTAAAATGTGAATGCCTCTGCTCGTGGGTGGCCCGTGGCCTTAAAATGCCCCCCGGCAGCTCAGTTACCCGAGTGAACGCTGCCCAATGGCCTTGACGGCTGGGGTTGTTCGCAAGGTGGGTGCGCAATTGTTTCGGGAGTACAGCTCTCAAAATAGTAGAGGCTCCCAAATCGAATTCTCCAAAGGCATGGGTGGAGGCGGCCACGCGACTTTGATGATCTGGAGTGAGAGTGGATGTTGGCCGGGACACGAGACAAGTACAAGTAAGTGTTCATGGAACGTAGGCTTCAAAGTCTCCTGTCTGGCACCTCCCCAAGGAACCCCTCAAGCTGCCTCCAGAATAGCACACTTAGATGGCTGTGCGGAGAATGATGAGCAGACATTTCAAGAAAATGTACATTAGGATGCTAAATAACAAGTAGGAGAAGGAAACTGTTAACTAGCGTCTCAGTAGATGGGGCCACGGGAATCATCGAACTCTTCCTTACAGAGAAAAAGAGATGGAGGCTCAGTACGGTGAAAGGACTCATTCAGTCACCCACTGGATTTGCTCAGATTTGTGTCCAAAGAATCTGTTCAGATAAAAATGAAGAATGGGTGCTGAGGACAGGGTCGTGGCCTTCCAGGAAGGAAGTCCCGGCTTCTAGCCCCAGAGAATTGTTCTGTGACCTTGAACAAGTCCCTTCCTCCTTTGGAGCTTAGTATCCTCCCCTGGAATAGGAAGAGTAGAAGTGGATCATCTCTAAGGCCCTTATCAGTCCTAAAGGTCAATCAAGCACTCAGAGTACTGGCTCTTGAGTTAGAAGGCTTGGATTGAAATCTCACCTCCAATGCTTAGTACCTAGGTTACATCAGGGAAGTCATTTCATCTTGGTGGGCCTCAGTTTCCTTCTCTATAAAATGAGGGAGGTTCAACTAGATGGCCTCTAGGGTCCCTTCTGGCTCTGGGTCTCGGTTCCTATGGTCTGCTAATGGTGTCTCTCAGGCAGCCTACAAGAGGAAAGAAGGCTGGTTTCTTTTCCAGCTGCTCATCTCATCATTAATTATGTGGATACTGAAGCTTAACAGGTAAAACCAAGTCTCACCATTGTATCCAAGGAAGGTGGAATTAATGTTTTAAACAATATTTCTACATCTTTAAGGAGAGAGGGGAGGAGAGGAGAGGAGAGGGAAGGAGAGGGGAGCAGAGATGAAGAGAGGAGAGGAGAAGGGAGGAGAGGAGAGGGGAACAGAGGAGAGAAGAAGAGAAGAGACAAGTAGTCCTGGCTCTCAGCAGAGCTCCCTTCAAACTCTGCCTTTTTCCAGTAAAATCGCCATCCTTCCTGGCTGATTGCAGGACCCGCTTTGCGCCACACGGGGGCAGCTCGCCACACAACTCTGCCAAAGCTGCACACCAAGAAAGACATCATCCTGCTTCTTTCTCCCCTGGCTTTGGAGTACTCAGAGCTGTTTAGAAAGTTGCTGGCCAATTTCTCTCGGGTGCTCAGGAATCCTACAGGTCAGGTGGGCACGCTGTCCAACTCTGATTGCTAATCACTGGCTGAGAAGGAAGTTTGGTTGTTACAAGGTGCCCTGAGAGAGGATGCTGGGAATCTGGGGTCTCCTCCCAAACTTTAACTGGAGTACACACTCAAGTTATCGGCCTTAAAGGGTATGCAGGCTGCGTGTGGGGTAGGGAGGCCATTCCTGAACTGAAATGAATTGATGCCCCGGAACCACCTTCCAAATCTTGTGGCTAAGGGCCTCCTCCCTGGTGGGGAAACAGCAGCAGGTGATACATGTTTCCCGGTTGCTGAGGAACGAAATAACATTGCATCCGGCCAGGGGAAAGGGAGGCACTTTCCTCCTTCTGACTCCCAGATCCAGAATCTCGATGGCATCCTCGACATCTCACCTTCCTCCACCCCACGCACCCTGTCAGCTGCCAAATCCCCTGTCCACCTCTCCCACAAAATCTACTGAACGCAGCCCCTCGTCACCACTCACACGGCTCCGGCTTTAGTTCGGGCCCTCATCGTCCCTTGCCGAGATGATAGCGACATTTTCCTAACTGGACTCCCTGCCACAAGTCTCCCCTCCCAGCCTTCTATCCTCCACAAAGCTAATGAAGTGAGTTTTCTTCACCCCCAATCTGAACACATCACTCCTTTATTCAGGAAACCCTGGTGGATTCCTATTGCCTCTAGAATTGAATATAAACTCCTACTTAGGCCTCTGAAAAACCTTTAAAACTGGGTCTTATCTTCATTTTCCAGCCTCGGGGGACACTGCTCCCCCTTCATCCACCCTGAGATGCAGCCTAAAGGGGCCTTCTCTGTGTTCCTCACACCAGAACCCGGTCTCCCATCCTTGGGCCTTTGCAGTGGCAATCTTACACCGCTAGGATGCACTCCTTCCTCCGTCCTCCTTCAGAGTCCCTTTCCTCCTTTAAGCAGCAGCTCAGAGAATATCTTCTCCATGAAGACTTTCCAGATTTCCCTGGCTGCTAGTGCTTCTCTCCTGAACCACCATGTATTTATTTAACTTATGTGGAGTTATTTGGATGTATTAATTTCATATTTATGCTGTGTATAAATAGCATACATGTTAGATGGATAAACTATAGCATACAAACACATCTAAACACAACACATATTAGGTATATTATATGTCCACATTGTCTCCTCTGTTAGAATAATCTAAGTTCTTCAAGAGGGCATGGACTGTTTAGATCTTTCTCTGACTCTCCAGCGCCCAGTTCAGCGCCTGCTACATAGTCAGTACTTCGTATATTATTACCTGATTGGTTGATTCCTCCCTGCCTCGCTGGGCCAAGAAGAGCTCAGAAGGAAACAAGGCTGCTTTGCTCCTAACTCAAGCAGGGCTCATCCACCTCACTGAAAGAGGGCTGTACCCTTGGGAGGGCCCTCCTGGCTTCTGGGTTCCCACAAGGACGCCAGTGTTTTCAATCCTCCCCAATCCTGGCTGTGGTGCTTTGAGTTCTCACAGAGGAGAGAGACTACCGTGAGACAGATGGGGCCGTACAGGGGTTTTTAAGGTCATTCAAGACAAGGAAGCCAAGTACCTCTGTGGATTGGTCACCTCACTGGAACAAAGTATCCAGCCTCCAAAAGAACCTGTTGGCTGGGTGACAAAATATCAACTAGATAATTTCTTAGAACTTTGGCAGTCTCCAAAGAGACTGAACCTCTGGACCCGATCCTTCTCTCCTTTCTCCTCCATCCTAGTCCTAGGAGAGGCAAAGTGGTAGAGCGGGTAAGGCACCTGACTTCAAGTCAGGGAAACCAAGGCTGAAATCACGCTTCTGACATTTACTAGTTTGTGTGACTCTGGACGAGCCAATTGACTTTTCTGGGCCTTGATTTTCTCATCTGGAAAATTAGAGGATTAGCCCCA